>NC_056693.1:11495000-11795000 GCF_018350215.1 Panthera leo
AGAAAAAGGTTAGGGACCCCTGGCTGGCTTCAGTAGGCCACATGTCCGTTGACCTCAGGGTCGTGAGTTCAAACCCACACTGGACTCAGAGATTACTTACAAATAAGAAATCTTAGGGTGGCTGGGCGGCTCAATCAGTTAAGCATCTGGCTTCAGCTCAGGTCATGATCTCACAGTTCATGAGTTCGAGTCCTGGTTCTGGTGAGCTCAAGCCCCACTTAGGGTGAGCCCTGCTTCTCTCTCTCTCTCTCTCTCTCTGCCCCTTGCTTACTTGCACCCTCTTTCTGTCTCCAAAATAAATAAATAAATAATTAAAAATAAAAAGTCTTTAAAAAATTCAAAGGTTAATATAATCAACAAGTCTCTATTAAGGGCAATGAAAGGGGGGAAAAAAAGAGAAAACAGATTACCAATATCAAGAATCAAAATGAGACCTCACTAAAGATCCCACAAGCATAAAAAAGGGTAATAAGAGGATATTAGGAACCACTTCCTGCCAATGCATTTGAAAATTCGGATGAAGCAGATAAATTCTTTGAAAAACAAAACAACCACAGCTGGCCCAGGGAGAAATAGGAAATCTGAACTCATATCTATCAAAGAAACTTAACCCCGAATTAACTTTTCCGCAAAAATCCAGACCCAGATGATCTCACTGGTGAAATCTTCTAGACACCTGAGGAAGGAATACCACTGTCACAGAAGTTCTAGGGAATCGAGAACACCGGGCACACTTCTCTGGCAGTTTTTTTTTTTTTTAATGTTTATTAATTTTTGACAGAGAGAGAGAGAGACAGGGCATGAGTGGGGGAGGGGCAGAGAGAGGGAGACACAGAATCCCAAGCAGGCTCCAGGCTCCGAGCTGTTAGCCCAGATCCTGACGTGGGGCTCAAACTCATGGACCCGTGAGATCACGACCTGAGCCGAAGTTGGACGCTCAACCGACTGAGCCACCCAGGCACCCCTCTGCTGGTTTTATACCGTGTCAACTGGGCTGAGCTGCACCTACCTTCCTCAGAATCCCCTTCTGCTTGGGGCGCCTGGGTGGCTCAGTCCGGTAAGTGTCTGACTTTGACTCAGGTCATGATCTTGCAGTTTGTGAGTTCGAGCCCCGCGTCCGGCTCTGTGCTGACAGCTCGGAGCCTGGACCCTGCTTGGGATTCTGTGTCTCCCTTTGTGCCCCTTCTGCAGTCACGGTCTCTCTCTCTTAAAAATAAATAAACTTAATAAAAAAAAAAAATTAAAAAAAAAAAAAAGCGGCCGACTTCGGCTCAGGTCATTATCTCACGGTCCGTGAGTTTGAGCCCCGCGTGGGGCTCTGTGCTGACAGCTCAGAGCCTGGAGCCTGTTTCAGATTCTGTGTCTCCCTCTCTCTGCCCCTCCCCCGTTCATGCTCTGTCTCTCTCTGTCTCAAAAATAAATAAACGTTAAAAAAAAAATTTAAAAAAAAATAAATAAACTTAAAAAAAAAATCCTTTTCCCCTTGTAGTTCAAGGTTAGAGCTGGCCACAGAGGAAACTGCATGAAAAGTCAAAGGAAGAAATGAAGTTTGGTCATCGCTTCTGGGTGGTGGTTCTGCTTGGAACTGGCAAGAGGCAAACGTGAATGTACCAGTGGGTTCTGCTTACGCTTGCTCTCTGCTGTCCTTGGGGGTGCGGAGGGGGGTCTGGGGGCACAGGGGGGGTCTGGGGGCACAGCACTTTGTAAACTTGTTTCCCTCACACTCTGATCATCTCAACTTTCTGCCTTGCCTGACCAACAGTGACCCCAGGCCCCCCACCAGGTGAAGAGGCCTTCCAGAAACTTCCAGAGACTTCCTCACCAGTCGTCCTTCGAGATCCCACTCTGGCAGCTGGCTAGGCCAGCTTCCCGGATTTCCCTGAAAGCTCTGACTGGCCCACCGGCATCAGGGCTTCCGGAGCTCTGGTAACCTTCCACTGGTCCCTCAACTCCCCTCTCCGGACCTTCCTTCTTTTCCCACCGTCGGCCGCGATTGTGTTAAAATCTTCTTCCCATAACAAACCCCTTATTCCACAAAATTCACAGTGTTTTTCAACCTCGAAACAACTCCATGCAATACGTGATCCTGGACTGGAACCCAGACAGGAAAGAACGGGGCTAAAAGGGATCTTTCTGTGGCACTTGGCCCCTTTTGAATATGGACTGTGTATTAAGAATAGTACATGGGGCGCCTGGGTGGCTCAGTCGGTTAAGCATCTGACTCTTGGTCATGATCTCACTGTTCGTGGGTTCAAGCCCTGCATTGGGCTCTGCACCTGCTTGGGATTCCCTCTCTCTCTGCCTCTCTCCTGCTCGTGCTCTCTCTCTCTCTCAAAAAAATAAATAAATAAATAAATAAACTTAAAAAAATAGTACATGTCGGGGTGCCTGGCTGGCTGAGACAGTGGGGGCGGGCGACTCGTGATCTCAGGGTTGTAGGTTCAAACCCCACAGTGGGCACAGAGATTACTTAAAAATAAAATCCTTAAAAAAATAGTCAATGATCCATTTCCCCAGTTCCATCACTGCCTTGTTGTCTTTAGGACAATGTCTTTCTTCTTAGGAATTACTGGCTGCAGCTTTGGGAGGTGAAGGATCATGATGTCTCAACTTACTTTCAAAGAGTCCGTCAATCACCATCGTCGTCGTCCTCGTCGTCACAAACGCATGGAGAGACAGAAAAGCAAATTAAGCAAATGATAATGAGCGGTGACTCTAGATGAATAGTACACGGACGCTGTTCTCGTCACTTCCGTAAGTGTAACAATCTTCAAAAGAGAAAGTGAAAAATAGCCCCACCTGTGCCGGAGATGCTTCCTTTCTGTTCTTTGAAGGTATCCAGCTTGACTCCTCTCTCTCTCTCTCTCTCTCTCTCTCTCTCTCTCTCCACTGCTCGTTACATGCAGGTGGGGCTCCACAGTATAATCCTGGGAGAGGCATCTCAACGCGTTCGCTGCTCCTTTAGCTGGCTGTTGTCAGATTTCTCTCCACCAAGGTTATGATCTTGCATGCCCACCAGCAAAGCATGAGAGTGTGTTTTCCAGCTGATGAATTTTTGCTAATTTTACAGGCGGGAAATGCTACTTCGGAGAAGTTTCAAATGGCTTTTTTTTTTTTTTTTTTTTTTTGAGAGAGAGAGAGACAGAGAGGTGGGGACAGCGGCAGAGGGAGAGAGAGAATCTTAAGCAGGTTCCACGCTCCATGCGGAGCTTGATGTGGGGGTCGATCCCACAACTCTGGCATCATGACCTGAGCCGAAATCGAGAGTGGGATGCTCAACCTACTGAGCCACCCAGGCGCCCCTGCATTGTTTTTATTATGAGCAACGCTGAGCATCTTTTCATAGACTTAAAGACTGTTCGTATCTGTTTGTGAATCGCCTGTTCATTTCTTTTTCACATTTTAAAACATTGGGCTTTTGTTTTTTTCTTATATATTAAGGAGATGAACATTTTGTGTGTGATGTAAGTTGTAACTATTTTCTCTGAGATACTTTCCTTATGGGGCCATATGTCCTTAACCAATTTCTAAATCTGCTTAAGTAGTTTTGTTTATAAATTTTATTTTACTGCCCTTGAATTTTCCCTAGCATTTTATTATACAGATTTCCGAACATGCAGAAAAGTTAAAGGAAGTTTACAGTGGACAACCACATGTCTGCCACTTAGATTCCATTACTAACATTTTACCATTCTTGTCTTACTGTATTTCTTAATTTTTTTAACATTGATTTATTATTGAGAGACAGAGAGAGGCAGAGCATGAGCATAGGAGGGGCAGAGACAGGGAGAGACACAGAATCCAAAGCAGGCTCTTGGCTCTGAGCTGTCAGCACAGAGCCTGACGTGGGGCTCGAACTCACAAACGTGAGGTCATGACTTGAGATCATGACCCGAGTGGAAATCGGGCACTCAACCGACCGAGCCACCCAGGCGCCCCATTGTCTTACCCAGGCGCCCCATTGTGATAGTGTTTCTATCCACTGTATGCATCCCTCTATCCATCTGCTAATTCATCTAACTTTTCAATGCATTTCAAAGTTGCAGAGGTCAGTACACTTGGGGGGGAGCGGTCCTCCATTTTAAAAAGTATTTTTAAAAAAAATTTTTTTTAACGTTTATTTATTTTTGAGACAGGGAGAGACAGAGCATGAACGGGGGAGGGTCAGAGAGAGGGAGACACAGAATCTGAAACAGGCTCCAGGCTCTGAGCTGTCAGCACAGAGCCCGAACCGGGGCTCGAACTCACGGACCGCGAGATCGTGACCTGAGCCGAAGTCGGACGCTCAACCCACTGAGCCACCCAGGCGCCCCTTAAAAAGTATTTTTACTGAGATATAATTCACATACCACGACATTCACCCTTTAAGCGGATGCAGTTCCCGAGTTTTCAAAATATTCACAAAATTTTTCAATCCATCACCGCTGCGGTTTTAGACCTATGTATAATTTCGTGTTTCTCCAAACGCCCATCTGGTTGTCTGAACACCACATCTTAAAAACTCCATCTTTCTGTCAGAGGCTGAGATGTCGCCAATTGTCGCTAAATGTCCAGGTCTTGGGGGCGGGGGGGAGGGTATCTAATTCTGTTCCATTGACCTGCTTGTCCCTCTATTCCCACGTGTGGGACTTCTCTGCTAACAGCAGCCCTGGCTCTGGATGAGGGGGGAGGGGAGGTGACAGGTGGCCACGCCTCTTCGAGGCCTTTTATCCAAGAACTTTGCTTTATATGAGCTCGTCGAGCTCGTCCGTCCACCGAGCTGCAAACTTTGCTCCCAGCGACTCAGAGAAAACCACCTGGGCAGGAGGAGAAGCAGCAGGAAACCCTGGGAAAGAGTGGGACCAGGCATCAGGAACACCCCATCCTAGGGTCCCCACTCTCCTCTCTCCCCAGCCCAGGGTGGGGGCCCTCCCCTCCTCTGGACAACTCACCCTCGCTTCTGAGGACTCCTGGAGCTGGGCGAGGGAATGTCCCGTCCGGCTCTCTGCACGAAGGTACCTGCACGGTGTCGCTGAGGCACCCGGAGTTTTGGGAGGTGAGGCCCAGCGTGTCCAACGCCTGCCGGGCCGTCCTCGGAATTCACCACGAGCAGCCCTTATTGCACGTGTCTGGTCATGTTCGTGTCGGCCTCAAAGGGGCTCGCTGTCTGCAGGAAGGAAGGGGGGGTAAAGAAAAGAACTCCCCTCCCGCCAGCCTAAGCTCCCAGACCCTCTCAGAATCCCAGAGTCCCACCTACCCGCGCCTCTGAGGCTGCGTCTCCAGGGCTCCCCTCGAGGCCACGCCCCGAGCGGGCGAGTCCGCGAGAGGCCACGCCCCAAGCCACGCCCCCGCGAGAACCCACTTCTTCAGACCGAGGCCCCCCTGAGTCACCGCCCTCTTTCAGAAATGCGCTGCCCGGGCCTCTGAGCCTCTACTGTCCCTAGGCTGCTACCCCCTGCCAGAGCCCCCACCCCCGTTCTGAGCTGCCCACTCTAGCTAGGCACCCGCATGGTGACCCCCTGAGGGGAGCACTCTGCGCCCACTACCACGGAGAAGCTTCCCGTAAAGGCCTGCCTTAGAAGGGGGACGGAGGGTCCCAGCCCCAAGAGCCTTCCCTATGCAGACTCCTCCCGCTCGCTCTTGCTCAGTCCTTGATCCTTGATCGTAGAGCACCCCATGGCTCCAGAAGGCCCCCAGGCTCAGAGCCCAAGTCCTCACCTTAACCCCTGAATGTCTGCGTGTTCTAAGCCCTACCCCTGTTCCCATACACCCACTCTCCATTCCAGCTGGGGCGGTCTCACGCCTTGACCCCTAGCCCCCCCCCTCTTTCTCTTAAAAAAATCTGCCCTATTCACTGGACTGTGCCCCAGATGTCTGTCTGACCTATTAGCAGCCCCAGATGTTGGTGGCACACACACACACACACACACACACACACACACACACACACACACGACTTTGCACCATAACTTTCAATGCCAGAACAAAGGGTCGTAGCGGGGACTTCAGCATGACAGGACAGCCCTGGCCTAGGTCTGTGGGGTCTGAGTACATTGCTAACAATATGACAGGGGTTTCTGTCAATCACCAAAGACACGTTGGTGATGATGCCTTTGCCCCTGAAGGAGGAAGCCTTGAAAGGCGGTCATTGCCAATGGGGACGAGAGGGTCTAGGTGATCCCCCCATTTCCACCCCGTAGCCCCGCCCTGATGTAGAGTCAGAGGGATGGGCAAGAGCTGGGAAGGTGGACAGGACAGCTGGGGAATGGAAGGGTTCCATTGGAAGAGATTGGGTGGGGGAGGATCCAGAGTGGAAGAGAAAGAGACCGGCTCTTACCTGGTGACCATGTGGGGCGGGACAGTTCTAGTCATGTACAGAGAAGAGCTGGGAACCCCTGCATCTTTCTGTTTCCCATCCCATCACCTGCCCCTCCTCCTCAAGTTCAGGCTCCTCTCCCTGCCTTCCCTGGGGGAATCTCCTCCACACCAGGTCCGGTGCTAGTGGATGCTGGCTGGGGACGCTGCAGAGTGGCCAGGGCCATACGCTGCCCTTAAACCCCATCCCTCCCAGCCCTGTCTCACCTGGACCACTGACATCACATTACAGGTCATAAAATTCAAGAGTCTCTGGAGAAAAGCGTGGCACTAACCGGTCTTCCCTTTACTAGCCCTGCCACACTCCCATTTTTACTTCCTACCTTATTTTTCTTTTAGCATGGAACCCTTTTTTGTTTGTTTGTTTGTTTCTTTGTTTAAAGCAGCAGCTGCTATGATTTAAAATGCACACACCCTTTGATCCATCAAAAACTGCGCTTTGGGAAATGTGTTGCTTTCCAAGATACATGCGTGGGGAAACGAATATGTCCAAGGATGTTGGTTGCAACACTGTAGTCGCACAGAACAGGAAACATCCTGAATGTTCATCAGCGGTAGAATGGCTCAAATAGATACAGTGTAGCCCATGGATGGGTCACTGAGCAGCAAGTACAAAGGGTGGGTCAGGTGTTCACTCGGCCTGAACCATCCCCGAGATATATGCAGAGATACATGCAGACTGGTAAAAGGCGATACATGCAGACTGGTAAAAGGCAGGTGCATAACAGTAGGCTGCCTGCCCTCCAGATTTTATATGTGTGTGTGTATATAATATACATGTAAACACATATAATGTATGTTTCCCATATATAATATGTAACATGTAATATGTATACCATTATAAATATATAAATGTATATATACTTCCATATGCATAGAGAAAAAAACACCTACTACATTTTTTTTAGTGTATTTATTTATTTTTTGAGAGATAGAGAGAGTGAGCAGGGGAGGGATGCAGAGGGAAAGAGAGGGAGAGAGAGAATCCCAAGCAGGCTCCTCACTGTGCAAAGCCCAAGGTGGGGTTCAAACTCAAACCGTGAGATCATGACCCAAGCCGAAATCATGAGTGGGTTGCTTAACTGACTGAGCCACCCAGGTGCCCCATACCTACCGCGTTTTTAATTGGGGGTCACTTTGGGGTAATGAGACTAGAGAAAGGGAGATTTTCACCTTCATTTCATAAAATTCTCTGTCTGGATGCTTTGATCTGTAAATTTTAATGTAAGTATAGCAGGGGCGCCTGGGTGGCTCAGTCGGTTGAGCGTCTGACTTTGGCTCAGGTCACGATCTCACGGCTCCGTGGGTTCGAGTCCCGCATCGGGCTCTGTGCTGACAGCTCAGAGCCTGGGGCCTGCTTCCGATTCTGCATCTCCCTCTCTCTCTGCCTCTCCCCCACTTGCACTCTGTCTCTCTCAAAATAAATAAAAGTTAAAAAAAACAGTATACCATACACACACCAAAGCGCACCAATCTTTAATGTAAAGCGTGAGCCCAAATGGTCAACGTCTCCCCATACGAAGAAACCAAGTGGTGACAATTTCCCAGATTCATCACCTCTTACGGTCATGCCCCGTGCCTCCCCTCTGGTTGACCACTGTCCTGACCTTGAACACGCTCTACAATAGTTTTGTCCAGTTCTGAACTTCATATAAGTGGACTCACAGAGTACGTACACTTTTGTCTCTGGCTTCCTGTGTTAAACATGACGTTTCTAAGATCCGTCCGTGTTGGAGCTAGCAGACGTTCACTCCTGTCCTTTGCTATAATTTTCCACTGTGTGAACACAGCATGCTTTAGTTAATCTAACCAACTATCGATTGCCGTGCAAGTTGTGCCCGGTTTGGGGCTATCGCAAATAATCTATCTAGGAGCACTCTTTTTTTTTTTCTCTCCTAAATGTTTATTTATTTTTGAGAGAGAGAGAGAGAGAGAACACGAGAGGGAGAGGGGCAGAGAGAGAGAGGGAGTCGTAGAATCTCCAGCAGGCTCCACGCGGTCCGTGCAAAGCCTGACGCGGGGCTCGAACCCACGAACCAAACCGTGAGATCATGACCTCGGCTGGAGTCGGACCCTCAGCGGAATGAGCTACCCAGGCGCCCCCTAGGAGAAATCTTGTGTCTTTCAGAACCCGTGTGCACTCAGACACAACCAGGAGCCAAATGGAGGGGTCAGAGTATGCAGACCTCCCATCTTCGCCATGTACTGCCAGTTTCCCCCCATCTTGCAAATGTATATGCCCACGAGCAAAGCTGAAGAATTCCCGTGGTTCCACAGCCCCACTGCACTTCGTACCGTCAATAATTTTAGGGTGAATCATTTTAGTGGCTGTATGGTCGCATCGCGCTCTGGTTATAATTTGCAGTTCCCCAGGAAGAATAAGATTGGAAGTAAGATTGCGGTAAAAAGAAGGTTGAAAACATTTTTGCACGTTCATTGGCCACTTGGACTTCCTCTTTTGTAGAGTGCCTATTCAGATCTGGTTCCCATTTTTCAACTGGGTGGTTTACATTGTTGTTTTTTTTTTTAATTTTTTAAATGTTTATTAATTTTTAAGAGAGAGACAGAGTGTGAGGGGCAGAGAGAGAGAGAGGGAGACACAGAATCCGAAGCAGGCTCCAGGCTCCGAGCTGTCAGCACAGAGCCCTACATGGGGCTCGAACCCACGAACCGTGAGATCACGACCTGAGCCAAAGTCAGACGCTTAACCGACTGAGCCACCCAGCTGCCCAATAAAAACAAATCCTTTTTTTAATGGTTCATTATGGGTATTTAAATGTAAATATGAAACCCACTGAATCGATTACTAAATTCTCCTGGGTTTTCTACATATATGATCTTGCCATCTGCGAATAATGACAATTGTATTTCTTGCTTTCCTTGGTCTCATAAGTTTGATTTACTTCTTTTACTGTATTGCACTGGCTAGGACCTCCCATAAAATGGTCTAGAAGAGGTCACAGCAGAAATCCTTGTATTGTTCCCAATCTCACAGAAAAAGCGCTCAACACGTCACCTTTAGGGATGATGCTAGCTGCAGGTTTTTTGAAGATTGTTTATCAGATTAAGGCAGTTTCCTTCTATTCCTAGTTTGCTTCTAAAGAAATAATGAAGGCGGGGCGCCTGGCTGGCTCAGCCGGAAGACAGTACAACTCTTGACCTCAGGGCAGAGAGTTTGAGCCCCACATTGGGCATAAAGATTACTTAAAAAATAAATAAATAAACAAGTTAGGAGCACCTGGGTGGCTCAGTCGGTTAAGTGTCCACTCTTGATTCTGGCTCGGGTCATGATCTCTTGGTTTGTGAGTTTGAGCCCCACACTGGGCTCTGGGCTGACAGTGCAGAGCCTGCTTGGGATTCTCTGTCTCTCCCTCTGTGAATGAATGAATGAATGAATGAATGAATGAATGAATAGGGGCACCTGGGTCACTCAGTCGGTTAAGCATCAGACTTAGGTTCAGGTCATGATCTCATGGTTCATGGGTTCCAGCCCCGTATCTGGCTCTGTGTTGACAGCTCAGAGCCTGGAGCCTGCTTCGGATTCTGTGTCTTCCTTTCTCTCTGTCCCTCACCTGCCTGCTCGCGCTCTGTCTCTTTTTCTCAAAAATAAACATTAAAAAAAAAAAAAACCTTTAAAAAAATTTTTTAAATTAGTAAATAAAAACAAACTTCTCTAGTGCAACTGTATGATTCAATTTACAACATTAGGATTACGTTAAGAAAAAAAAAAAAGAAGATGAAATTCCTTGAACTTTTTTATGGATTTGGATTACAGGTTGGACTTGAAGTAGCCATAAGTAGGTAGCAACCCAAGCAGACGAAAAATCAAGGCGATGACTAACTCCAGGGAGAATAAGAAGTTGTTAAAGAAAGGAAATGATCATCATCGTTCACTACACGACTTGGCCATTGCACAGTGTTTTCATATGCACAGTGATGTAGATTCTGTAGCCACATCTGTGAAATACACCGGGGGATGGGAAGCTGGAGGAGGGTGTGTGTTTGTGGTGTGGGCACGGGTGTCTGTGAACAAGAAATAATCCTCATCTTTCATTGTGGATGATCACTAGACAGTGGCTAAAACGGACAAATCCAGATGTATACTATAAACATACTATTTATTTATTTATTTATTTATTTATTTACTTTTAATTTTTTTAAATTTATTTTTGGGACAGAGAGAGACAGAGCATGAATGGGGGAGGGGCAGAGAGAGAGGGAGACACAGAATGGGAAGCAGGCTCCAGGCTCTCAGCCATCAGCCCAGAGCCCGACGCGGGGCTCGAACTCACGGACCGCGAGATCGTGACCTGAACTGAAGTCGGACGCTTAACCGACTGAGCCACCCAGGCGCCCCTAAACATACTATTTAAAAGCGTGAGTTATATACATAGTTTTTAAAGGTGTAAGTGGTACCTTCTAGGGCAGTGGTTCTTAACCAGGTGTGATTTTGCTTCCTGGGGGGATATCTGGCAACATGTGATCACAAGTTCGAGCCCCACGTCAGGCTCTGTGCTGACAGCTCAGAGACTGGAGCTTGCTTCGGATTCGGCCTCCTTTCCTCTCTGCCCCTGCTCTGCTTGTGCTCTGTCTCTGTCTCTCTCAAAAATAAGTAAAACATTAATTTTTTAAAGAAAATAATAAACGTTAAAAAATTACTGGGGCAGGGGAGTCTGGTGGCTTAGTAGGTTAAGTGTCTGACCTCGGCTTGAGTCATGATCTCACAGTTCGTGGGTTCGAGCCCTGTGTCCCGCTCTGTGCTGACAGCTGGGAGCCAGGAGTCTGCTTCGGATTCTGTGTCTCCCTCTCTCTCTGCCCCTCCCATTTGTACTTGCTCTCTCAAAAATAAATAATTTAAAAATTTTTTGAATAATTATTGGGGCGTCTGGGTGGCTCAGTCCATTAAGTGACCAACTTCAGCTCACGTCATGATCTCATGGTTCATCAGTTGGAGCCCGCATCCATCTGTGCTGACAGTTCCAGGAGCCTGGAGCCTGCTTCGGATTCTGTCTCTCTCTCTGCCCCTCCCCTGCTCGCACTCTGTTTCTCTCTTTCTCAAAAATAAATAAACATTTAAAAAAATTATTACAAAAAAGAAATGTAAAGATATCTTTAAAAATTAAAAAGATAAAGGGGCGCCTGGGTGGCTCAGTCGGTTGAGTGTCCAACTTCGGCTCAGGTCATGATCTCACAGTTCGTTGAGTTCGAGCCCCGCATCGGGCTCTGTGCTGACAGCTCAGAGCCTGGAGCCTGCTTCAGATTCTGTGTCTCCCTCTCTCTCTGCCCCATCCCCACTCATGCTGTCTCTCTCTGTCTTAAACATAAATAAAACATTAAAAAAATTATAAAAAGATAAAGAAAATATTTAACAATTTCATTTAACAGAAGGGTTCAGCAGCTGAAACTGAAGTACAAGAGGCCATGTGGCTCCCATCAGTATATGGGAATATGTGTATAGGTGATTAAGAGAAAAACCGTGGCCTCAAGAATGACCCCCCCCCCCCAGCCCCAAAGAATGATCCCAAATAAAACTCCAGAAAACCACACACTACAAGGTAGCACCAAGGAATATACAAGGGCAGAAGCAGACTCAGCTTGAACAGTTGTGCGGGTTGGGCACTGCAGAAGGACGCCGCGTGGAAAGAGACATCCTTCACATACTGGAACTAATCTGCAGGTTTTTAAAAACAATTTCCAGCGGGAGGCAATCAAGTCCCTTGCTAACAAAGCTAGAGAACTGCGTGGGTTTTCCAACAGAGGGCAGCAGCCAACAGGGGCTGGGCCCTCGCTCCAGCGGCCTCAGGCTGGGGCCGTTTCTTCAAGCCGGGTGCACACTGCAGGTCACATGCCGAACAAAGAGGGGACAGTTTGCGTCACTCCAAGAGTCTCAGGGAGACCAGGTGGGGGCAGGGGGAAGGCGACCACAAGAGGGCTCCGGGTCAGAGTGCCAAGGAGGCAGTTGAGGGCAGGGCCCCCGGGGGCAGGCATGGAGACAAACCCAGTTCTCCAATCTCCTGAGCCTTCAGTCCTGCCTCAGTGGCCCCATAGATCGCCAAGCCCCGGATGAAGTCGGCCTGGAGAACTGATCTTGCCAACAAGTTGCTCTGGGAAGGGGGCAGTGGCATCCGATTCCACCCGGGCGCCCACCCCACCCCATTCCCAGGGCAGCCCCAGCCTCCGCGGGACCCTTCCCGGGCCGGGTTGCAGCGGAAGCCGCCTCTCCAAGCCTCCGCCGCGGCCACGCCCCCGTCTAGCCCCACCCCCGTCCCCGCACTTTCCCAGCCCCTCTGGCTCCGCCCCTGCCTCCTCGGCCCTGTGCCCCAACTTGCTCAGGTTTCTACCGATGAGGCTGACGCGCGTTCAGTCGCTCGTTCAGCAATTCCACAAATTACCGCGCTGACCGCGTGTCGCACAGTGTCGTCGGTGCTGTGGATGCGGAGGTGAACAACAGAGCATGCATTCGTGCAGCGTGCATTGTGGGGAACGGTAGTCCAAGTAGATGGAACAGCGAGCGCGAGGGCGCCGGTACAAAGGCTGGCAGTTTGCAGGACAGACTGGCGTCCGGCGGGCGCTGGGCGACGCCGCCGGTTGTATAGCGGCTCAGCCGGGTGGGCGAGGGACCAGATCATGGGGCCTCGAATGCCCCGGTAAGGGCTTTGGCTTTTATTGTCTGTGATATTAGAAGGCAGTAATTCGTGTTCATTCCACAGTCACTCATACATTTGTAACAAGTGCGCCTGCTCTTTGGGTGGTGCTGGAGACACAGGGTGCCCACAGCAGAGCCAGTCTCTCCTCCTACCCTCCACCCTCCACTCAGAAGCCTGAGGGCTCTTTCCAAAGCACAAATACGCCCCTGCCTCTCCCGCTCAGAACCTGCCTGGACTCCCCGGGGCCCTTGGGACAAAACCACGTTCCTTACGCTGTTCCTGCGTGGTCTGGCTCTGGCCGAAGTCTTCATCTGTCACCTCCTGCCCTCTAGGGGAGGCCAGGCACAGAGGACAATTCATCTAGCCTCCAAAGCACCCTCTGAATTTTCCTGCCTCTGGGCCTTTGCTCATACTGTTCCTTCCACCCTGGATGCCCTTCCCCTCGAAGCAGAGTTCAGAAAAATTGGCGGAACGGGCGCCAAGCAGCATTTGGGTGCATGTCTGACCCTCTCCACCTGCATGGCTGAGGGTGACGTGTTATATGGGACCGAGTGCCCGTCAGCTTTGCAGGGAGGCTGGGACACAAACACCCTAATGGCTCCACGCATTTGAGGGGTGGATGCTGTGTGACGGCGTGAAGGGCATTCACTCGGTCAGCAAACACTCGCCCAGCACCTGCTTTGTGCCTGGCCCTGTGCTAGGAGGCAGCGGCCATGACGGCCACAGCCCTGCCCTCACAGGGCTCACAGCTCAGTGGTGGGACATTCACTTTTGGTTTGGGTCACTGCCCTTCGACCTTGGCTGCTGGTGGGGAGCCTGATCATACCGATTACAAGAGAGTTTGGCCAACATGCAGCTTGTCAGAAAAACTTGATCTACAGAGTTTCTGCTCTGGCACAGTGAAAGCCAAAGCACTTACAACGGCCTCTTGCGGGACTTTGATCATTTCCCCTTTACAAACTCCTCCCCCCCCCCCCCCCCCCCCCCCCCCGCCGCCCCACGCCTGATGACCTCTCTTCTACTTTCTGTCTCAATGAATTTGCTTATTCTAGCTGCCTCCCGTTAAGAGCAATCATGCATATCCCTCCTTCAATATCTGGCTTATTTCGCTTCGCCTGAGGTCTTCCTTTGTTCCTGAGGCGGTATGTGCCAGAACCTCGTTCTCCTTCAAGGCTGAATACTATTTCCCTGCGTGGCTCCGCCACCGTTATGCTTACCCGTTCATCTGTTGCTGGACGTGGGTTGGGGTGTTTTTACCTTTTGGCCTTTGTGACTGATGCCACTGTGAACGTTTGTGTGCAAGTATCTGTTTGCGCCCCTGCTTTGAATTCCTCCGGGGCCTGCAGCTCGAAGTGGCCTTTGCTGGACCATATGCTGGTTTTCTATGTGACTTCTTGAGGAAGCCCCACACGGGCCGCCACGGCAGCCGCACCATTTTACATTCCACCTGCAACGCCCGAGGGGTGCATTTTTTCACACCCCTGCCAACATTTGTCATTTTGTTGTTGTTTTTTTTTTTTCCATTTGTTTTAATGTCTATTTATTTTTGAGGGAGAGAGAGAGACAGCAAGTGTGTGCAAGAGCAGGGGAGGGGCAGAGAGAGAGGGAGACAGAGGATCTGAAGCAGGCTCTGTGCTGAGAGCAGAGAGCCTGATGCCAGGATCGAACTAGGGAACTGCGAGATCATGAGCTGAGCCGAAGTCAGATATGCTTAAGGAACTGAACCACCCAGGTACCCCTGTTTTTT
This sequence comes from Panthera leo, assembly GCF_018350215.1. Taxonomy (NCBI): domain Eukaryota; kingdom Metazoa; phylum Chordata; class Mammalia; order Carnivora; family Felidae; genus Panthera; species Panthera leo. Next base: position 11,509,749 of record NC_056693.1, read on the forward strand.
TTTTTTTTTTTTAATGGTTATTTATTTTTGAGAGAGAGAGAGAGAGGAAATGTGAGAGCGGCGGAGGGGCAAAGAGAGAGGGAGACGCAAAATCTGAAGCAGGATCCAGGCTCTGAGCTGTCAGCACAGAGCCCAACGTGGGGCTAGAACTTACTAACCTAGAACTCACAAACCCGGGAGATCATGACTTGAGCTGAAGTCAGACTCTTAACTGAGCCACCCAGGCGCCCCTTGTTGTTTTTAATAGCCATCCTAGTGGATGTGAAGTGGTATCCCATTGTGCTTTGTTTTTTAAGATTTTAAGTAATCTCTCCATCCAAGGCGGGGGCTCAAACTCACAACCCTGAGATGGAGTCGAGTGCTCCCGCAGACTGAGCCAGCCACGCTCCCCTCCATTGTGCTTTGGATTAGCATTTCCCTAATGAGCACCTTTTCATGGGCTGGTGGGCCATTCGTGTATTTTCTTTGGAGAAATGTCTATTCAAGTATTTTGCCCATATTTGAATTGGGTTGCTTTTTGTTGTCGAGTTGTAGGAGTTCTTTATATATTCTGGATACTAATCCCCTACCAAGTATATGACTTGTGAATACTTTCTTCTATTCTGCGGGTTGCCTTTTCACTCTGTTGATGGTGTCCTTTGATGCACAAAAGGTTTTAATTTTTATAAAGGCCGATTATCTATTTTTTGTTGTTGCCTGTGCTTTTGGTGTCCCATCTGAAATCCCTACAAAATCCAATGTCATGAAGATCTCTCCCCCCATGTTTTTTTTTTTTTTTTTTTAAACTATGATTTTTCTCCTGTCTTCACAATAATTCTTCTAAGAGTTGTGGGGTGTTAGTTATGTTAGGTCCTTGACTCATTTTAATTTTTGTATGTAGTAGATAGTAAGGGACCGACTTCGTTTTTGTTTGTTTTCCGTATGAATACCCAGTGTTCCCAGCACCATTTGCTGAAAAGACCACCCTTTCCCTGTTGAATGCTTTTGGCACCCCTGTAGAAAATAATCAGCCATAAGGGCACCTGGCTGGCTCAGTCGGAGGAGCATGTGACTCTTGATCTTGGGGTCATGAGTTTGAGCCCCACATTAAGTAGAGATTACGTAAATAAATCTTAAAATTAAAAAAAAAAAAAAGAATTGACCATTGTTAAAAAACATTTCTTTCTGATACTCCCGTGAATGTGAAATTAAAAATTAACAAATGTCTACACCTTTTCTCCCATTAACCTGCCTGTGTTCAGTTTATTTTCCAGACCCAGCCATTGAACGCAGGAGGGTAGAACGGAAGTCTTTTCTCTCCTCTGGTTCTGGCAACAACGATGGGGTATCATGGCCTGGAACCTTCTGCCCACTCCAGAGGCTGCCGCTGAGAGACCCTGGGGCCTGGCAAGGCAGAGAAGGTAAGCATTCTTTTCGGTCTCCTGGATCTCTGCACAGGGTCACGAAGCCAAGTCATACAAACCTCTGCCATCTCTTTGCTTCCTAAATATACATTAGCCGAGAAAAACATTTGTGTGAGGGACGCCTGGGTGGCTCAGTTGGTTAAGCATCCAACTCAGGCTCAGGTCGCGATCTCACGGTTTGTGAGCTCGAGCCCCGCATCCGGCTCTCTGCTGTCAGCTCAGAGCCTGCTTTGGATCCTGTCTCCCTCTCTCTCTCTGCCCCTCCCCTGCTCACGCTCTGTCTCTCTCAAAAATAAATAAACATTAACAAAAAAATTGCGTGAACTAGTTCTTTGGGTATAGCGACTTCTGTGATTACTGTCTGAGTGCGATTGATGTGTCCTGATCCTTTCCCTTCCGGAGATGGTTTTCTGCCTCTGTCTCCTGTGCTGTTTATCATACGGAAAATGACAGGGGAGGACAAAGGCACGGGTCCTACAAGCCCAATGCTCAAGCTGGCCTCACAGCCTGGCAAGTTTGCAGGTTTCACCCTACTGGCGTCTCCCTGGACACACTTTGCTGAAATTCTCCTCTCCCTCCCCCAAATCTGGCCTCACCTCCTCAGCAAATTCATTTAATCCCTAAAACGCCTCTGACTTACCCAGAAAATCCCTCAAACACCCAGCTGCCAGAATTAACTTTCCTTTTCCTGCAAAGGTTCCAGAAAGCACTCTGGCCTGATGTCTAGGCCCAGGGGACACAGGTTACTTCCGTAAATGCTGATGGAGAGGAAGATAATTTGGCAGAGGCTCCGGAGGGAAGGGAACACTGGTCCTTGCTGCCCAACACCTCCTCCTACTTCCCAGGGCTCTGTAATCAAACCCATCAGCTTCGGGCCTTCCCACGCAATGCACTTCCTGAGTGCATTCTGGACCCCCACTGAACGTAGCTTCTGGCCCCTGGACAGCAGCAGACCATTCATTCATTCATTCATTCATTCATTATTTATTTTGAGAGAGGGAAGGAGGGAGGGGGAGGGAGTGAGGGGGGAGAGAGAGAGAGAGATTGAGAGAGAGAGAGAGAGAGAGAGAGAGAGAGGGAGAGAATCCCAAGCAGGCTCCTCGCCATCAGCACAGAGCCCAACTCAGGGCTCGAACTCATGAACCCCGAGATCATGACCTGACCCGAAATCAAGAGTCAGGCGATTGACTGAGCCACCCAGGTGCCCCTCTCTCAATCTAAACTTAAAAAGGGGCACCTGGGTGGCTCAGTCGGTTGAGCGTCCGACTTCAGCTCAGGTCATGATCTCGCAGTTTGTGAGTTCGAGCCCCGCGTTGGGCTCTGTGCTGACAGCTCGGAGCCTGGAGCCTGCTTTGGATTCTGCGTCTTCTCCTGTCTCTGCCCCTCCCATGCTCATGCTCCGTCTCTCTCTCTCTCTCTGTCTCCCAATAATAAACATTAAAAAAAAAAAAAAAAGATAAACTTAAAAATTTTTTCACCTTCTTCTGTTAAATAGTTTACGCTCCCTTCGAACTCAGGGCCTTTGCACATGCTTCCCAAGCCCCCCTCCCCCGCGCCAGCCATTCTACTCCACTTCCTCCAGTCTCACTTGCTTATACCTTCAGGGCTCAGCTCAACCTCCCGCATCACTTCCTGGGGAAGCCATGTGACCTCCCCCCATCTGCCCAGACAAGGTCAGGGGATCTCGGTTATGCCCTCACAAAACTCCTGTACTTCTTTCCGGCACTAATCACAGTGACAGAAAACTTACCGCTAAAGTATAAATTGCAATTATTGAATCTATCCACTTATTTAGGAGAGTATTTTATTAATGTCGCCCTCCCCCAGTGGACTGAGCTCTGTGAGGGCTTGGACCAGCTCTGGTGCCCCTGGTGTCCCGCGCAGGACAGGCACAGGGCAGGTGCTCAGTAACGGTGTGCTGAATTAACAAAATATGAATAAATGCAGCCCGGGGAAAAATACAAGGCATCCCGATTTCCTGGCGACAGCTTCCCCCTCAATAGGCCAGAAGTGAAAGCTCTCTCAGAACCCTCATTCTCAAGAGAAATCACCAATGAACCTAGCCCAGCTTAGAGGGGGAGCCAGGACAAATTCTCCACATCAGTAAATGTTTTGAGTTGTTTTTTTAGTGTTTTATTTGAGACAGAGCATGAGCAGGGGAAGGGCAGAGAGAGAGGGAGACACAGAATCCGAAGCAGGCTCCAGGCTCCGAGCTGTCAGCACAGAGCCCGACGCGGGGCTCGAACTCACAGACCGCGAGATCACGACCTGAGCCGAAGTCGGACGCTCAACCGACTGAGCCACCCAGGCGCCCCAATGTTTTGAGTTTTAATAGGACAGGCACAGAGTACTCTTTTTCACTTCTCTATCCCGGGGGGGGGGGGGCGCAGCTGCAGGTTGGGATTAAAAAGTAGGGGAGGGGGATACGTGTGAAGGGGACAGAGGGACCAGAGCTGGGCGCACAAGAGAGAGCAGAGAGTCTGCGAGCCCCAGACCCGGAGCCGAGCCAGAAATCCAAATCCCTGGGGCCTCCAGGACCAACACAGTAAGCAAACACCCAGTGTGTGGTCTTCACGTACCCAAGGTTCCCCAAGCAAGCCTGTACTGGGCGCTAAGTGCCTGAAGGGCGCCACTGTGAGCCTGGAGAGTCAGGAGGAGACGCATGTTGCAGCTAGAGCTTGGACACAAAAGGCCACCTTGGCTTGGAGAGTAAGGAGGACATACCAGCTTGGTCTGGAGGATCTGGGGAGATGCCCTCTCAGGCCTGGAAAACTGGAAGGACTCCCTTGGGGCAAGGGGGGCCTCATTTGGGGCCATGGGGTGGGGGGGCTATGGAGCTCAAGATCAGGTAGGTAGTATAAATAAAATGGGAAAAGCAAAAGCAGCTCTTCTGAAAAAGTAAAAAAGGAAAAGCAACAGCAGCTAATCCTAAGGGTACAGCTGGATTCAGGAAACAACATGGGGCGCAGAGGGTGGAACCAAGCCCAAGGACTGGAAGCGAGGAGACGGCAGAGGACGAACTAGGACGGGGAACCAGGGCCGAGCCTGAGGAGCAGAAAAAGGACCCAGCCTGTGGGGACAAAATTCCAGAAGTGGTTCTAGGACCAGAGGCAGAGGCAAGGGAGTGAAGGAAGATGCCATGGAACCTGCACCAGATTCTGGGGCTCCTATGCGAAGAAGCAAGACCAGGCCCTGTGAGCAGAAACCAAACTCGAGAAAGGCAGAGCGCAAGAAAAGGTGAAGCAAGGTGAGACCCCGGGACGGAGAAAGATCAAGGAGCGACTGGTTACCCAAGGGCTGGAGCCAAGCCTCAGCGACGGGCTCGGAACCAGGGAGCAGCGACGGGGACAGGACGGGGTGGGGAGGAACCTAGGCTAGAGGTGGGGCGGGGCTGCACAATATTACCCGCCCCCTCTACACACACAGAGCGTTATCCTGGGGGCAAAACAGCAAGACGGGAAGGGGACTACACAGGATACAGAGCCAGGTCCCGGAGGCCCCAAGGACCACCCCCAGGGCGCAGAGTCAGGCGGGGTTACGGCTAAGCTCGCGGTCCCTGATCTTGCTCAGGCTCAGTCCCCGGCACGCCGCGGATGTCGGGCAGCAGGCGGCAGCCGGCCACGATGTCCAGGCGCTCGGCCAGCGCGCAGAGGTCTCCCCGCGCCAGGCGCACGCTGTGGGCGGCCGCCAACCCTGCCGCCTGGGCGGCCGCAAGTCTACTGGCCAGGGCGGCCACATCGCGGCCGGCGCGGCGGTACACGCCGCTCACCGCGGCCGCCACGTCGTGGTCCAGCCGCGCCTGGCTCTCGGCCAGCCGGAGCTGCAGCAGCGTGCGCGCGGGGGCTGGCGCCGGCGTCTCCTCGGTCCCCCAGGTCTCCCCGGCCCTTTCCCGCTGCACCACGAGCGGAGGCAGGTCCCCCGGCGCGGCCTTCGGCTCCGAGTCCGAGTCGGTCTCCGCGGCCTCCCCGGCCACCCGCAGCCCCGTAGGGCGGCCGCGCGTCGGGCCCGAGGGGCCCAGGTACAGCTCCTCCTCCTCAGACGAGGACGCTGAGAGCTCCGAATCCGTCTCGGCCGCCTCCCCCGGCACCACCGTCTCGGGCCTCCGCGGCGGCCTCCGCCGACGACCCTGGGACGCCATGGGGCCGAACTAGGGAGAAGAGGGGCGAAGGGACGGCATGAGAGGCACCTGGCGGTGGTTTAAGAGTGCAGGTTCTGGATTCCCACCCCTTTCACTGACTAGCTTAGCGATTTTTGGCGATCTGCTTCCCCTGCCTGGGCCTCAGTTTCCTCTTCGGTAAACGGGCTCGTCATCCATGCTGCCAGAGATAATGAGAGCTACTGGACCCCACCCTCTTTGTGTCCTGGCAGGGAAACCGAGGACCAGATGGATGAAGGCTCGGAGGCCCGAGCTTCCAGAGTCGTAAACCTAGCTGTTTTGCCTCCTAGAGGCCACACCCTCCAACCTGTCCTCCAAGCCGGTGTCAGATCCGGAAGCACACGAGCTGCTGAGCGGCTCAGGGACCAGCGCCAGGGTCACAGAAAGAAGGACAACCCAGGGGGACTTTGGGTGTGGGGTAGCGTACACTAGTGGGGGCGCGGGGAAGGGCCGACACCGAAGGCCATACCTGATTACCGAAGCTCCGAGCCTGGAAGATCCGCTACGCAGCCGAAGTGCCCCGCCTTCACCGACGGAGCCCCAACCAATAGGGAAGCGGATAGAGCGGGCATGGCGGCCAAACACGTGGGCCACTCGCCTACCAACCAGGAAGCAAACCCTCAAAACCAGCGGCGGGCGCGTACAAAGCCACGTGAGGGGAGGTACGACCAATAGGAAGTCGGCTGGGCTGGCGCTTCCGGGTTGTGCTGCGCGGCGAGTGGACAAATAAAAATTTTTTAAAACGAGGTTTGCCGCCTGCGACGAGTGATTCGGCCAATGGCGATGCTCGAAAACCCGGAAACCGACAGGAGACGAAGAGAAGGGCGGAGATGCTGTCACGTGCGGCCAATGAGAATAGGCCCTCCCTCTAAGTGCCCCGGGTTCACGCGCGCACCATGTGAGCCCGGAAGGCGGGGTTTAGGCCGCAGCACCGAGGGAGGTGGGAGTAGGCGGGCTCGCGCCTAGGTGCCGGAGGCGGGGCTTATCCAGCTGGGCCAATGAACGCACGAAGCGCTGGACGGTCGTTGGGCGCGAGGCCGGCGCATGGCGGACGCGGCGCTGTTCGAGTTTCTGCACATGGAGATGGTGGCGGAGCTGTGGGCGCACCACTCCGACCCTGGCCCTGGGGTGAGCGCCGGGTCCCGGGGGAAGGAGGCGCGGGCCGCGACGGAAAGGCCGGGTCTACGTCCAGGGAGCACGGAGGGCGGTTCAACGTCCGGGGTGCAACCCCGGCCCCGCCCCTGCCTCGCTGGGCGCTGGCTCCCTCGTCTGTAAAGTGGGACTTTTGAAGGGCCGGCCTCGCGGTTACTGCCAAAAGTGAGCGACGAAGCTCCGGGCAAAGCTTAGCTCAAGGCCTAGCACAGAGTCAGGACTTGCTGCCTGGGTTGAATCCCATCCGCTCCCCTCACTAGGAATCAGTCCCTGTGTGCCTCAGTTTCCTCCTTAGTTAAATGGGCATTATAACAGTACCTCAGTCTCAGAGACCTTTACTCGTCCAACAGGCACTTATTAGGCACCTACTGTATTCCAGACACGGTCTCCCTGTCCTTGCGAAACGTAACATTTTAGTAGGACTGTCAAACAAAAATATGCCACTGGCTAGTGAGAAGTGCGATAAAGAAAATTTCCGTAGGAAAAAAAAAGAAAAAAAAACTTCCGTAGAGTCGTGAAAAGAATACGGATGGAGTGATTGATGGCGGAGGAAGGCCTTTCTGAGGAACAGAGTGTAGGAAGCAAGCCCTGTGGTTGGGGGGGGGGGGCGGGGGAGCATCCCAGAAGAAGGAACAACAGAGGCAAAGCCCTGAGGTAGGAGCGTGCTTGGCATCTTGGCAGTTGGTTCCTAGGAAGAACAAATGAACTCAAACTTTAAAGCCTTTCGTGCGATGTCTGGCACCTAATCAGGTCCCCCAGAACGTGGGAGCTCCTGTTCTAAAAATCTCTTCCCGAGAAGAAAGGGTGAGGGAGAGATTAGGTGCTTGATAAATGAATGCTGTGATTGCTTTTCATTATTATTGTTAGTATATGATGTTGGTCGATACGCAAGGCGCTTTTTCTGGCTTAGGTTTTCTGGTTTAGGAGCCTCAGGGAAAGTGTTGCTTACAGGGGCAACATAGTTTCTTTTGGGTTCACATTCCCCGGGTTTCATCTAAAACTTAACAAGTGTCAGGCCCTGGGAATTAGTGAACTGTACAAAAACTCTTGGCCCTGCTGGAGCTTATGTTGGGGGGGGGGGGGGGGCGGTACGCAGATAAATAAGGTACATGGATAAAGTACAGTACGTTAGGGACATGCTATGAGACAGAGAGCACGGGGGAGGGATTGCGCATTGGCCTGTGTGTCGGAGAGAGGGGTTTGCAGCATCTCCTGTCCATCCTGGCTTTGCAGCCGGGACCCCAGGTGTCCCGGACATCAGCCTTTCCTCCCTCACCGCCAGCCCTCCACCAGGCCCTGCCCGTTCTCCTCCCCGAATATGGTGTCCCACCTCTCCCCACCTCTGCCCTAGGCCGGCCTCCTCCCTCCTCTTTCCGCTCATTTCACCTGTCACATCTTCGCTGCTCATTTCACCTGTCACATCTTGGCTGCGTTCACACCCATTAATCTTTCACACCTTGGCTCAAACGCCCCTTCCTCAGGGAAGCGTTCCCTGAGCCCCGGCTCGAAGCCAGGTGTCCTCGTTGTGATCTTGCAGCCCCCTCCCCTTTGCCCGTGGCCGCCCCGTCCCGCTCGAGTGTGTGTCTGAACGAGGGATGGAGGGATCGGGAAGATCCTTTGATTCCCGTCCGCACCCCCTCCCCCCACCAGACTGTGTGCCGTGAAGGCGAGGCCCGGGTCTGTGTTGATCACGCGGTGGGGGCCTGTGCGCACAGTAGGTCTCGGGCGTGGCTTTGTGGAAGCAGACGCCGCCCCTGTGCCGTGGAGGGCTGGGCTGGGCTGGGCATCGGGCTCCGTAATCGTGGTAGCACCGGCCGCAAATGAGACCTGCCCTCACGGGCTTCACGCTCCTGGTTTCATTTGATCCTCCTGTCAACCCACAGAGGTCAGCACAATCCTCCCCACTTTGTAGGCTTTGTGGACGAAGACACACAGGCTTTGATGGACGGACTGCTCGCTCTCAAGTGGCAGAGTGAGGAATGCAGAACTACGCCTCCCGCCTCCAAAGCCTGTGCTGTAAACGCTGGCCTGCATTTCCCGGCGTGTCTTCCCTCACCCTGGCCAGGAGGATTTTAATGGGTTTCTGTGGTCGAGCAGGTGTGGGAAATATTGGGGTTACTCAGGGGTGCTCACCACGGGCTTTCAAAGCACATCAACGTGCCAGAGACCCAGCTGCCCCAGGAAGTCCCATGCCCGGGTCCTGCCCCACAGCTCCAGGGTGATTCCTGGGTGCAGCCAGGGGTGAGGACTCTGGCGGTTCCCCCCCACCTCCCCTCTGCCGGGAGCCCCGCTTTCAGGGGGCAACGTCAAGAGAACTGCTGTTTTCTCAGCCCTTCCTCTTCCACTCCCGGCCCTTCCTCCGTCTTCCTCTTTCTGTTCCTTCTCTCTGGTCCAACACGTGTCCTGTCTGAACCAGATGCAGGCCTCCTGTCGGGTACTTCTGGTGTCCCCAGTACAGTATCTTGTCAGAGTTTGTCCCCAGAACAGCCTTGCGAAGCCGACCTTATCGTCCCATTTTCCAGAGGAGGGACTGAGGCGCCAGAGGGGTATTTCCCCAGGGTGCACAGCAGCGATAATCAGAGGGGAAATCAGGACTCAGGCTTCTGGCTCCAGAACTTGTCTGTGGCTTCAGGTCTGTCCCTTCCAGCAGCCGCCGAGTTCCTTGAGCACAGGGATGGTGGCTCGTTCATCTGTCCCCGCAGCACATACGCCCAGGAGCTCTGGGGCTCCCCACATCCTGCCTGGTATGGTGGTTACCTGGGACTGTTGAATGGGTTTTTCTGGATGGTTACAGGTGGAATGGAAGACCAGCCAGAGGAGCCAGGAGGTCAAAGGGCCTTTGTTATCAAAGCAGGAAAAACTTGGGGAGGAAGAGGTCCCTGTGGTTTCTCCACCCCAGCAGCTTTGAAGATAAGGGGGGCCTGGGGCAAAGGAGTTAATGCCTCTGCACACCAAGGAGCCTCGGTCACCTACCTCTGTGAGCAGGAGCGATCCTGCTGGGCCAGACCTGCCTCCACCAAGGCCCAGTGAGTGCCCACGCCAGCCTGGGCACCTGGGATGGGTGTACCAGCTCCCGGATGGACCCCTGCCCTCAGCAGGAGCCTGGGTTCCTGGCAGAGCGGCCCCCTGGGGGCAGAGCCCTGGAGGGGGCGCAGTGCAGTTGAGGCCAGGGAGCCCGTGGTGGGAGCTAGGGCTCTGTCCTGAGAGTGGTGGGAGCCATAGAAGGTTTAAGCTGAGGTGTGGGGGTGTTCGGATTTACTTTTTAGACGGGCCTCCTCAGCCATGTGAATGAACCTGAATGGACATGCAGCCAACTGGCTGCTGCAGGGGCCCAGAGCAGAGGCAGGCGCTCAGCCTGGGGTGGCAGGAATTAGGGGGAGAAGGTGGGATCTGGGGGTGTTCGGGGCTGCCCGGGTGGATGCGGGAGGCGTGTCGGCTCTCTGCGCTTGCTCATTCTTACTCCCCGGCTCCCTCCGAACGCTTCTGGGCCCTCTGGGGCCATTCACCTGGGGAAAGCGAGAACTTTCCCTGTCCCTGCACCCTTCTGGAGGTGGGAGCCGGGGCTGCTCCGTCCCAGGTCCCCCCGCCAGGGCGGGCACAGAGGGCCGTGGGCCCGGTGGTGGGGAGCCTCACGGATCACTGAGGGGCACAGCAGGAGAGACCGGAGGGAGCCCAGCACAGGGCCCCCACCAACTCCCTCCCTTCAGCCCAGGGTGTTCTCTGGGAGTCAAGTGCTCAGCATGTGGGGGGGGGGTGGTTGTGGGGTGGCCTGGTTTGCTCGCTTTCCCGCCATCCTCCTTGGAGCTCCGTGGCCCTCGTCAGTCTGGACACTTGGACCTTCCTCCAGCCGAGCACCTTCTTCTCTGTTGTCTCTGATTCTTCTTCTGCATTGTTCCTCCGTGTCTTCTCGGCTCTCGGATGAACGCTGGACGTTCTGGGTCCCTTCCACGTGTCTTACAACTTTTCTCTCGTTTTTCTCTACCTCGTGTGCTTTCCTTGACGATCCGGGAGGCTTTATCCACCTTACACGTTGGTCTGTTTTTCAGCGCCCTCGTCAACAGATGTTTATTTTAGCTGGCCCCCTTTCCCTTTCCAAGAGCTTCCCCTCTGTCTGTTGCCCCTTCCTCCCGGCTCCCCCGTGCTGTTGGGGGGAGGGCCTTCTCGAAGGGGTTCCCCCCTGCCCCTGCATTATGTCATTTCCTGTCAGGGGGTTGTTGTGCAAATCGCCCAGAAATGCCCTGGCTCTGGGCTGGGCCAGGTGGCTGCGAGTCCCCGCCTTGCCTTTCTCAAGAATGACAAATCCCTAGGGGCGTCTGGGTGGCTCAGTCGGTTTAGCAGCCGACCGGTCACGGTCTCACGGTTCGTGGCTTTGGGCCTCGTGTCGGGCTCTGTGCTGTAAAAGCAAAGCTCGCTTTGGCTCCTGTGTCCCGCCCCCCGCCCCCCTCTCTCTCTCGGCCCCTTCCCTGCTCTCTCTCAAAGATAAATAAACGTTAAAAAAAAAAAAAAGGAATGATAAACCCCTAATCCCTGACGAGCTCTTGGGAGGACGGAGAGGGGGGCAGGTATGGTAGACAGGCGAGGCTTCTGTCTCTTCCTCCTCCGCCCTCTCTTCTCTGCCACCTGCTCATCCTCGGCCCTGCCCTCCCACCGCCCGTCTCCCCTCCCTTTTCTGTTGTTCCTGGACCCACCACCCAGCCTTTCCAGTTCACCAGATGCGTAATCGGCCCCTAGCGAGGGCTGACTACGGTGGTGCCAGCAGTAACGACGGCTGGGGCTGGGGCTGAGCCGTTGGAGACTGCCGGCCACATCGCTGTCGTGAGGTGGGGCCTGCCATCAGCCCCATCTCCCGCACGGGGAAACTGAGGCCTGGAACCATTAGATAGCTTGCCCAAGGTCACTAAGCAGGACTTGAACCCAGGCAGTCTGAAGTTCACTGAGGGGGAAGCCTGAACGTATGCAGACCTTTCCAGATCCTTACCCCTGCCACACACACCCCCCCCGCCCCGCCTCCCTGGCCTGGCTGAGGACCCTGCTGACTCTCTGGCTGTCCCCTCTCGGGACTGCTGTCCTGGAGGCTGTGACCTGGGCTTGGGTGCCACCCCACTGCCTTCCCTGCTTAACTCCTCTTCCTTCAGACTTGACCCCGTGCAGCCCTCAAGGAGCGCATCTCTTCTCCCTGGGGCATCGAGGCTGTAACCGCGCCATTAGTTCCTGTGTGTTCCGTCCCAGGGACGGTGGCGTCCTCTCCTGCCGTGCCCGCCCCAGCCTGGTCCCCAGGACCCTCCCCGCTCCCACCCCTCGCCACTGTCCCCGCCCTCGTGGCCTGAGCTGCACCCCCCATCCCTTTACCCGCCTCCTTGCCTTTGCGCACAGCCTCCACTTCCCGGCCCCCTCCTCTGAGAAGCACCCTGGGGCCCCTCCCCGGGGAGCTGGCTCTGCCCTGCCGGCTCCCCTGCATGTGGGGTGCCCATCGCCTGGGCCCCCGTCGTCGCACCAGGCACAGTGGCCAGCTCCTCGAGGCCACCAGGAAATGTTTGTGGAGTGAATGGGGAAGTGTGTCCCCCCCTCCCCCGCATGCTAGGAAGTCCTCAGGGACACATGTGCTCGTCAGAATGGAGCCTGGCCTGCCTCTTTAAGGCGCTCACCTATGGAAGTGGGGGACAGGGAGCACAGCCCCTTCCTGGGGTTTTCCTCCCGCCAGGGGCTGGTCACCCAGGTTGACAGACTCACCCAGGTTGAGTGACAAGGACAGTAACATTCACTAAGCCCGACTGGGACCACTCTTAGCCTGCATTTACTAACTCCTGTTATCCTCCTAAGGACGCTGGGAGGTAGCACTGTTGACACGGTCCTCTGTTTGCCCGTGAGGAAACTGAGGCCCAGGGCAGTTAGCCCCCACCCAGCTCCCCAGCTGGCAGGTAGGTGTCGGGCTGATCTGGTTGTGGACCCTGCACTCAGCCACTGGTCACACGTCCCCTCCCTGTCTCACACACCTGAGCTCATCTGTGCAGGTGCCTGCCTTGGCGGTCAGACCCCTCCCCGCTCGCTCACCTGCTGTGCCCGAGGAAACCAGAGGAGCCCCCATGGCAGGAGCGGAGAGCCGGCCGGCCGGCGTCGGCCACCAGGAAGCTGTGTCATCACCGGGGTCGTTTCCTGCAGGAGGAGCGTGGAATGGCGGGCGAGGGCCTAGGGGCCAGGGGCCTGGCAGAGAAGAGGGGTGCCTTGCCCAGAACCGCAGGCAACCTCTGCTCGGGGCGGGGGTGGGGGTGGGGGGTGGGGGAGAGGGTGAGCGCAGCCCTTGCCACCTCACTGAGGCCGGGACAGCTGTGGGTGTCGTCCTGGCCACCCCCCCCCCCCGCACCTGGCCATCTGGGCTTGGGAGCCGGACCCGCTCAGGTTTGAAAGATGGCCCCATGGCTGAGGTGCCTGTTACCTAACCCTCGAAGCCCCGCTTTCCAGGCGTGAAATACAGCCTACCTTACGGGGTGGTGAAAATTCAACAGGAGGTTCGCACAAAGCGCCCGGCACACAGCGTGTGCGCTAACCCCGATGGCTCACCTTGTCCGGCCTCTGTTTCCCAAGGGCCTCCCGCATGCCAACGCCCGTGTTGGCTGCTGAAGGTCAGCCCGGGTCCCCATGCCACAGACTGGTCAGCGCTGGGATCGAGGACCTAACCTGCCGGGAGGGCAGGACAGGAGGCCTCCGGGAGTTGGGGGAGGTAACAGTGAGTGGGCGGAGTGGCCCCTCTGCTGGACTAAGGGAAGCTGTCAGGGCACAGGGCAGAGGGTGATGGAGGGACAGCAGGGTCCCAGAAGGCTGTTGAAACCTGCTGAGGCCAGGACATTGTCCCAGAGCCGGATCTCAGCAGGGAAATCCTATCCACCATGGGAAAGGCTCCAGTGATGGCCCATCAGGCCCAGAAAGGAGGCTGGAAGTCGCTCCCGGGGGAGGGTGGTGGCCGGAGGAAGGGAGGGACTCAGGCCTGGCGACTGCCGCTTCCCTCCCAGGGAAGGCTCGTGCCTGGGCTCCGCACCGCCCTCTTGACCCTGCTCCGCCAGATTTTCTCTAGGGAGCACCGCACCTCACTCTATGCTGTCCTGGTATTTCTGATGCCCCCCACCTGCGCCTCTGCCCCTCCCGCCGAGGGACACTGGCCTGAGCTCTGGAGTGCCACGTGGCCACCACTGCCTTCCCTGAGCACCCAAGGGAATCTCTCCCATCCCTGAGCCCTTGCGTGTCTCTCCCAGGGGTCTCAGCTGATTTTTTTTTTTTTTTTTTTTAGGTTTTAGAGACAGTGTGAGCGGGCTAGAGGGGCAGATAGAGGGAGAAAGAGAGAGAGAAAGAGAATCTTAAGCAGGTTCCAGGCTCAGCATAGAGCCTGATTCGGGGCTTGGTCCCACGACCTGAGATCATGACCTGAGCTGAAACCAAGAGTCAGACAATCAGCCGGCTGAGCCACCCAGGCACCCCCTTGGCTGACGTTTTAAGGCGTGATGAACAGAGTTGATTTTTACAGCTTCCTGCTGGCCAGGCCACGAGGGTGGGCCCCACGGCCCGGGGCTCCCTTGCTGTGGCTGCAGGCGTGCTGCCACGAGAGCCCCCGGGCAAGTCACCGTGAGCCCCCTGGAGTGATCAGAGCACTACCTGCCCACGGGGTATTGCAAGGCACACACCGGAAATGCTCGCGATAAGCGATGGGTGTTCTCAGGACAGAGCTGACAGACGAGCAGGCGGAAGCCAAGCCTGAGGAAGACCCCCCATTTTTCCTGCAGCAACAGGGAGCTGGTCTTCAGAGCCGATGGCGTCTGTGGAGGGATCGCGTGGCAGGGGCACAGCCCTCCCTCCTGGCTCTCCTTACCCTTGAGCTCGCAGAGATGGGCACATTGGTCTTAGGGTCCCCTCTGTGGCTGCTGCCCCAGGACACTCCCTCTTGGGGCTCCCCTGAGCCTCTCTTCCCTGGCCTTTTAGGGACAGAAGATGAGCCTGTCTGTCCTGGAGGGCATGGGCTTCCGTGTGGGCCAGGCCCTGGGCGAGAGGTGAGAGCCAGCGCTTCCTGTCCTTCCCCTGCTGGCCAGAGGCAGGCAGGACCCGAGGCCAAGTCCCTTCCTGGGCACACCTGGACGGGGAGGGTCGTGTTGCTCCATATAGGAACCCAGCCTGGCGTCCCCCCCCTCTTCCTAACCCCGGGCTCCCCATCCCGGCCCACCCGGCCCCAGTGTCTGCCGCTGCCCCCAGGCTGCCCCAGGAGACGCTGGCCTTCAGGGAGGAGCTGGACGTCCTCAAGTTCCTATGCAAAGACCTGTGGGTGGCCGTGTTCCAAAAGCAGATGGACAGCCTCCGCACCAATCACCAGGTGTGTTCCTCGGGCCCGGGGCCCGGCTTCCTGGCTCAGGGCGGAGGCTGAAACCAAGAGGAGGCTGGAGAGGGACCCCCTCACCCCGGGGGCCCGGCCTCCCCTCTCTGGACCTCTGCCCAGTCCTCCGAGGGAAGCCAGGAGGCCACTATGGGGCGTCCTGGCTATCGCCAGAGTTTCCACAGGCCTCCCAAGATGGGGCCTCGCAGCGGGCAGCAGGCGCTCGTGGTTGGTAGCACCTCGCCCCGGCGAGTCGCCGCTTGTCTCGAGCTGGCCCGACCTCCTATTAGGCGCCCACGCTGTGCCGGGCCCTGGCCTCCGCTTCGAGGGCCGGGTCTGCAGCATCTCACCACAGCCCTGGGAGGAAGGACCACCCCGGAAGTCCTGCAGCTAGAGGGGCAGGACCCACATGCCCCATGGGCGGATACTTGGCCCAGGCTGGGCAGCTCCCGGGCCCTTCTGCATAGCTCCAAAGGATGGGGCCCGTGAACCTCCAAAGGATGGACCCCCAAAACAGGGGTTTTGAGGGAGGGGTCCTTCCAGGCCTCAGCCCAACGGAGCAGGGGGCGCCGGGTCCTGGCTTATCCCTCCCCTGCTACAAAGGCACAGGTGCCTCCCCAGCCCCCACTGGGCTCCTCTCTGCCCCCAGGGGACCTACGTGCTGCAGGACAACAGCTTCCCCCTCCTCATCCGGATGGCCTCCGGCCCGCAGTATCTGGAGGAAGCACCCAAGGTAGGGAGGGTGCCTGGACTCCACAACCCCCCATTTACACACGCCTGCCCCAAAGCAGGCCTGTCCTCAAGCCGAGCGACTGTCCCATGGCCCGGGACCCAGGGAAGGAGGTGACCCCCACTGTGGAGCCCAATGCCCTGTATGGCCCCGGTCCTGGGTATTGGCCTCCCCTCTTCCCTGGGTGACTTGTGTCCCCTGTCCCCAGTTCCTGGCCTTCACCTGCGGCCTCCTGCGAGGCACCCTCAGCACCCTGGGCATCAAGAGCCTGGTCACCGCCTCCGTGGCATCCCTGCCCACCTGTGAGTCGGGGGGGTGGGGGTGGGGGAATCTTCCCAACCCTGAAGTGCGGTGGGGGCTCCGAGTCCTCCGGCCCCTGCCCCCGCTGAGGGTCGGGGAGGCGGGGCCAGGGCTGCCAAGCCCCACTTACATATGGGGAATTTGAGGCCCAGAGAGCTTAAGTCACGTGCCCTGGCCACCCGGCTGGTGCAGCCCGTCCGTGCCCCCTGGCCACCCCCCCCCCCCAGCCTGCTTCCCTGGGGTGCGCGCCAGGCCAGAGCAGGGGACATCGGTGATGAGCTGGTCTGGTGGTTTTGAACGTTGTTCCGGTTGGACGTGATTGAAGTCAGCCTGGTTAATGCTCTGATGGGGTCCCCAAAGGGCAGCCGGGGCCTACGGGCCGCAGCCTGTCTGGCGGGGTGTCCTGACCCCCCACGGCCCTCCCATCAGACAGGCTGAAGCTTCATCCCTACCTGGGGCCAGCCCACCCTCTGCTGCCCCACCCCCCAGGTGTCCTTCCCTCTGTGGGTCCCCGAGGCCTCCTTGTGGAGGGGCCACGAGGCCACGTGGGCAGGACCTGAGCTACACATGCCACAGGAGCCCGTGCCCGGCCCTCCTCAGCAGCCTGCATGCTTGACCTTCGTGCCGCTAGTCACCCACACAGCTCTGGGACGCGGGCCAGGTGGGCGGGGAGCAGCACCCCCTCTGACCACCCGTCAGCCCAGCCCAAGGCCACGCAGTCTGCTGGTGCTGGACAGGGATGAACATCTCTGAGCTGTTTGGGTGCTTTCTGGCTCGCCCCTGAGGTCCCAGCCTCCAGCTAACGCCAGCCCTTCTCTTCCAGGTAAGTTCCAGGTGGTGATTCAGAAAACCTGAGAAGCCCCGGGCCCGCACCCCAGCTGGGCCTCGCCGCCGCCCCGGCCCGGGGGGGCCTCGGACCACTGCCTTTGGGGGTGGCCAGAGGGCTGGTGTTGGGCACCCCAGACTCTATGGGTGATGAACAGGTGGGGGGCGGGGGTCCAGCCGCTTCAGGGAGTCCCATGTGCTCAGGTGGGTGTCCTAGGGAGGTAAGGGCATCCCAGGTTGGGGCTGGTGTGAAGGGTTCCCTGCACGGGACTCCTCCTCCTGCGCGGCAGGTGCCCAATAAAGGTTTTGCGTGTGGAGCTGGGTTTAAAGTGGAAGGTGGAGGGGGGTCACTCTGAGTGCGGACGGGGAGGAGGCATCTGTGACTTTGTCACTCGTCCTGCGGAGGTGGGAAGCACAGCACCCTGTGTGGCTCCCCCCCCCCCCCCCCCCCCCCCCCCCCCCCCCCGCTGCAGGCCCCTTCCACCCCCAGCCCACAGCCTCCTGCCCTGCACACCTGGCAGGGGAGGGTGGCCCCGGGCGCTGGCCGCCCTGCCAGAGTCAACAAGTCTGGGGCTGTCCTCTGCCCAATGGGGCGCACAGAACAGACCTCTCCCTGGGGCGCGGGGCTGAGGCCACCCGGAGTGTGGGCGGGGGTGGGCCTGGGGCTACCTGCACCGAGGACGGACCAGAGGAGACGGGCCAGACGCCCTCATTTCCCACCCCCCGCACACACTCTTGAGGTGCCTGGCGGATGGAAGTCCTACCCAGAACAGCAGCCTGGCCGACCTGCCCCCCGGGGCAGTGGTACCCATCCCCCACCGCCTCCCCCCTTTACGTTCATAGCACCCAAGGGTATCACACACCGGGACTCTGCCCAGGCCCCGCTGCCCGCTTCAGAGCTGTAAACTGAGGCTGGGGTGAGACCCAAGTGGGAGGAGAAAGGGTCTTCTCGCTTAAAACAACCACCGGTGGGTGGGGGCTCCTTCACCTCTGGAGGATCCTGCGAAGACACCCCATCTGGCCCCTGCCCTGCCCTGCCCCCCCCCCCCCCCGCCCCCCAGCCTAGAAGGCTAAGCTCTTTGTTCCCTGGCCTGCCTCTGGACTCCCCACATGCTGTTCCTGCCTAGGTTGCCCTACCTCTGGCCCACTCCCCACTCTCCTCCCTCTTGGGCACCCGGGAGCCAGCCGCTTGGCCTCTGAGCGGTTCCTCGCTGTGCCCCCAGCCCCCGGAGGACCCCTGGACGCTTCTTCTGGCCCGTGCCGTTTACTCCTGTTCAGCACACTTTTGCCCGGGTCCCTCTGGATCCCTCTGTGGGGCACTGGCTCTGCCCAGTACAGAGCCTGGCAGATGCTTCCCGAATGAATTGGTTATTCAGGCTGGGCAAGGCGGGCAGGGGATTGGCCCTGTCCTGCCCTCAAGAAGCTCCTGGGCCCATCCTGGAGGTTCCCCCCCTGCAGACTCACCCCCAACTGAGACATACTCGCCTTCCCCCCCCCCCCGCCCCGTCCCCATTGGCTGGGCCTCTGGGGGCGGCAGTGGGCAGAGTCCCCAACTGGTGAAGGACAGGGAGGAAGCCTTCCCAGGAAAAGCGGCTTGAAGACCTGAGGAGGAGAGAGGACTGGCCCCCAGCAGACAAAAGGATGCACGGCTCTGGTCGCCCAGGCGGAACCCCTAGAGGGGCAGCCTGCTGGACCATCTGGATTCCCTTCTGTCTCGTCCTGAACCCCCTTGTCCCGGGCACCGTTCGGTGGTTGTCTCCCCCGCCCCCCCCATCACCCTGTCGTGACTCCTTGTCAGGCAGCCGCAGGGAGCCTCCCACCCACCCAGCGGACAGGAGGGGAGCCCCAGAGCCTGCAGCACAAACCACTGCTTTCAAAAGCCCTACCCTGCCTCCATGTGACCTGGGGCGAGGGACTTCATCTCTCTGGGCCTCCGTTTCCTTGTCTGTCATGGCCTCACGGCTGCCCCCGGGGAAGTGGTGAGGAAGAAGGGCTGACTGTAGGGAAAGCGCATAAACCACGCGCGGCTCCCGGTAGGGCGCTACGTGCGGGCGGCATCCAGGGCGGCCTGGTAAGTGGGTCAGCCGGTGCCCACAGGTGCTCACTGCCGTCATTACCGAGTGCCAGGTTCTGTGCTCAGCGGACTCCTCCTGACAACCACGGGAGGTTGGCTGTCACTGGCCCACTCAGCAATGAGGAAGGTGAGGCTCAGAGAGGTGAAGTCACTTGCCCAAGACCACACAGCTGGGCCCTGGAGGAACTGGCATCTGAACCCGGGACTGTGGCCTCCTCTCAGTTCCCGACTCTCAACCCCGGGGCCGGCTTCCTTCCCCGGGCAGAGTCTGCCAATCCCCCGGGAGGACAGCCCCCAGTCCTCGAGAGCAGAGAGCACCGGGGCAGGGCGGGCACTCCAGGGGAAGGGGCGGGGGCAGGGCGGGCAAACCGGTCGGGCGGCTGGCACCCGGCTCGGGCCCTGTCTCCGGTGGGGCCCGTGCTGACGGGCGGTGAGGCTGGCACAGCAGCTCAGCGGGGCAGGGAGCTGGGGCCTGGAGGCTGCCGTCAGGTACGGGGGGGCCCCAGGTGGGGGGCAGGCGGGCAGGGGCCACGCGCCGGGCCCCCAATCCTCACTGAGCCCGTCCTCACCCCGGTTTCCTCTGCCCCTCCGCTTCGCCGCCCCCCCCCCCCAGCATCCCGCCCTCCCTTTTGCTTTCGGCTCTTTACGGTTTAAACCTGTGCGCCCCATCTCGCCCCGAGTTTGCTGAGTCTCTTCCCGGGTTGGACCACCGTGATGTAATGTGCTCCCCCAGGATTCCCCTCCCGCCCTCATTCAGGCCCTAGATGTACCGGCCCTGGAATTTCAGTCACCCGGTGGCTCCCGGGGCTCCCAGCTCTCACCACGCCGGTTACATGTCCCTTCAAAGGACGCCAGGCGCCACCTCCCACAGCGCACACCCCCAATACCTGGTGGTGCCCTGAGTTTACTCGGCACCCCCAGGCTCCCGTGTTTCCCCGGCCCACAGCTGCCCGGCAGCCCCCCTGTCCTGGCCTCTTAGAAGCCCCCAGGGGCGCCCAAACACCCAATCACCAGCCCTGGGAAATCTCACGCACCCCAAATCAGCCCCTAGCACCCGCATAACCATTCCCCGTTCTCTCACGTCTAGCTGTCCTTCCCCCGCCGCGACCACTCACTTTTACTCTGAAGAGCACCTCCGCGCCCCCCTGGTGACCCAGGGCCCCAGTGTCAGGGACAGGATCTCTCACCTGTCCCAGGTCACGTCTCGGGGGTGGGCTCTTCCTGCCGACGCCCAAGGGTGCCGCGCGGGCACTGAGCCCTCTCCTTCCCCGAGCAGGGCCCCCGCCGCCATGCACAAACACTACACCGTCCACTTCGCCAAGGGCGCCCTGCCCTCTCGGACCCCCGCCGAGCGCTACTTCTTGGACCCGGAGTTGGGGCGCCATAAAGGTAGGGGTTCAGTTTGGGGGGACGTCCCGGCAGGGAGAGTGGTCTGTGAGCGGGGAGGCTGCCAAGTGGATGGCTGAACACAAGGAGAACCTGAGGGCCCAGGAGAGGGGCCGCCACTGCTCCCCACGGAGGCTTCTGCGTAAAGGGGCCGCGGGTGGGGGCCGTGGGCCCCGAGGAGCCCAAAAGCGTGAGTCCAGGATGGGGGTGTCAGAGGGGGAGGCCCAGCCGGCCTACCCCTCCCCCAAGCGTGGGAAGAATTCCCCCAGCCCGGATTGTGAGCTCTCCCCACCCCTGAGTGGGTACGAATGGGGGTCTGGGGCGGGGGCGGGGCAGCGCGGTCTCGGGAGGCCCCGGCCTCCCGGGGCAGCCCCCTTCCCACCAGCCTTGCCGGAGCCCGGGTGTGAGGCCGCCCCCTTCTTCTCAGTCCTGGCCACCTCCCACCACTCCAGCCTCCTCTGGACCAACCAGGCCAGCTCCTGATGGATTCCCTCCTGCTCCCCGAGCCCTGGGGACCCATCCCCCAGGGGCCGAGGACTTTGGGGGCAGCAGGGACTCCCGAGTCGTCGTCCCCGCTCCAGCCCCTCGCCCGGCTAGAGCCCAGGTCTCTGCACCTCTTCTTCCCACCCACGGGAGAGCACGGAGACCGGCCCCTCCCTTGCCCACACCCCCTCCTCATTTTCTCTGATTTCTCCGGGGCCTCAGAGGAAGGACCAGCCCCGGCCTCCACTTGAAGACTCGACCTGGTTCCAGTGCCCGCCAGGGCTCAGGGACCCAGGCCCAGTCACCCCCCACTTCCTTCCTTCCAGGATGCTGTCACCAGTGGCGCCGTGACCCGGCGGCCCTTCCAGCCCACGGGCCCTGCCGGCTGCCCCCACAGGTGCGCTGGCAGCTGGCCTACAACAACCGGGGGGGTGTCAGCGGCTGCCCCCCCGGCCCCCGGCCCCCCAGCCCCCTGCGACAGCGGCTCTGCTCCGTTCCAGGGGTCCAGAACGGGCCACCTGCAACCGCTGCTGCCCCCACGCAACCGGCCAGCGCCCCCCAGCCGCCCCCCAGGCCCACCATGTCACCTGCCACCGCAGCACCTGCCATGGCCAGCGGCGGCCCGGCCCCGCCCCCTGCAGCCGGCACCCTCCTGGAGCCCAGCAGGCCCAGTGATGCCCGCCCCCTGCCCGCCCCGGCAGCCTGCGGTTCCTTCACCTACAGCTCGGGTGCCTACCCAGTCCTCCTGCGGGCTCGTCCCTGCCGCCTCTCCCCCCTACCCCGCTGTCCAGGCCTCTTGCTCCTCAGCCTGCCCGCCTCCCCGCTCACTCTGGTCCCTGTCTCGGGGTTGGTGGGGGGGCGGGGGGGTTGCTCCTCCCCGCCCGAGCCTCTGCTTCACCCGTCGGGATCCGAAGCTGCCAGGCCAGGCCTGCCCTGTCCATGGGGCCTCCGTCCGGGCCAGCCAGGGGTCTGGGCCCTGGCCGTCTCCCTCTGCTGACAGCCTTGCTCTGTTTTCTCTCTTTCCGGCCCGCCCTCCCCCCAGCCCGGCAGGCCAGGGAGAACTTGGGGCAGGGGGTGACAGGCACCAGCTTGCTGCCCAGCTCCGGTGTGGGGCAGACAGTCAAACATGCAGCCGAAGCAAGAGGCAGGGACTGGCCTGGGGGCTGGAGAGAACAGCGTGGCCAGGGGAGGGATCCATCCATCCACCCATCCTGGGACTGGACGGCTGTCCTGGGTGCCCAGCTCTGTTCCGGGGGAGCGGGGTGGGGAGACGGCAGGGAGCAGGGCAGAGGCTGCCCCCCTCACACGGAGCTCACGATCTCTAGGCGGCGGAGGGGAGCTGGGTACGGGCCGTAAGAGGAATCAGAGAAGTTTAAGCGTGTCACCCCACAACAGGCACGCTGGGGGAGAATAGGGCTGGGAGAGGAGCAGAGGGAGCATCAGGGCTCGCAAATTGAATAGGGTCATCGGGCGAGGCCTCAGGAAGGCAGGATTTGAGCAAAGAAGGGGCAGTCCTCTCAAGTAAGCGGCAGAAGGATCAGCAAATGCAGACTCTGAGGTGGCCCGTTCCAGGGACAGTGTGTGGGGAGGGTCACAAGGGGCCACAGCCTGGTGGCTGTGGGGAGGGGGAGGCGGGAGCCGTGAACTGGCTTGGGATCTAACAGGAGGGTGCGCTGTGGGAGGTGAGCATGGGAAGCCGGAGTCCGAGCTGGCGAGGGGGGTGACCGAGGGGGTGGCAGGGGAGATGGGGACACGTGGCCGGGTTCCGGGTCTGGTTTGAAAGTAGAGCAACAGCCAGGCAGGGGCTCGGGCTCCAGGTCAGGCACCACCTCGTCGCTGGCGGCTCTCGGCCGTGACGCCCACGTCACACACAGAAGCAGAGGCTTGACGAGGTGAGGTCACCCAGCCGTGAGGCAGAG
Source organism: Panthera leo (assembly GCF_018350215.1). Taxonomy (NCBI): domain Eukaryota; kingdom Metazoa; phylum Chordata; class Mammalia; order Carnivora; family Felidae; genus Panthera; species Panthera leo. The sequence continues at coordinate 11,532,530 of NC_056693.1, forward strand.
TGGGGCCAGATCCACCCTGGCCGCCCCCTTAGCCAACCTCGTCCTGAGTCTGCCCTCCCGGCTGGGCCCCCAGGCCTGGCGCTGACCTCGGGGAGGGGGCGGGGATCCTGCAGCCCACGGGCCCACCACGGGCCCACCGTGCACCCACCCGGAGGCTGGCCCGGCACAGCCCACAGCTGAACCCTGCCGTTCTGGTGCCCCAACCCCAGGCTGAGAAGTGGCACTCGGCGGGGGGATCTGGGGGGCAGGGTGCCCTCAGTCAAGTGGACGCCGTAATGCACAAGGACTTAAACCTGAACCTGCTCCCTAAATGGCCACCCCAGACCATGGCATTGACCAAGCGCCCCCCCCCCCCCGCCCCGGCCCATCCTTGTAGCATCCACGCTGCCCGGTGTTTCTGCACCCCACCCTCCAGAAGGAGGGACTGAGCCTCGCTCAATGGCAACGCTCTATCTGGGTCATGCAGAGAAAGGTGGCAGGGCCAGGACCAAGAGGCGGGTCTGCCTGGGCTTGGGGGCAGGACGGGAGCTGGTAGGCATGGGGTCCTGGAGAGGGAGAAAGATCAGGGTAAGGGATGGACAGGAAGCTGAGAGGAGCGTGTGACTGTCAGGGCCCTTCCACACTGGGGCCAGGCTGGCAGAGCAGGCAGGAGCCGACACGCAAGATTCTGGAGCCTGCAGAGAGGTGTCTTGGGCATCTGAGAGCCTCAGGTCCCGAGAGAAGCCCATGGGGTTTTTCTGGGAGAATCACAGGCTGATGGCTGGGCCTGGTGACCTAGGGCCAGGTCAGCCGAAATCCCATGGGCCTCTGTGCTGGGGATCGGTGGGGTGTCTCCTGGCCTTTCCCTGGCGGGTCTGGGGTCAGCTCCTCCTGCGGTGCCCGGAGAGACACATGTGACCCAGAGGAGGTGGTTGCCTACTGCCCCGAAGTCTCCATCTGAGGGTCTGACCCGAGTCACCTCGGGGAAGTGGGGAGAGGGATGCCGATGCGGGCAGGAGCTGAGGGTGGGCTCTCTGGGGGGCAGATGGGTGGATGGTGGTGCCCGGCCAGCCTCATTGACTCAGTTTCCCCTCCCCCGCCCCCCACCCCGGCCTCCAGATATTCTGACAGAAGATGACGTCTACTGCAGCTGCCTGGCCAAGACCCTCTGCCACGTGCCTGTCCCTGTGACCGTGGGTTTCTATGCCCCCTTTGGCTGCCGTCTGCACATGATGCTGGACAAGATCACCGGTGAGGCTCTCTGTGTGTTGGGGAAGGGAGGCGGGGGGGGGGGGGGGGGGGCGGGGGACGGAGGAGGGGAAACGGAGCCTCTGATCCCTGCCCAGCCTCAGGCTTCCCCGGCCTGCCCCAGTCCAGAGGCCTGGAAGTCAGCATTAACCAGGTCCCTCCTGATGCCCGCAGCCTCTGCCCCCCGCTCCCCGCTCGTTCCCTCTCTGGCCTCCCGGCCAACAGTCTCATCCCCTCTTCTGCCAGATCTGCTCCAAGGAATCTTTTTAAAGATAAAGATCTAGCCCCATCCTCCCCCTGTTCAAAAGCCCTCCCTGGTTCCCCAACACTCTGGGGAGAAGACCCAGGGTCCTCACTGGCTCCCGCAAAGCCCCTCCTGTGCCCACCCCCTGTCCCCCGGACCCATCTCTTCTCAGCAGTGGCCCGGGCAGGGCCTGGTGTCCACAAGACCCCTAACAGATAGGTGTTAAGGGAGCACAGGGCCTGACACGTGGCCAGGATCCGCAGCAGCTCGGACCTGGTTCAAGCCTTGCCCAGACCCCAGCCTGCCGGTGGCCAGAGGGGCCGGAGGAGATTCACCTCCACGAGCCTGGCCCCGGTGAGCCGGCCTCTGCCCCTGTGTTGTCACACAGCGACAAACAGGGTCCTGGGAGGAGAAAACATTCAGCTAGAAGGAAAAAGGAAGCAGCATTCTGGAGCTCCTAGTCTGTACTAGGTGACTGACACAGGCCAGCTCATTCGTTCACCGACCTCAAGAGCAGACCGACCCTGCCCCTCAACCTCTCATGATCCATCCTTCAAACACTCCTTCCCCCGGCACTTCCTTGGCGCCCAGGGGACGCAGGACGCCCAAGATGACCAGAGCCCTGCCCTTCCTGGCCTCACAGTCCAGAGAGGGAGACAGACCTGTCCCCAGAGAGGGATGACCCCCCCCCTAGTAGTGGGTAGGGTTGGGGTGCCCAGGAGGCACCTGACCCAGCCTGGGGATCAGCGAGGGCTTCCTGGAGGAGGAGGTGGAGCACCGAGCCAGGAAAATCAGACCAAGGCTGTACTCTGCTGCCCTGCGCTTCGCTTCCGCGGCTCCTCGCACGCACGCGTTCCTTCACTCCTTAGGGCCTTCCTTCCCGCTCCCGTCCTCTCTCCCCCTTGGGAGCTCTGCTTCTGCCCACCCACGACCTTGGGCCCCGCCCCCAGCCCTTTTCCCGTCCGTGCGGGGCGCAGGCGCCCTCTCCTTTTCGTCCGGGGAGTTGGGGGCGGGGGGGGGGGGGGGGGGGGGGGGGGGCTGGCTCCACCTCCCACTCCTGGGCCCCGCCCCCTGCCCGGGCCCCGCCCCGCCCCTCACGCGGTCCCCCGCGCCCGCCCTCCCCTCGCTCCCCCGCAGCGCTGATGCAGCAGGAGGCGGCGCAGCGCGAGGCCGAGGAGCTGCGGCGCGTGCGGTGGCAGCCGCGGGCGGTGCGCGGCTGGGGCTTCCCGCGGCTGCTGTGGTACCTGGTGTTCCTGCAGCCGGTCATCACCGAGGTGCACCTGCGGCGCAAGAACGTGAAGTTCCTCTTCATCCGCTTCAGCGCCTGGCAGTACGCGGGCACCGACAAGCTGTGGGCCGGCCTGGTGACCACGCTGTGCGAGGGCATCCGCCACCACTACGGCGCGCTGCCCTTCAGCGTGTACTCGGTGCTGGGCAACAAGCCGGCCGCGACGCCGGGCTTCCGCCAGCGCGAGTGGCACTGCCGGCGCCGCGTGTGCCTGGCGCTGCTGGCGCTGCTGGCGGCGCTCGGCCTCGGCGTGGGCCTGCTCTACCTGTCGGTGGGCGCCCGCGCGCCGGGCCACGGCGCCGCCGGCGGCAGCCTGCTCCGGGTGTTCGGCGGCGCGGCCACCACGCTGTCGGGCTCGGGGCTGCTCATGGCCGTGTACTCGGTGGGCAAACACCTGTTCGTGAGCCAGCGCAAGAAGATCGAGCGGCTGGTGTCTCGCGAGAAGTTCGGCAGCCAGCTGGGCTTCATGTGCGAGGTGAAGAAGGAGGTGGAGCTGCTCACCGACTTCCTGTGCTTCCTGGAGATCTACCAGCGGCGCCGGCTGCGCGTCGTGCTCGAGGTCACCGGGCTGGACACGTGCTACCCGGAGCGCGTGGTGGGCGTGCTCAACGCCATCAACACGCTGCTGTCCGACAGCCACGCGCCCTTCATCTTCATCCTGGTGGTGGACCCCAGCATCCTGGCCGCGTGCCTCGAGAGCGCCGGCTCCATGAAGGGCACGGCCGACAACGGCTACCTCTTCCTCAACCGCACGGTCACGCTGCCCTTCTCCGTGCCCATCATGGGCCGCCGCACCAAGCTGCAGTTCCTGCACGACGCCGTGCAGAGCCGCGACGACCTGCTCTACCGCGAGATGACGCGCAGGCTGCGGCCCGGCTGCCGCGGGCGAGGCGGCGAGGACGCGCAGCTGCTGGCGGTGGAGACGCAGGCGGGCGCGCAGGGCGCGCAGAGCCGCATAGATGCCGAGGCGGCGCGCCGCATCCAGGAGGCGCTCTTCTGCCTGCACGACGAGCGCGACTGCCTGTACGAGTACGTGCCCGACAACGTGGTGTCCATGCGGCGTATCGTCAACACCGTGCCCATCACCGTGCGCCTGCTGCAGCAGCAGGACGGGGACTTCGCGGGCCCCACGCCGCGCCAGGCCGTGGCGTGGGTCGTGCTCGCCAACCAGTGGCCGTGCCGCCTCAGCTGGGCGCTGCAGTGCCTGGAGGACCGGCAGCAGGCGGGGGGCGCGCCCGAGGCCCGCGCGCGCCTCTGGGACGTGTTCTGCGACAACAGCCGCGAGCTGCACGCCATGACCAAGGCGTTGCAGAACGTGCTGGACTTGGACGGCGACCCCGAGCTTTTCGAGCGCTTCCTGGGCGCCGACTTCCCCTTCACCGTGGCCGAGGCGCAGAGCCTGCTGCGCTGCACCGTCAACCTGGACCACTCCATCCGCCGCCGCATGGGCCTCATCCGGGCGGTCAGCGCGCTCAAGCCGCCCAGCGCGCCCGGGTCCCCGGCCCACGCCGCGCCCCACGCCGCCAACGGAGCCGGCCACGCGCCCGGGGCGTTGGGGGCAGGGCAGGGCGCCGGGCACGCCCCCGGGCACGCCGGCGAGGCCCACCGCCCACGGGACCGGGCGCACGGGGGCAAACCACGGCCCGGGACGGGCCTCGAGTGGGTGCCCCGGGAGCCCCGGGAGGCAACGGCTCCTCCCGCCGCCCAGATCGGGGTGTGAGGGGTTCGGCCGGGCTGGGATGAGGCCTCCGGTGGCCACCCCGCCCCCCACCCCCAGGCGAAGCTGTGAGCCGGAGAGAGCTGTAGGCAGGCGCAGCGTGTCGGTGCCGGCGTCTGAGAGCTGGCGCCGGAGGACCAGTGAAGAAGCGGCCCGGGTTCAAGTGCAATAAATGGAGATGTGAAAACCCCCGTGGGTCTTCATGTCCTGGTCTCCCTGGCTTAGGCCTGCCCCGTCCCGCCAAGCCCACGTCACCCCCTGGGGAGTCGGGCAGCCTCTGCCGGGGCCTCATTGCTGGCATCCCGGGAAGCAGGAGAGGGCGTGGGGGCGGTGGGTGAGGCCACTGAGGCAGGGCAGAAGGACGGACGTGCCGGGTTGACTCAGGCAACAGGGAGCGCCGAGAGGCCTCGGGGGATCCAGGTCCTTGTCCCCACACCCTAGCCTGCCCCTTTGCAGGCATTTCCGAGGGCGGTGTCCCCGGTGACCTCAGCAGGCTGGTCCCCTCCAAGGGTGGCGCTCTGCCCCTGGCGTAATGGATTAATTAGGGTTCGCCGGCACTTCCGCCTGCTGGGGCGGGCAGCGCTGCCTCCCCGGAACAAGTAACTGTCCGGGGAGCACCTGCCCACGGGCCATCCAGGGCCACCTGATGAGCCCCTTGGGGACTGGGAAGTTGAGGCGCAGAGACGGGCACCTGTGGGACATACAGGGTCGGAGCCAGAGCCGGGCCGCGGTGGGGGCGGCGGTGTTTCTTAGCTACTGCGGCTCACACTTTCCCCTCCCACCCGTGTGATACAGCGAGGAGGCAGGTGGCACTCCTCAGACACCTTCTACGTCCTCGCTGGTCCAAGTAGCCACCCACTCAGGCCCGCGGCGTGCCTGATCCAGTCCAGCTGGGGAGGGGGGACCAGCACTTAACCCGTCCCGTGTGACCAGAGCTCAAGGGTGTGACCTCTGAGCCAAGGCCCGAAGGGCTGAGGGGACAGGCCCAGAGGGAGCCGAGAACTCTTCGAAGGCACCCACCCTCAGGCCGTGCGGCCTGGTGGGGGTACTGACCTCGCACTGCTCAGCTCCAAGGCTTGGGCACAGCACCCCGACTCCACCGGCCAACGACTGCTTCTGAGTGGACACGGGGCAGGAAGCCGGCATGTGACTGAGGCGCTGCCTTCCAGTCCCGACAGGGCTAAGCTTGGAGTAAACCCACACCTGCGAGATGTTCTCCGGCAGCGGGGGGGCGGGGGGGGGGAGCATTGCCTGCCGAGAGTAAAGCCCCCACGGAGACACGTGGGACCCTGAGATGCCATTAGGTCACTGTCCGCAGGCGTGGGATTGGAGCCGGTGAGTCCCTCCCCTTGGCCTCCCTTCGGCCGATCTGGCTCCGCCTTCCGCTTCTCGCCACCTCCAGTTGAGGCGGGAACAGATGAGCAGCAGAAGCGGGGCCAGCTCCAGACGGAACAAACTCGGACACTGGCGGGGGGGCGGGGGGGGTTGGAAGCCGCGGCCCCCGTCACGTGGTGCCATCTGTGGCCCGTGTCTCTTAGACGCTGACAAAGCCTGAGTCCAACAAAGCTAAGTGGGGGGACAGGTGGGTGTCGCAGGGCAGCCGGGCATAGCCGGGACAGTGACGGGCCACCGGCCTTGCCACGGTCTGTGCAGCTTTGCCGCTGGGACCCCGCACCCAGGTGAGTCCTCGGGGCTGGTTCCCATGGACAGAAAGGAACGTAAGCGACGTGTGTCCCTTTCCCGTCACGCCGAGTGAAGAAGCAGGTCTGCCTTCTCCACTCTCCTGCCCCATCCGCCTGCCGGGTGCAGGGGCTCCCCGGGGCCTAAGCAGAGGCAGAGCCACGCGAGACCTGGGGCCACAAGTCACTTTGTGGGGAACGGCTGCCTGCTACCTGAACTTTCACATGCGCGAAAACACACCCCGTGTACCGGCACGGACGTCTGGCCACAGCATCTAGACTCGCTGGGTCTTCACAAGCCCCAGCGATGCTTGGGCGGCCGAAGGCCAAGGGAAAACACTTAGGCAAGGGGAGCCACCCTTGTGATCCAGGACTGGATCCTGGATCCAGGTGGAAACCAGGACCCCCGCACGGCCGGTCTGTTAGTGGCCCCGGGCTGTTACAACAGAGTCCCGGGCCCCGGGTGGCTTAGAACAGAAGTGTATTCTCCCGGCTCTGGCGCCCGGAAGTCTGAAGGGCCACGCACTCTCGGAGCGTGGGGGGGGGCCAGCCGGTGCCCATGCTCCCTGAGCTGTGGACGGCTCGTCTCCACCACACCCTGAGAGCCTAGGCCTGAAGCCGGAAGATACTTTGGGGTTGTCTCCCTCTGGAGACACGGGATTGGCAGGTGGGAAGAAGATACAGGAGAGGGGAAAAAAAAAAAAAAAGTCGGCAGAGGGGGTGCACCAAGGCAGGGAGTGTTGCGGGAAATGTGGCTTTTGTCTGTCCAGCCTCCCAGTTTCCCTCTGGGGGACCACGGCACGAACCCCGCAGACGACCGAGCCCTGCCCGCCCCGCTCCCTGTGCCCACAACTCCCGCAGGGGGCGCCCACGATCGGCACCAGCAGAGAGCAGGCGAGTGTGGTGAACCCAGCTCTGGTTTATTAGAAAAGGTGTGAACAGAGTTGCACCGACAGGAAGAGCCCCTCCCCCACCCTCTGCCCACCCGTACCCCACACCCACACCGCCCCCGGGGGTTGTAGTGCCTCTCAGGGCGCAGCCTCAAGGGGCCTGGACAGCAGGGTCTCCAGAACCCTGGCTGCTCCCCGCCCCAGCTCCCTGATAGATTTATTGCACTTAAGAAAAAGAAAGCTCTGATTCTCTGCTCCCAGCTTCCCCACCCCCCCCACCCCCAGCCCCGGCCCGCACCCCAGCTGGGGCTGCTCTCCGCATCTCCACCACCGCCACTCACCGCCCCTCCGCCCGGTCCTGTGCCCCGGGGCCACCGGGGGGCCACCCCGCCACCACCCGGGACTCCTGCCCGCCACAGGGCAAGCCGGGCCGAACAGGCCCTCTTGAAAAGGCGTCCAGCCTGGTGGCCGATGTCCTCGGAGACCTCCTCCTCCCATTCCCCCCAGCCCAGAGCCTTCGAATGCCGGACACAGAGATACAAGTGCTTAAGTCAGGGCGGGGAGGGCACCCCCTGCAGCTCCTGCACTCCGTGTAGTGTTGTTGTGCGGGGCGGGGGCCCCCGGCAAGGCCCCCCACACCCCCGGCGGCCTGGGCCTCAGGGAGGCTGGGGGTGAAGGTGAGCAGATTCTCATGGCTCTGGCCTCAGCTCATCGAAGACTGATGGGAAGGGGGGAAAAGGAACTTGGGGAGGAGAGATTGGGGAGGGCCCGTCAGAGCCAGGGGCTCTACTGCCAGCCCCCAAGCCCCTCCTCACCCCCAGCCCTCTGGGGCCCCTGCCTCACCTAAAGTGTCACAGTGTCTCCTGCCCAGAGTCCTGACTGGCTTCCAGAAGCAGCTCCTCGAGCTCCTTCTCGTTCTTGGAGCAGCTCAGCTCTGCAAGGGGAGGCGACAAAGGGCAGGCGACCTCCTGTCAGGCAGGCGGGGATGGGGGTTCCAGTCTGACCCCCAGGGCAGCACGGGTCTCGGGTACCAGTGAGACCGTTAGACTCCAGTTAACAGATCTGGCCTTGCTCCCTCCCAGGGAGAGCTGCCCCGGATCCGAGGGAAGAAAGGTGGGGGCCAAGGGTCAAGTCCTACTCTTTCCTACCCCTGTACGGGCCATTTTAAAGAAGAGAAAACCGAAGCCTTCCGAGAGGCAGGTGCCTGCCTGGGGTCACACACAGCACCCAGGGCCCTTGGGCACCCTGCCCCAGAGCGGCACTCACCGTGTTCCAGGCCACAGCTGCCCGCCTTGGCCTCGGGCCCCGGGGGCGGCTCCGGGGGCAGTGCGAGGGCAAACTCGGGCTTTAGGCCGTTGGGCAGTGGTGGCCCTGACTGAGGCGGCTCCAGCTGCGACTGAGGCTCCGACACCCCCGGGTCCTGAGTGCTGACGGCCTCGGCTGGTGGCAGGGCAGGTGAGGCGGGAAGGGAGGCTGAGGCAGGTGGGGAGGGAGGACGAGGAGGGGCAGGGGAGGCGGGAGGGGCAGGGGAGGCGGGAGGGGCGGGAGGCACAGGGGGCTCTGCCCTCTCAGGCGGACTCTCCACCCGGGTCACCACAAACACTTTGTGGCCCCGGCCCGGGCTGGACACAGAAATGCGCTGCTCGGTGGGGGAGGAGGGGCTGCCTGGGGGGCTCCTGTCCCCAGGGCCCAGGGAGTCCGAGGGGGGCACCAGGGCGGGGCAGGGGGCCTCGGCCCTCTCCCCATCCTCCTCCTCAGAGTCTGATTCCGAGTCCGAGTCCGGCCCGGCGGCGGGGTCCGGGGCCCCGTTCTCCTGGGCCTTGGCGGCGGGCTCGTCCCCGGGCTCCTCGTCGGGCTGGGGCTCGGTGACGGTGATCTCGGGCATGGAGGCCGACAGCTGCAGCCGCTGCTCCTTCTCCTCCTGCTCCCGAGCCAGCATGAAGTTCTGTTTGCAGCCGTTCTGGATCTCGGCGAGCAGCGCCTTCTGCGTCTCGATGAAGCTCTTCACCTGCGGGCGGAGCGGCCCGGCTAGGGCTCTGGCCGGCGGGGGAACCCCCGGGCCAGCCCGGCCCGCCCCGCCCGCCAGAGGCCTCAGGGGAGGGCCCACTCAGCTCACCGCCTCCTTCTTGGGCTCACGGTCAAGGTCCAGGCGCAGCAGTGAGCGGTTCACCTTGAGGGCCAACGACAGTGCCATGAGCCCGCCCGTCTTGATCTCGTTCTCCCGAAGGTCCAGTCTCAGGAGGCGGGGGCTCTCGGCGATGAACTCTGCCACCGCCACCGCGCCTGGGAGGGGGACCGCAGGGGCTGGCCACGGGCTAGCCGCCCGCCAAGCCCGCGGGCACCGCTCCCCTGGCCCGGCCCCGCGCCCTACCCTCGCACGTGAGCTTGGTGGCGGTCAGGCCCAGGCGCAGCACGCTGCGGTTGCTGATGAGGCCGTTCTTGAGGTTCCGCACGCCCTCGTTCCCGATGGGGTTGTGGCCCAGGTTCAGCGTCTCCAGGCTCTGTGTGTGCGGCTGCAGGGGGCGGGGCGTGACAGTGAGGCGAGGCCCCGAAGGCCGGTCAGGAAAGAGGCACACCGAGTGCTCCCTCTCCGGCAGCGTCGCCCGGACAATCCTGCTTCAGGCCAGGTCCTTCGCGTACTTAGAAGCGGCCCCAGCGCCAGCCGCCCTGTCCGCCCCCAGCCCCGGGCCCACTCCCTGCTGGCACCCGCGGGCTCAGGGCACAGACCTGGCCGTTGGTGATTCTTAACTTAGACGGGAGTCTTTGTATCCTGTGGGCTTGTTTTACATACCACGTATTTATTTAAAAAACTTTTTTGGATGTTTATTTTTGAGAAACAGAGAGCGCGAGCAGGGGAGGGGCAGAGAGAGAGGGAGACGCAGAATCCGAAGCGGGCTCCAGGCTCTGAGCTGTCAGCACAGAGCCCGATGCAGGGCCTGAACTCACAAACCACAGGATCATGACCTGAGCCGAAGTCAGTTGCTCAACGGACTGAGCCAGCCAGGCGCCCCGCACGTATTTATTTTAAAAGATTTAAAACGTACTGAAGGCTTCCAGAAAGAGTAACTTCCCATGCATAACATGTTCACCTTGTGCGAGTCATTGTGCTAGGCTACCGTGCTGGGCGCCAAGAGACAAGGGAAGCCAGAGCAAGGCTACTTTCCTCGGGACAACGAGGCCGTGGGAGCCGAAGGAGAGCTCAAACAGCACGGAAAGCGCTCCTGCAAGGCTTCCTGAACTGCGGGAGGCACCGGATCGGGGAAGACGACGGGGCTGAGAGGTGGCGGCGGACACGTGGGCGCCCTCCCCTCTCCCGGGTCCCACTCACCAGCGTCATGCCCAGGAAGGCCATGCCCGTGTGCGTGAGCTGGTTGTTCCACAGCACCAGGGTCTCCAGCCCCTTCTTCTGCTCCTTGAGACCCTCGCAGATGTAGGCCAGACCTGGAGGAGACCCGTGGGCGAGTCCCGCCTGTGGTCTAAGTGCCTCTCCCGGGGGCACCAGAGCCGCCGGCCAGTGAGAGCGCGGAACCTCCCCCACCCCGCCCCCCACAGGCTCAGGCCCAGCACACGACGGCGCCCTGTCCGCTTCAGGACCCTGCTCGAGTGTCGCCCTCGCGCCAGTCCACCGCCAGCCCACCACTGCTGCTCTGTTTTTCTCCAGAGCACATCTCACCGTCCGACAGACTCGGTAATCTGTTCATCTGTCTCGGCGGTGTCTCTCCCGAGGGCAGACACCTCTGTCTCACGGCTGTGAGCCCACAGGCAGCAGGCCCGGCACGTGCCAGCTGCTCACTAACTGTGGCGTCCAGGCCTGGCCTCGAGGCCCTGTGCCATTCCCCCAGCCCTCTCCTCCCACCGAGGCCAGGGGACCCCGCTCAACGGTAAAGAGGATGAAACGGAGTTCCTCTCAGTAACCACTTCCTCCTCCTTCCCATTTACCCCCCAGCTCACCGTGGCCTCGTCTCCCCCCAGACATCCACCATCTAGCCTCTTTCCCACCTCGGGGCCTCTCGCACTTGCTGTTCCCCTGCCTGGATTCTTTTTCTAGGTCTTTAAAATGGCCGGTTCCACTCTCTCTCCACATGGCCGCCCAGAGGCCCCCTCCCCACATCATCTTAAACAGCGTCTGGTTGGCCCCTTGTCCCAACAGCCTTGTTTCCTTCAGGGCACTTTTTCCAGGTGGTAATTATTTTAATTATCTGTTCAATACCTCGCTTCATCCTGCACGTCTCCGCTGAGCTGTCCCCTCCTCCAGGACGCCCTCCCTGGGCTCCCACAGCCCAGCCCTGCCCAGTCTGAGCGGTCACTGCCTGGGGATGTTCCCTCTTGGACCGGCAGCCCCAGGAGGGCAGGGCGGGGATCGTCCTGGCCACCGCTGTGTCTCCAGCACCGCGGGGGCACCTGGCTGGGCACACGGCGGGTGCTCGGTGGCTGGGGTGGGGTGGGCAGACCTCTCACACACCTGAGTCCAGCACGTGGTTGTTACGGAGGTCCAGGATCTGCAGGGAGCAGTTGAACTTGAGGAGGTTGCCCAGCTGGGCCGAGTCCTGCAGGCCGTTGAGCTTGTTGTCGGCCAAGTACAGCTCCCTCAGGTTCACGTTCATCTTCAGCGCTGTGGCTGGGGGAGCACGGGCAGAGTGCCGTGACCGGCCAAGCCCCGGTGCCCGGCGGGCGCCCCGTCACTGCCCGGCGCCCCCGGCCCCCGAGCTCACCGAGCAGCATCAGCGGTCGCCCCGACAGGCTGGCGTTCTCCAGGTGCAGCACCGCGAGGCTGCTGCGGATGCGCAGGGCGCGGGCCACGAACGGTGCCGAGTGGTCCAGAAGGGGCGTGTTTCGGGCGTCCAGGTACTGCAGGCAGCTGGTCTGGTGGGGCAGGGGCGGGGCTGCGACAGCCGGCCCGGCCCTCCCTGCCCCCCGGGGCATCTCCCGCCCCGCGGCCCGGTGGGCACCAGGGCCCCGTGAGGGAAGGCCCGGCCCGGAGCCCCGCGGGTGAGCCAGGAGGGGCCCCCAGGCTCCCCTGCGGCAGACGCCCCGCACGAGGGAAGGGGGTGGCAACCACAGCCACTTCCAAGGGGTATGTCGCGGGCAAGCGAAGGACGGGGGAAAGATGCGTGAGGGGAGGAAAAGGGGTCAGGGTTGGCCTGGGGCAGGGCACCCTTCGTGCCGCTTTCCCACTAGCCTGGAAGCTGGGCACCGGCGCCCCACCGACGGCCCACGCCCCGAGGGCTCGGGAAGCCAGGTCCCAAGGGACAGGTGCCCCGGGAAAGCACCTGGACCCCCCCTGTGCCCGAGCCCCTTCCACCCCGGGTACAGGTGAGGGGCACCCACCTTGCGCATCATGTGGGCCGCGGCCTGCCAGCCCCGGGTGCCGATGTGCTTGTTGAAGGAGATGTTGAGGTGGGTGGCCGACTCGTAGTATTCGATCATGTCGAAGAGGGCCGAGGCGCCCTGTGGCACACACAACGGCGTTTAGGCTCAGGTGGAGGCAGGCCCAGGAGGCTAGGAGGTGGGGGCCACGCGACTAAGGGAAGGGGAGAGCCCTGACGCTGCCCTGGCACCTCTGGGTTCCGGGAACCAACCCGCCCGCTCCTGCCGGACTCCGTCTGCTTTCTCTTACTCGCCACCACCCCCGAAGTCGGGCAGATCTGGCGCATGAACAGGACAGGCCCTGGTGTTCCTGGGTCTCAGTTCTCCAGGAGCCCACCCACCGGGTCTCCCGGTGGCCTCCAAGTCTGGGGAGGCGAGGACACCTAGGCCTAAATGGGGAGGCTGCTTTCTGAAGGTTTCTTAAACTCTCCCTTACAGGTGCCGTTAGCTCCAGCAGGGGTTCCTGAAAAGGTTTCCAGTGGTCACACGGCTGCCCCCACTAAGGCCCGGCTCCCCAAGTCCCTCCCTTGCGCCAAGTCCCCTGCCTTTGGGGTGGGTCTCTGACACCCCGTTTTCTGGGCCCCACCCCAGAGCCCCAATATTCCTCACACCCACTCTGGTCACACTGGCTGTGTCCCCATCTTGTCCTTCAAGAGGCCCTGCCCAGCTGTTGTCCAAGGAGGCTCTTTTGCTGCAGCGCCCCCTCCCCCCAAACCTCAGAGGGGCCAGAGGGCTCAGGGAACAGGTGAGGCGGTGGCAGGGGCTGCTCACATCTTCGTCCAGGTTTGTCTGCTCCAGGTCCACGACCTTGAACTGTAGCCTCTTGAAGACCTCTTCCAGGGCCTCACAGGTCTTGTAGTCGAGTTTCTCGCCTGGGACAAGACAGAGGGCCGGGCACGTCTAGTGCACCTGTGTGTGTGTGTGTGTGTGTGTGTGTGTGTGTGTGTGCACTCGCGTGCCCCGGGGGGGTGGGGGCCGGAAACGCGGGCTCCAGGCCAGGGGAGGCTTATCGCGCCTGCCTCACGTCAGGGGGGGCTCCTGCCCCTGCCCCTGCCCACCTCCTCTTCCCGCAGGACCTGCCAGCCCAGACCCACCCCACAAGGGTCCCGGCCTCTGTCCAGACACGTACCTTTCAGGTCCAGACAGTCAATGCGGTGCCCAAGATCTGTGAACTCCTGGGGGAACAGAGCGGAGGGTGAAGACAGGAAGACACCCTCAGGAGCCAGGCTGGACCCTGACAGCGGGGCGGGCGGGGCTCTGATCTGGCTCCATTTCTGAGGTGGGGGCCGCGCGCAGGGCCTCAGAGAAGAGGGGCGGTTCTGCACCCACAGGGCCCGGGCCAGGCAGCCGGGGCACAGTCCCTCTGCCCCAGCTGGGCATCTCTGGGGCGGGCATCCCAGGCAGAAGGAGCGGCCAGCACAAAGGCTGTGAAGCAGGTGCTGAGGCAGGGAAGGCTGACAGGCCTGGGGGTGAAGGCCAGGCCCCAGGCCCCACACAGCAAGCGGTCAGGTGTGGGCCTGCTGGGGGTCACGTTCTGTTCTCGGGGCTCCACACACATTAACCCGTGGGGCGGGTGCTGTGACAAAACCATGGGCAGACAAAAGGCTCAGGGCCAGCCTTTCCTAAAGTCACTTGCTAGCGAGGGACAGGCTTGGTCGGAACCAGACGGTGGGCTCCAGGACCCACACTCTTGGCCACCACGCAGAGTGACTGTCTCTCCCTGGAGCTGCCGACAAGCCCTTCTGGAATTCTCCCAGAAACCCTTAAACCCAGTGAGCAGGAAGTCCCTAGCTGGATGGCAAGAGTGACTGCTCACAGTAATGCTAAGGGAACAACAACCCTGGAAACAAGCAACCTTGGAACATTCTGGAATGACCCATCCAGAGAGAGGACAGGCACCTTGTGGCACACGGCTACAGGGGGAACACGCCACAGGCACAGGAGTGCCCCGTTCACATAAAAGCGGAAGGTACCCTTGTGTCTGTGTAACTCTGGATAGTGAACTGCCCTCTCACAAACGCAGCACAGCAAAGGCCAGAGGACAAAGCCCCCAAGCTATCAACAGTGGGACTCCTGGGAAATGAGACCTGACTAAGAAGTGAAAGGTGGATTTTGTTTGTGCCTATAATATTTTAATTACAAAAGAAATCAGACACGGGCCGGTGGGTGGCTCAGTCGGCTGGGCGTTCGGCTCTTGGTTTCAGCCTGGGTCACGATCTCACGGTCTGTGGGGTCGAGCCTGGCATCGGGCTCTGGGCCGACAGTGCGGGACCTGCTTGGGATTCTCTTTGTCCCCCTCTCTCTCTGCCCCTCCCAACTTGTGCTCTTTCTCAAACTAAATAAACTTTAAAAAAAAATCAGACAACGTATATATTGAACAGAGAATATAAAGAATAAACGTGCACGTTTCCCCTGGGAAGAGAATTTCTTTGGGGAGTGATAGATATTTGAAATTCTTATTTTTTTCTTTTTTGTTATTATTATCTTTAAATGTTTATTTTTGAGAGAGAGAATGCACGTGCGCGTGGGGGAGGGGCAGAGAGAGAGGGAGGCGCAGACTCTGAAGCAGCCTCCAGGCTCCGAGCTGTCCCACAGAGCCCGACGCGGGGCTCGAACTCACGAACCGTGACATCATGACCTGAGCTCAAGTCGGACGCTTAACCCACTGAGCCACCCAGGCGCCCACATTCTCACTTTATATAGTTCCATACTGTTTAAATATTCATGAAGAGCCCGATTGCTTTCACAACCGAACAGAGGATTTTCAAGGATGTATTCACACGGGCCCTGGGCTGGGTGGCCAGGCTGGGCAGTGCTTTGTGCACCGTCCCCTGCGCGGGGCAGGCAGAGGGGCCCGGAGGCTGCTGGGGGCCAGAGGGAGCCCGGCCTCCTCTCCCCGCCTCCCCCACCCGGGTACCTGGAGCTGCCGGAGGAGCTTCGGGATCTGTCTGCAGTTCAGCTTCTGGCAGGCCTGCTTGTAGGCACCAATGACCTCATCCACGGTCACGTTCTGGGCTGCGGGCACAGAGGACCCAGGCCTGTGACTCCCCACACCCCGGGCCCCCTCCACCCCCTCCCACCCCCCGGGCCTCTGCCAGCGCTCCCTTCCCCCCACGCCAAGCCTCCACAACAAAATGCCCCTCCCAACGACCCACTGGGTTCTGTCTTCCGTTCAAGGGCCCTCGCTGCCACCGCCGCCCCGAGGTGCGGCCAAACGAGCCACGCCTTCCCTCCACGTCTCCCCACGGCTCCTCGAGCAGCTTCACACAAACATCACGCAGCTAGTATCACAAAATTTCCCTGCTTGTCATTCGTCTCCCCCGCTAGATGGGGAGCCCCGAAAGGGCAGGGCTGGGTCTATCTTTGTCACCACCTTGTCCCCACGCTGCCCAGCCTCGGGCCAGGGCCCAGAGCAGGTGTTCAGTTTGTGGTTTTGTTTTGTTTTGTTTTGTTTTTGTGGATAAGAGAATGAATCTGTACTTTGGTGCTATGAGGAAGCTGAGCCCAGAGAGGTGAAGCACCTTGCCCAAGGTCGCACAGCTGGTAAGTGGTGGAGCCAGGGACTGAACTAGGCTCTTAACTGTGATGCACGTGGCCTCCCAGACTCCCCACTCCTGAAACACCCTCAACAGCAAAACGTTCCCCAACGGCTACTTAGTGCCGGGCCTCGTCCCAGAGACACAGCAGCCGTCAGAGCAGACCGGGCACGGCCCTGTGTCCAGGGTAACAGCAGCGGCTCACAGAATGAAGGGATGTAGCCCACACCCAACAGCGGCCCGGCACAGTCCTGGGGAAGCCCGGGGCCAGCCACCGCGCCCCAGGCAAGGCTGGCCTCTTGGTCTGCACGGCTTTGCCTTCTGTGGATATCGCACTAAAATGGAGATAAACAGTACATGGCCCTTTGCGGCTATAAACAATACGTGGCCCTTTGCGGCTAGCCTCTTTCGTGGAGCATAAAGGATTTTGAGTTTTGCCCCTTTACTGTGCTGCACACGCGTTACACAGTCTGTTCGTCCATTCACTGGATGAGACATTTGTGTTCTTTTCGGTTTCTATGACGTACTGGATTCTGCCCCAGGGCAGCCAGGGAACAGGAGGCTCCGAGCAGGGGAGGGACGGAGTCAGGCCGAGAAGTCGATGCAGGACAGAGTCCTACACTTGGCTCCGGAACCCCATTCTCTCCGCTGTGCTGGGTGGGGCTGGGGCGCTGGAAGAAACTGACGCAGGCCCCGGCTGAGCCCTCACTGAGCCCTCACTACAGGCGGCCAGCAGCCTCCCCGGCGCATCACCTTCCCGCAGACCTAGTGAGGGAGCTCTGACGTGGGCGCGTGAGCCTGGTGGCCCCCGGGGCAGGGGGAGGGGGGAGGGGGGAGGGAGGAGGTGGGGGCAGGAGCTGGCCCTGCCAGGGAAGGCAGCCCTTGGGACTTGGGCCGCTGCCTCCGGGAGTCCCACCCAGCTGGGTCCACTGAGCCCCCAGGGTTCCACAAACTTGAGTGAGCAAAAGGGACATCTCTACTTTCACTAAGTGAACTGAAATGAGATTGAGCCTTTCCTTCTTATTAACCTGGGCAACAGAGAGAGAGAGAGAGAGAGAGAAAGAGAGAGAGAGAGAAGCATTTAGCAGCCCTGTGACTGTGTCATCAACTGCAATGACAGGTGCTTCCACGTCACGCAGGAGCCCCTGCAGACTGTGACGGCTCCTCGCTACCTCCTGTTATTTTATGTGCCAGGGAGGAAGAACAGAAATACTGGATTACAAGTTTAAAAAATCTCCAGCTGACTGTATTTTAATTGGTATCCTTTGTAACCCGACTTTATTTTTCGCCTTTAAAAGTCATCGCTCCAGTGCCTGGTTGGCTCAGACGGTGGAGCGCGCGACTCCTGATCTCAGGGTTGTGAGTTCAAGCCCCATGTTGGGTGTAGGGCTTACTTAAAAAAAAATTTTGTTTTTTTCAATCACCATTCTGAAAAGTGGTGCGCGGGCTTCAACTAGGCAGCCAAAGGGCAAAAAGTGCTCCCCTGGACAAGCTTGCTTCAAGAAAGGCCCCTATGCCAACGCTGGGTTGGCCTGGGCACATCAGACGGGGATGAGGGCCTGAGCACACGTGGGGCCATCAGTAGCAGCTCTCAGGGCCCCAGACAGCGTACAGGAAATAAGCCTCCTAAGCAACCTCTCAAGCTGCCATCAGTCCTTGAGGTGTTCAGTTCTGACATCCCTTCCTCCAGGGAGCCCTTCCTGACCCTCCAGGCAGGGCCAGGCTCCTCCCCTTCTAGCTCCACCCTCCCAGCCCTGCCCGCTGGGTCGATCTGTGTTGCGAGGAGCCCCCTGAGAAGCTTGAAGCCCGGGGTCTCGAACCCGGCCTCCTCCACACCAGCCACAGCTGCCGTCTGGCCACCCCTTCAGCCAGGGGTCCCTGGGGTATACATGCAGCACGGCCTCACACAAGGTCACAGCCAGGGCTCAGAGAGGTCGCATCCGCCCACTCACTTACAGAAGGGGAAACAGAGCGGGAGGCAGGGCTGGACGGACTCAGAGAAGTGGGAGAGCCCCCAGGGCCCAGAAAGACCGGGCGCCCTCTGCTGGTAAGAACGACAACTGCAGCTTGTCATTCTCTGATGCTGGGACACACTTTGGGGGGGGCGGGGGGGGGGGGACGGCCCAGGGGAAAGACACTAAAGGCACAAGAGCGCGGGGATTCGGTCAGTCCACAGCAGCCTGAGGGCACCCCTGCCCCACCTCGGTTACCCCAACATCGCCAGCAGCACGCCCCGAGGCCCGGCACGGCGCCGGCAGGCTCGGAGTGACCTTACATGTGGGGCTTCAGGCGCGTGTTAAGAAAAAGAAACTACTGCGAATTGCTTGCGGATGATGAGATAAACGTATTCAAAAAAAAAAAAAGAACCAATTTAAGAAAAACTGGTAAGGAAGCGGCAGTACAGAGGTCCGGAGAAGTAGCGTGCAGCATTTACACAGCACTTCTTTCCGCTGGGCCCGGCGCCGCCCCGAGCACTTCAGAAGCCAGCGGAACCGGACTGGCCCCTCCACACACCTGCTCTTCTGTGACGCCGTGGCCAAACGGTCAAGGGGAGAACACCGCGGAGGCCTGGCGTCCGCGGACGGAGAGAGACAAAGCTTCCCAGACCCCGCGCGGGGCCTCCAGCCTTGGGTCATCCGCCCCAAGACTTCCACAACCTTAAGGAACCGCACGGGCATCGCCACGGCACGAACGGGGGGGGGGCGGGCGCGAGTCAGCGGGCTCAGCAGTCACCCCGCAGGGGCCTGGAGGCCTCCCCAGAGGCCGCAGACGCCCCAAGGCGCTGGGCCCAGGGGACGGGGGAGCAGGGCCGCAGAGCGGTGAAGGCACAACTGCTGAGTGACCAGGGCAAGACTCCTTGCTGCCTCCCTCCCGGCCCTCCTGGGTAGGGCTCCCGAGTCTCCACCTGAGACACCGGGTCCCGCAAAGCGGTTATGAACACAGGCTGCGGGGGACGCCTGGGTGGCTCGGTTGGTTAGACGGCCGACTTGGGGCTCTCAGGTCACGATCCCGACGTCCGTGAGTTCGAGCCCTGCGTCGGGCTCTATGCTGACAGCTCAGAGCCTGCTTCCAATTCTGTGTCCCCTCTCTCTCTGCCCCTCCCTGACTCGTGATCTCTCTCGCTGTCTCAAAAATAAATGTTAAAAAAAATTAAAAAAAAAAAAAAAAAAAAAGAAACAGGCCCTGAGGCCACCAGGGTGGCTCAGTCGGTTGAGCGTCTGACTTCCGCTCAGGTCATGATCTCACAGTTTGTGAGTTCAAGCCCCGCATCGGGTTCTGTGCTGACAGCTCAGAGCCTGGAGCCCGCTTTGGTGTCTGTGTCTCCCTCTCTCTCTGCCCCTCTCCCACTCGTACTCTGTCTCTCTCAAAAATAAATAAAAACATTAAAAAAAAGAAAGAATAAATAAACATTAAAAAAACAAGACAAAACACAACACAGGCTCTGGAGCCACAGTGCCTGGGGTTGGATCCTGACTCCTAATTTAAAACTCTTGTGGGGCGCCTGGGTGGCACAGTCGGTTAAGCGTCCGACTTCAGCCAGGTCACGATCTCGCGGTCCGTGAGTTCGAGCCCCGCGTCGGGCTCTGGGCTGATGGCTTGGAGCCTGGAGCCTGTTTCCGATTCTGTGTCTCCCTCTCTCTCTGCCCCTCCCCCGTTCATGCTCTGTCTCTCTCTGTCCCAAAAATAAATAAAAAACGTTGAAAAAAAAAAAAAAACAAAAAAAACAAAAAAAACAAAAAAAAAAACTCTTGTGACTTCGAGGGGTTTCTGGGTGGCTCAGTCGGATGAACATCTAGCTGACTCTCGATTTCAGCTCAGGTCATGATCTCACGGTTCCTGAGTTTGAGCCTTGCCTCGGGCTCCATACTGACAGTGTGGAGCCTCCTTGGCATTCTCTCTCTCTCTCTCTCTCTCTCTCTCTCAAAATAAATAAGCTTCAAAAAACAAACTAACTAACTCTGCCTCTGAGCAAAGCGATTTAACCTCTGTGCCTCAATCGCCTATACCCGTAAAATGGGAGGAGGGTGACTAACTCCTCAGGTAACTGGTGATTGAGTGAGTACAAGTTCATCCCTCAGACCAGGGCTTGGCCAACTCACAGGTGCACATTAAACACCAGCCATCACTGTCGTGTCGCCCCCACTGAAAAGGAGGGACGCAGGAAAGGCATACAGGCACCTGTCCCTTATGGAATGGTTGGTGAGGCTGGGCGCACACATGTATGTAGGGGGGAGGAAGGGGGACAGGCGTGCGCACGCGTGTCTGTGTGTGTCTCAGGTCAGGGCTCAGACGTGTTCACTCAGCTCCCAAGTCCAATGCCCCGGAAGTCCCACTCAAGCAGCGGCTGGAGTTCAAGTGGTCGTCAGAGGAGGGGACGGTGACGAACAAGGAAGAGAGCGTGCATGCGTGCCAGGAAAGGTATATCCAGAGGTTGTAAGAAACCCCGCGCTCAGTCCTTGTCCTGGTGAGGCTGCGGCAAATGAATGTGGCCACCTCTTCGGCTCTCTGGAAGGGGCATCGGCAGGGTCTCGGGAGATGAGGAACGTGAGGGCACTCGCTAAGAGGCCGCACAGAGCCAGAGGTGACTGAGCAGGAGCCGCGACTGGACAAAGAGGACGCGGAAGGTGGTGGCCGCCACTTCTGGGTCCTGGGAAGTCACTGTGTGTGAGGCGTGACGCCGGGCACTTTCTAGGCACGGGTTCACTTAGCCAGCTTGGAGACGCGAGGCTGGCACAGTTACGACCCCATTTTCTACTAAGGGGAGGCCGGCCCAGAGAGCGCGCGTCGTCTGTGCAAGGGCCCGGAGCCAGGACTGGCAGGACTGGAACACACGTCCAGATCCGCACTGGTCTGAAACCAGAGCACGGCTGCTTCTACTACTTTGGCCTGAGGAGGAAGGTACCAGGGGCAGAGGCAGGCTGTGGGGGACCCCTGGGCGCGGGGTGGGACAAGGCGTCAGCTCTGGGGAGGGAGGCTGCCGTGTGGCAGCTGGCAGGCGGGGTCTCCCGCAGGGGTGAGGCTCTGCGGCACGCCCCGGCAGTTGGTGCCAGTCTCCCAGGAAGAGGCTGTGGGGCCCGCGGAGCCTGCCTCCCCCCTCCCAGCTGCTACAGCCCTCACAAAGGGAGGGAGAGAAACCCGACCCAGGCATCAGGTGACAGGCAGAGAGACATCTGTCTGGTCCCTCGCTCTTGTCTGCACATACTTGCGAAGGCACCCACGAGATGCAAGGAGAGGCTGGGCACCAGGGGGCGGCAATGACTCAGGCCATCCCTGCCAGCCTGGAGCTGGTGGGAGAGAGAAGACACAGTCATCCAAGTGGGAGTCAAAAACCAGGAAGCCACAGTGTCGGGAGAGAGGGAAGGGGACAAGGCAGATATGAACAGAGCAGTGGGCAGCGGCCCCTGGGAGGGGTAGGTGTGACAGAGTGAGAGCAGGCATGGCAAGATCCAGGACACCAGGAGGCAGCGCATGGGAGGGAGGTGGGGGGCAGCGAGGGCTCGGCCCCCTGCATGAGACAGGAGCCCCCAGGGCCGGGCACAGGGCAGTGATGGGAGCTCCTGGTGCCGTCCCAGGATCCCAGTGGGACTAACCACATTACCTCCGCTCTCCACTGTCCTCCCCAAAGGTTCCAAGAGTGGACAGTGGCCTGTCCCTAGCCGCTGTCACAGGGACTGGCTGAGGCAGACCCTTATAGAACCAGCCACAGCCAGTCACGGGGACTAAGCTGGAACTGTCCAGAAGGAAGGGCTCTCCTCTGCAGGGGCGGGGCTGAGGTTACCTCTCATTTCTGGAGCTGCTGGCGGCCATCCTGGCATCCACCAGGAGGAGAGGGCCTCCTGAGCCGACTCAGAGGAAAGGTGAGCTCAGACATTTGAGACCCTGGACCCAGCCGGGCCTGAAGCCTATTTAGGAGGACGCCTCGGGTCCATAAGCCAACAAGTTCTCCCTTTCTGCTTCAGCCCCTTGGAGTTCGGCTTCTAATCCGGGACAATTCCAAGTCAGGTGGCCTCTGGCCGTTCGCCCGGTGAACACCTCCTGAGGCCTGTCACATGCCAAGCTCGGTGCTGCAAGGGGAGAAAGGGGCGACTCCGACCCGGTCCCTGCCTTCCAGGGGTTCTCGTTGGTGGAGGCGGCCGTGCCCTAAGAGGGCTCTGTGAACGTTCCAGACCGAGCTAAGATGAGGCAGTCAGAAGGGAGCCAGCTCTCAGAGGCCCCTTCTTTCTCCCTGGGCTCTGTGCTCCAGCCCCGCCCACGACATCTCAGCCCCGCCCATTTTGAGTTGTCACTGTCTGGACACGGGCCTGTCTCCCACCCACCAGACCGGGAGCCCCGGGAAGACAGGGGAGGGGCGGGGGGGCCAGGCCGTGTCCCCAACACTGCCCTGCATGGGGGCCAGGCGCGTGAGGGGCTGACAGACAGATGAAGGGGCTCACGCCCGGCCGCTGTGCTAGGCCCCAAAGCGGACAGGGGCTCTGAGCAGGAGGGGCCCACCTGTCCCGGCGGGAGACACTACTGCGGGGGCCGGGACGAGGGCCTCCCGGACCAGGAAGCCTGCAGGGAGGAGAGGGGCGCCGGGGCGCCGGCCCTGCCAGCAACTACCCACCTTGTGACAGAGCGCTCCTTGCACAGAACAGCAGGAACTCTTTGGTTCACCTGCTTCCCCACCAGGTGCTCTGCCAGACAACGTGCACAGAACCGTTCGTCCTCATCACAATCCCGCAGAGGGGACATCTCTGGCCCACTACCCACTACGCAGAGAAGGAAACCGCCCATAACGCTGAATGCTCTCCTGAGGGCATGAAGCAGGGAGGAGGCAGAGGGAGGGTCAAAGCCGGGACAGGACGGTCCCCGTCCTCCCTTGAGGTCCTGAGGTCCTCAGGCCCTCGGCTTCAGGCTGGACCGATGGGTGTGAGGGCCCAGAAACGCAGCCTTCTCTAACATCGGGCAGGGAGGCTGCCGGCGGGATTCATCTTTCTCTTTGGAGTTTCTTGGATCTACAGAGCCGGTCTTGTCCCTCAGTAGCACCTCTGGGGCTCCTCACGGTGCCTGCTGAGACCTGAGTGGCTGCAGTGGCTGAGCCTGAGACCAGCCCGGTGTGCTCCCGCCCCCTGGGCCGGCCTTCTCCCCTCCCCACAAGTCCCCCCAATAAGCAGCCACCAATCCCCACTGGCCCTGTCCCAGAGCCTCCCTGCACGGTGAGGGAGACAAAGCGGGAAGCAATCACGGAACAGCCGCACAGGGTAGGGAGGGAACACGGAAGCGGGGAGGATGGGCAGACTGGGATCTGCTGGAAGAGAACACATGGAAAAGTCTCACAGAGAAGGACTTGAAGAGAGACGGCAGAGAGAAAGGCAACCTGGCCAGAGGGAATGTTGGCAACAGGTACAGGCATGGGGACTGCACAATGCACGTGGGCAGGAAGCCACACGATCAGGAGGGCCCAGGGGGGTGTGACAAGAGGGGGTTTGGCAAAGACGCTGGGGGCGGGGCACCCATGGAGGGTCTCAGTCACGGAGCATGGGACAGGGGTATCATCCTAGAGACGTGGGTGGCAAAGCCCACACACAGAAGAGGCAGGAGAGCAGAAGCGGCTCAGTGGTCAAGGTCCCCACTCAATCCTTGTCCGCGACAGAGCCATCTATTCACAAGGCCTCAGGGCCTCTGTACCTGCCGCCCCTCTGCCCAGAGTGCGCTTCCACCTCCTGCCTCGGTGGTCCTCTCCCTCCCCACCTGCAAATCTCTGCTCCAGCGTCACCTCGTCAGAGGCCTTCCCTGATCACCCTACGCAAACAGTCCCCTTTGTCCATCCCTGTGTCCTGCTTCATTCTCTGTGTGGTACTTTTCACGACCCAACAAAGCTTTATAATCTATCTGCTTAATTACATGCAATGAGGGGAAGGATTTCACTGCTTCTGTTCAGTCAAGTATCCCCAGAAGGGTATGCACTGGGCACACAGTAGGTGCTCAATAAACATTTGTTGATGGAACAAACGAACAGAGGTGGGGAGAAGAGCGGGTCTCTGGAGTCTGAGTCCCCACTTCCACGCAGGCCAGCTGAGCTGGATGAACTTGGGAAAGGGTCCTTCTCTCTTGGGCGCCCCGCAGGCAGGCAGGGAGGACGTACCTGCAGGGAGGTCACGGACGGGCATGCTTAGCCCAGAGCTGACCAGGGCGAATGCCCTCCAAGCATCTTGACCAGGCATCCAGTCCTTCCCGCGCTCCTGAAATGCCACACACAACCCTCCGATGGCCCGGGCTGCCCCCAGGTGGGGCAGGGGGCAGGACAGCGGCAGGGCGACACAAGGCCGCCTAGAGCCTGACACAGGGAAGAGGTAGAGAGCACCCCCAAAGCTTTCTGAGGGGCCCTGTGCGCCCGAGGCCCCACCACCTCTGCAGTCCCCGTCCCCCGCAAAGCCAGGTACGTTACGCTGCCCACGTGCAGACAGATCTTCCTCGTTCCCACCTCCAAGCCCCTACCCACACCTCCCTGGGCACACAGCCCGAGGGGACTCTCTGGTGCTTTGCGGAGCCATCATTCTGCAACTGCTCCCAGACTGATCTCCAAGCCTGATCTCGCTGATCCCTCCAAACAGCCCTGGGAAGCTTTCCAGAAGAGGTCTGGAGGCAGGAAGTGACTTGCCCGAGGACACTCTTCTGGCTGGAAGAGGAGAGGCAGGGTCTGACCCTCAACGGCCGTTCTTCACATCGGCCTTCCTGACCACTGGGCTGGCTCCTCGAGCGGGGCGCCCTTCGCCGTGGGCGCTTATCTGCTCTGCCAGCCTCGCAGGGGGCCTCTTCCAGCCTGCTCCCCAAAGCAGAAATCCACCTATCACGCACATTCACTTATCAGGCAGGCCGGCAGTCACACACTAGACGGCAAGCGCTGGGGACCCCAGGAAGCGGGAGCGCCCTCAAGCGGCCGGTGAACGTGCCAGGCGGAACAAGCCCTTCCAAAGGCAATCCGGCAATACCTGTCAGAATTCCAAAATCCGAACGCGGACGCCCTTTGGTCAGCCATTCCACCCGCGGAGAAGCAAAGTTACGTGCCTGTCGGCTCATTCGCTGCGGCGGCGTCTACAGTCGCAGAGCGGGAACCCACAGTACTCACTGTCCACCGACAGGCAAGCGGCTGATAAAGGCCCAGTCCGCCCAGGCACCAGAACCCGTTGTGGCCATAGAGAACGAGGACGCTTGCTCTGGGCCAACAAGGAACAACATCCAAGATACACTAAATGA
This sequence comes from Panthera leo, assembly GCF_018350215.1. Taxonomy (NCBI): domain Eukaryota; kingdom Metazoa; phylum Chordata; class Mammalia; order Carnivora; family Felidae; genus Panthera; species Panthera leo. The sequence continues at coordinate 11,557,715 of NC_056693.1, forward strand.
AAGAAAGCAAGGCGCAGGATAGCGTGCTTGTGAACTAGAGAAAAACGAAACTCTGCTCACTGTTAACAAGCAAACTGACACGGGGGGCGGCCTGGCTGGCTCAGCAGGTGGAGCATGAGACCCCTGATCTCGGAGTTGTGAGCTCGAGCCCCATGTTGGGTGTAGGGGTTACTTACAAAAACACGACACAACACAACACTAACACAGAGATGGAGTGGCAAGTGAAGCAGCTCAGGAATCAGGGAACGAAGGCACCCGGCCCCCTCACCAGGCTTCCCGGCTGCCCGCACAGACGCAATAAAAAGTTAAACGCCCTCTTACCCACGCGTCAGTTACAACCCCTGATGCCCTGGGCTTCGCAGCCACCGCCCCCGGGGGAAGACCCTCTACCCTGCAGGGCTGTGAGCTGCCCCCAGGACCTGGCAGAGATCAGCACACTACGGGGGGCTCTGGAGGCCAGCCGCTGGGGGCCCCGGAGGCCTCACACAGAGCGGTGCGGTGACATGGCCCAGACAGAGGGGAGGGGAGCAGCTGCCTCGGCCAGCGGGCGGTGGGCCAGCCGGGTACTTCCAGCAGCTCTGCCTATTTGGGAAAACCTCTGTCTGTGCCTCTTCAGGAAGAGCGAAGGAACACTGGTCACGGGCAAGTCTTCCCAGTGAGCAACCGTTCAAGCTTCCTCCATCCCCACCAGCCTTTCAGGAGCTCAGAGGCACCAGGGGAGCGTGCAGCTGCAAAGTGTGCAGCTCAGGAAGCGACACCTGGCCCAGCAGAGGGGGCCCTTCCCACCGACACATGTCCTCGAGTCCGGGGACGTCACCGCAGTGTCTCCAGTAAATGTCTGCGAATGAACGAATGTGATGGCTCGAGCCGAGCAACGTCTTCCTTCCTTCTCCCCAGAGACCCACGGGACCAAGGGGAGGAGACCCTGACTGTGTCACCAGACAGGAGGCCCTTCAGGAGAGGCTGGGATGGCACAGCCAGCTAGGAAAGGCCCAGGGCCCTTTGCAAGGCCGCAGAAGGACCCGCCCGCTCCACTGAAGGGCACAGACGGCAGGTGCCGTGGGCTTGCCCCGCCCCCCCTCCCCCAGCCTGACCTTCCAAGCCACTTGGCCCAACTGAATGAAGATCCTGTTACAGAAACACCTGAGGTCAGAGGATGCCTATGGCTTTCCAAGTCTCTCGGGACAGAGGGAGGAGGCCAGGACCTCCGGGGGGGGGGGGGGGGGGGGGGTGGTGGCTACAGAGCCTCACACACAGCAGGAGCTTGACAAGGTCAATGGTGGATGAAGGGGGAAGTCACGCCTCAATCCCTGGGCCCCCAGTAGCACAGGGCACGCTAAATACCCAAGACCCAGCTGTATGATGGGCATATTTTCTTTTAAAATTTATGTTTATTTTTGAGAGAGAGAGCGAGAGAGCCCACGAGCGAGCAGGGAAGGGGCAGAGAGAGAGGGAAACACAGAATCTGAACAGACTCCAGGCTCGGAGCCGTCAGCACAGACCCCGACACGGGGCTCCAACTCACAAACTGTGAGATCATGACCTGAGCCGAAGTCAGACGCTTGACTGAGCCACCCCGGTGCCCGGTCAGGCCACTTTTAATTCTAAGTTATTATCAGTAACCACAGCTGACACACAGTATTTTACATATGTTACTTCATTTACTGTTTTCAACAACGCCGAGGTAGATCATCCCTATTTTTCAAGTGGGGAAACAGAGGCAGGGGAAAACTAAAGAGCCTGTCCATGGTCACAGAGCCAATCAAGAGGTAAGATTCAAGACCAACAGTCTGGCTCCACAGTCCTTGCTTTTAACACGTTTGACCACCTTTCTGATCGCAACCACCGTTTCGGGTGCAGACACGCCTCTCCCTCCCTTTCCAGAAGGGGAGACTGAGGCTCAGGGAGAGGAGAGCACTTGCCAAAGGCACACAGCTAAGGCAGGGAGGACCATGCAGACAGGCCTGCCTTCAAAGACCAATTCATCAGGCGCGAGTAGGGGCTGACCGGGCCCCCGTGAAACAGCTGTGACACTCAATAGTCTCGCGCAGGCCAGGTGCCCGCCCACCAGCCTCACTCCCGTGTTCTCTATCCCAGCCCTTGGCTCACTGGCTTCCACCTGCTTCTGTTGGTCTACAACGGCCGTGCAGGCTGCTTGGCCAACTTCTCTCTCCCCTCCCCTTCCGGCCAGCGAGCCTGTTAAGGCAGGGCCAGGTTTGTCTTGGCCGCTGCTGTGTCCCCAGCACAGGACGGGGCACAGAGCTCGATGCTGGCTGGCTGACTGCCGGAACCAGCAAGAAAACACGTCGAATCCCATGGTGAGCGGAGACTCACGGCACCCACAGAACCCAAGTGCCCCAGGCTGCCCCACTAACCGAGGGTTTTCTGCTGGGATGGGTGTGTGTGTGTATGTGGGGGGTCCCGGGGCCTCCATGAGCCCCCATCTAGAAGGGGCTCCCCCAAAGGCATGTGTGCATCTGAGAACACGGGTGACTTTCCGCCTCATAACCGGAATCCACCTTCTCACCGCACAGAACAGCACAGACTGGTGGTTGAGGGCATGGCCTCCGGGGTCTGACCGTACCGGGGTGTCTGCAGAGCCCGGGCCCCCTTCTCTGACATCTTCTCCCTACCCCCACAAGGAGAAGACAGGCCCTCGTAGGCCCCACTGGGCAGGAAGGCTGTGGACTTTTGCTAAGCCTGCATGAACCGCCCGGGGCAGGCGCCCGGACCGATGGGTCCCGCCCCAGCCACCAGGAAGGCCAGGCTTGTCTGGCCCGCGACCAGACAGAAAGAGAAACAAATCAGGAGTGCACGTGGCCCAGACAGCCGGTACCAGTCTTGGTTCCTGTTGGCTTTCGGGACCCCTGGGAACTGGCAGAGGGCCCCGTGTCCTCCCAACGAACACCCTCAATTACCTCATGCAGCTCCAAGTGAATTCTGACCCTGACAACTTGAACAGACCCCAGCTGTCACGGGAGAGGGCCTCATCTCCCCACGGTTGAGTCTCCTCATCTAGAAAACGGATGGAGCCAATGAGACTAAGACACACACACGCACGGAGGCTTCTAGAAGCAGCCACCGAGAGCGCTTGTGTACAACATCTGGCGCGGGGTTGGCTGCTGCTTGGTAAACAGCAGCCGGTCGTCACCGGGCCCGGGCCTGACACCCTGGCAACAGCTCGGAGTGGGTGCTGGATGAACAAAGGGCAAACAAAGTGACCAGCTCCAGCCAGAGGCTCACGGAGCACTTGCTCCCAACTAGCTGCCCCCACCTGTCCGCTGCCACCCGGCTCAGAAATACCGGTTACACACACTCCCACTGGCCCGTAGGCAAATATTTACCCAGGGCTGGGCTCCTGAGGGCGCTGAAGTGAGGACTTGGGGACAAGTGAGCACCAAGAGAGTGGCCGAGAAAGCAGGCTCGGGGGCGAGGAGGTGGAGGAACCCAGCCCGGGCTGACTGCCTCCCACTCAGGGGTGGCTGTGGCCCTGGGGGCGGTGCAGCTGCCTCACAGCTCTGCCACGGAGAGTCAAGTGCACCGGAGGGAAAGCCCTCAGCCCGGTGCCCCAGGCAGGACTGCTGGCTACTGAGGGGCTGAAGGAGCCGGGCCCCCAGGGTGGCTTCCGGGCTTCCCTCGGACTAGCCAGGTGAGCCGGCCTGAGGCTGTGCATCTCAGGGTCCCCCCTTCATCTGTACAATGGCACAGTGATTCTTCCTACCTCCTGGGATGGGAGAAGGACAGAAGGAGCTACAGCGTCCTGTGGCCGCTTAGCGCCCCACCAGCACCCTCCGGGACTGCACGGCTCCCACTCAGTCCGCTTTTTGTAAGGGTTCGCACAGACCTCTTCAAGAGAACACCGACACCCACTCTCTAACTCCCAGGGGGCCGGGCGGACCCCACACTTCTCAAGGCACCTCTGCCCCAGCCCTGCACGCTGTCAGCAGAGCCAGATGTTGGGCAGTGTGACAAGACTCTAAAGTGTCAAGGGCGAGGGCTGTATCCTCTCTATCTGCCACAGAGCAGAGCACAGGGCCAAGCATCTGTGTGCTCAGCCACCTGGGGGCATGCTGGGCTTTGAGCCAGGTGGTCCTGGGGCTCAGGCCTACCTCCGACAAGTACTGAATACTGGACTCCTCTCCCCACCCCCCTTTCGAAAAAACTTTTTAAGTAAGCTCTCCACCCAACACGGGGCTCAAACTCACGACCCCGAGATCAGGAGTCACATGCTCTACCAAATGGGTCAGCCAGGCATCCCGCCGTTTCTTCCTCTTAATCCCCCCTGCCTCGAGGTGCCCACGAGACACTCAAGGGTGCGTGCGTGTCTCAGCAGTAACTCCACAGATGCTTCGCCGAACACCTGCCCTGGGCCCCACTCCGTGTGGAGTGATGCTGGACACGGCACCCCAAACAGCTCTCATCCCTATCCACACAGGGATCCCAGGCCAGGAGGGGAGACAGACCCATCTCCGGATGGTAATGGCAATGACCCAGAGTGGGCAGGGCTGGGGCCGAGGAGCCTGGGAGAGCGCCTGGCCCCATCTAGGGGTCAGAGAGGGCTTCTTGCAGGAGGGGCTACCCAACACCACTAATCACCCACGCACAGGGACCGGGTCGCCTTCACCACTGCACTTGGCACATGGCAGGTGCTCCATAGGTACCTGCTGAAGGAAAGACAGCGGGGAAGGAGAGCCTGGAAGAATGAGCAGGAGCTAGCCAAGCACCGGAGGGAAGAGCCACCGGGGAGTTGGCCAGGACATATGAAGCTGCACAGATCTACCAACTGCAAGCAGCAATTCCACTCCTAGGTCTTCACCGTAGACAAATTCTTGCTCGCAACCCCGGTGTTACGTACCAGGAAGGTCACAGCTGCGCCAGTCTGTCATACCAAAAAGCAGCCACAGCTCGACCGTCTACCAACACCACAATGGACAACCTAAGGCATGGTCACATAATGGAAGATTCTAGAGCACCTACATGGATAAAACAGGGAAATATAACGTCGGGAGTAAAATCAAGACCCAGGAGTCCACCCACAACACAACGCCATTTTTATAAAACTCAAAAAAACAAGCAAAACTAAAGACCATACTTTTCAGCGCACACACACACACACACACAACTTGAAAAAGGGGGCTCCTGGCTGGCTCAGTCCGAGGAGCACGTGACTCCTGATCTTGGGGTTTGAAGTTCGAGCACCACGCTGGGTGTAGAGATTACTTAAAAGTAAAATCGTGCAGCGCCTGGGTGGCTCAGTCAGTTAAGCATCTGACTCTTGATTTTGGCTCAGGTCATGATCTCACAGTTTGTGGGATTGAGCCCCGCATCAGGCTCTGCGCTGACAGAGTGGAGCTTGCTTGGGATTCTCTCTCCCCCCATCCCCCTCTCTCAAAATAAATAAATAAATCAAACAAAAATAAATAAATAAAATCTTAAAAGAAAAACAACCCCACAAGGCATGACAGTCATAACATTCAGACACTCAGAACACAAGTCTCCGAGCTCTGGGGCTCCACCCTCCCACCCAGAAGTAGAGGTGAGTTAATAGCCATGTTCTCATCCCCAAATTGGGAGGTAGGCTCAGAGGTCCTCATTACAATTATATTTCAACTCAGGTGTCTGTTACACATATAGTTCATATGCCCGGAAAAAAATTTAATAACGATAATTTAAAAACCAGAGAGAGGGAGAAGAGCACTGCAGCAGAGGGAACAGCTTGTGCAAACACTCTGTGGAGACAGAGCTGATGGTGCCTCTGGGGAACTGAAGGTCATTGTCAGGGTCAAATGAAGCACACGGGTAAGGGACCCAGGAGAGGGCCGGGGGCAGCGACGTGCTTGAGAAAGGTCTGTGAGTCACTCAGTGGCTCACGGCTTCTCATCACTGCCACCCACTGAAATCCCAGGTAGGCGATGGGGCACACTTGGTGAAGGTGGCCTGTAAGAAAGTGGGTGCCCATCAGGGGACAGCCAGTCCTGCCAGGACCAAGCGGGCTATTTCAGGCTGCCTGCCTCAGGCTTCCGGTCAGGGGTACCAGATGGCCAGCTGGATTTGGAGGCACTGGGGGAGTTTTAGTTCAGAATTAAAATCAAGTTACTGTGAGCTGTTTACTGGTCCAGCAAAGGCTCCGGGGATGGAAACTGGGTGCCTGGAACTTCTCAGCGCCCATCCTGAGTTGTCCATGTGCGGAAGGTGAACAACACCACAACCTTCGTGAGGTCTGTTTGGGAACTAAAGGGTATATTTATTCCTTGATCCTCTACCAAATGACCTAGGCTGGGCAGACAACGTAGAACAAAACATTTTTATCCCTGCCCTCGGGGAGTAATTGCTAGGAGGACAAATACACACACAATTAAAAACAGCAAGTTATGGGGCGCCTGGGTAGCTCAGTCAGCTAAGCTTCTGACTCTTGGGTTCGGCTCAGGTCATGATCTCATGGTTTGTGAGTTCAAGCCCCACATGGGACTCTGTGCTGACGGTGTGGAGCCCGCTGGGGATTCTCTCTCTCTCCTTCGCTCTCTCTCTGCCCCTCCCCCACGTGTGTGTATGTGTGTGTGTGTGCACACGCGTGCACGCGCTCTCTCTCTCTCTCAAAATAAATAAACTTAAAAAAACCCCAACAAGTGATTGGGGGGAAAAATCACTCCTATAGGAAAAACAGGGGCATATAAACTTAGACAGGAGGGCGTAGTTAGGAAAGACCTGTAAGAGAGAAGAACATGTAAGCTGAAACCTACAAGATGAGTAAGAGTCAGAAATTCATTCATTCCTTCAAATATCCCTCTCGTGTCTATTCCGGGTGGGCCTGGCCCTATTCCAGATGCCAGGGCTGCCATGGCGAACACCCCCATCAAACAATCCCTTCCCCAAGCCGCTTATACTGCAGCTGGGGGGGGGGGGGGCGCACAAGACAGTAGTAGATGTAAAGCAGCAGTAAGCACACGAAAGTTGGGGAAAGCCTCCCAGGCAGAGGAAAGAGGCAGCGAAACCCAGGGATCGGGGGGGGGGGGGGGGGGGGGGGGGGGGGGGTGGGCAGCAGGAGATGAGGCAGGAGACGTGAGCGGGAAGCACAGTCCGCAGGGCCAGGAAATGTGAGTCTACAGGGAGCGGGGAGCTGCTCAGGGCTGATGGCATATGATAAAGGGGACCCTCACGCGCGGAGTGCCGACCACCGCAGGAGCTGGAGTCTGGGCTTCTGGGACTTGTCGAGCCTCTGCCAGCTGCGGCAGAGTGGATGTGCCCAGGGACCGAGGCGGGGCCGCTCTGCCTTCTGCCACCTTCTGCAAAGGAGTGCGACCTCAGGAAGCCACTGATGGCCCAAGTCACAAAGTGAGGCTTCACCAGGTCTGTCGGCCCGGTGCTCGGCAAACAGTGGCTGTAGTTGTGTTTGCAGGGGACCCTCCCTACGACCTACTGTTGCTCCGCCCAGGCCTGGCTGCCACTAAAGTGCCCTCCGCTGACGCCGCACTGCTGCCAGGACCCAGGCTGATACCGCCTCATCTGCTCTTGGACTTGGCCGCCAGAACCCCTCCACCTGGAGCTGCTCCGGCTGGGATGGGTGCCCTGCTATGCAGATCCAGTGAAATAGCAAGGGAGAAAATGATTCTTTTTTGAGAGAGAGAGAGAGAGCGCTCACGTGTACAAACGGGGAAGCGGGGAGGGAGAGAGAGAGACAGAAAGAGAGAGAGAGGGAGGGAGAGAGAGACAATCGAGCAGGCTCCATGCCCATGCGGGGGCTCGATCTCATGACCTGTGAGATCATGACCTGAGCTGAAATCAAGAGTCAGATGCTTAACTGACTAAGCCACCCAGATACCCCAAAAATGATTTTTTTAAGAAGGAAAGAGGGGTGCCTGACTGGTTCAGTCGGTGGAACATGCAACTCTTGATCTCAGGGGTTTTAAGTTTGAGCCCCATGTTGGCTATAGAGACTACTTAAAAAGAAAATCTTTAGGGGCACTTGATGGCTCAATCGGTTAACTGTTCGACCTTGGCTCAGGACGTGCTCTCACAGTTTGTGAGTTCGAGCCCCACACCCGGCTCTCTGCTGTCAGCGCAAAGCCCACTTCGGATCCTCTGTCTCTCTCTCTCCCTCTGCCTTGTGCTTTCTCTCTCTCTCAAAAATAAACAAACATTAGAAAATAAATAAATAAATAAAATCTTTAAAAAGAGAGAGAGAGGGAAAGAGGTGTCCTGCTCCACTCCCCAGCCTTCCCAGCAAGGCAAATGCTACGTGAGGAAAAATACACCAGTACAATGAAACTCCAAAGAGCCAGTATTTTCAATAGGGAAGGAGTCCTTACAAAAGGTCCCGAAACAAAAATGGGAAAGAGCATGAAGGAGGAATTTTATGTGGTTAACGATAAACAGGTTAACTACCAAAAGAACGCTCATTAAAACAAGACACCATCCTGGTATGAAGATACCCAAATGCAAATACTGTTCCTTCACGCATCCAAAAAAGACCATCAAGAGATAAAACCAAGTCCTGTCTCTCAGGGCTTGCAGTCCCAGGAGGGCCCGGATGGTACACCTCATCTAGGGTTTCAAAGGTTCCTACCCTCTGACCTGGTAAAACCACCTTCTAAGAATTTCTTCTGAGAAAGCTCCCCGTAAGGAACATAAAGATTTATGGACGAGGATGAACATCGCTGCATTATTTATGCTACTGAAAATGGGAAAGGACCCAAATGCTCAGCAATGTGGAAATGGCTAGAAGCAATTACAGTGGCCCGATGATGTATTTTAATCATGCTTTTTAAAAAATGGGAAAATGAAGTGAAAACACAGGATATTCAACCGTACAGAGTATCCTCCCAGTTTTATTTTTATCTTATCTGTGGCAGCGCATCTAGTCATAGAAAAGAGATGGAAAGGAAATGCTCTGGCATTTAATGTTGAAAACATTCCAGGTAGTGCAAATCATTTCTCCGGTAAGAGTCTTGCATCTAGAATATGCACAGAACTCGTACAACTCGATAATAAAAAGACAGACAATCCAATTTTAAAACAGGCAAAGGATCTGAACAGACGTATCTCCCAAGAAGACACACAAGTGCCCGATGAGCACGTGAAAGGATGTTCAACTTCATGAGCCATGAGGGAAATGCAAATCAAAACCACAATGAGATACCACTTCACGCCCTCTAGGGTGGCTTCAATCAAAAGGACAGACACTGGGGCGCCGGGCTGGCTTGGTCAGTGGAGCATGTGACTCTTGATCTCAGGGTCATGGAGTTTGAGCCCCATGTTGGAAATAGAGTTTACTTAAAAAAAAAAAAAAAAAAAAAAAAAAAAAAAAAAAAAGACCGACATTAATCACGAGCTGGAGGAATCCGAACCTTCATACACTGTGGAGGGGAAAGTCAAGGGTGGCAGTTGCTCAAACGGTTAAACAGAGTCGCCACGTGACCCAGCAACTTCATTCCCGGAGAAATGAAGCCATACGTGCACACAAAAAACTTGTACCTTAACATCCACAGCAGCGTTGTTAACTCATCATAGCCAGAAAGTGGAAACAACCCAAATGTACACCAACAGATGAAAAGATAAAGAAAACGTGATACAGCCACACAATGGAACATTCTCTAGCAACAATGAGGAATGAAGTTCTGGCACATGCCACAAAGTGGGTGAACTCTGAAAACATTATGCTAAGTGAAAAAGTCAGACACAAAAGGCTGCACAGTGCACAAATCCATTTATATGAAATGTCCAGAATCTAAACAGACAGAAAACAGATCGGCAGGTGCCTGAGTTGGGGGAGGGGTGATGGCCAGGGGGTGAGGGTTTCTACAGGGGTGATGAAATGTTCTAAAATCGACTGTGCTGATAGATGTACAAGTCTGTGAAAAACTGAAATCCAATGAACTATACACTTTAAATGGGTGAAATATGTGTGAACTACATCTCAAGAGAGCTGTTAAAAAATTTCCAGATGGTGAAATTAACGAGTGATTTTTTTATTTTCTTCATTAGACTTCCCAAGGTTTTTGTTTATTTGTTTAAATGTTTATTTATTTTTCAGACAGAGAGAGACAGAGCGTGAGTGGGGGAGGGGCAGAGAGAGAGGGAGACACAGAATCCGAAACAGGCTCCAGGCCCTGAGCTGTCAGCACAGAGCCCGACGCGGGGCTCGAACTCACGGGCTGTGAGATCATGACCTGAGCCGAAGTTGGATGCTTAACCGACTGAGCCACCCAGGCGCCCGTTTGTTTGTTTTTAACAATGAACATATCTTAATTTTAAAGTCAGGAGAGCAAGGGGCATGCCTGGGTAGCTCAATTGGTTGAGCATCCAACTCTTGATTTTGGTTCATGGTTTGGGAGATTGAACCCCTTGTCAGGCTTTGCGTGGACAGCACAGAGCCTGCTTGGGATTCTCTCTCTCCCTCTCCCTCTGCCCCACCCCACTCACCCATGTATTCTCTCACAAAAATAAGTAAGTAAACATTAAAGAAATTCTTTTTGGGGCGCCTGAGTGGTTCAGTTGGTTAAGCACCCAACTTCGGCTCAAGTCATGATCTCACAGTTCACGAGTTCGAGCCCTGTGTTGGGCTCTGTGCTGACAGCTCAGAGCCTGGAGCCTGCTTCAGATCCTATGTCTCCCTCTCTCTCTGCCCCTCCCCTGCTCATACTCTGTCTCTCTCAAAAATAAATAAACATTAAAAAAAACTTTTTTAGTGAAAAAAATTTGTGTTTCAAGTCAGGAGATCAAGGTAGCGATCCTGTCCTTAGTGACAACTATCATCAGCCTCCAGGGTGACTGCACACCCCTCTCCCCACTCCCCTCACCAGCTCCGTGAGGGAAGAGGAGAAAACCAAGACCCTAGCCGCCAACAAGCTCTTTGGGCTCCACGCTGGGCTGGAGTTGTCGTCTCCATTTTCCCAGAGCACAAACCCTTTCTGTAAATAACAACTTCACACAGCCAGTTGGGAGAACCCAGGTGCCAAGGCAGGTCTCCCTGACCACCCCCCAGGATGGGTCACTCTGCCCCTCGAAGCTACAGAGGTGGCCGAGGAGAGCAGCAGGAGCCCTGTCCTGCGTTCCAGGCCACTTCTCTCTGGCCTGCTGCCTCGTCGGTAAAACAAGGAGGTTACCTACCCCTCCACCTCCAAGAATCTATACTCTGGCCATGGGGAAGGGGCCTGCACTAGCCCTGGATCCTCTTGGCTGGGTGGTCAGTGAGGACAAGCATCTGGACCCGACAGCTGGTGGTGGCTAAGTCAGAGGCCCCGCCTTCAGATGCCTGCTGCTCCCACCAGGCTCCTGGCCGAGGACGTCTTCCCCCAGGACCAGACAGGATCGGGCTCTGTCAGACATGGTAACTCTAAATAGGGCTCCACAGAGAGCGTCATCTCTGGGCTCTCCCCATACCCACTGCCCACCCCCACCCCCCAACCCCGTCCTAATGTTATGACACTCCCTGAGCATCTGCTCTGTGCCCGAGACATCCCAGTAATGGGGACGGTCCTGGCCCGGCCAGGGCTCACGGTCCACTGGGGAAGACAGACCTGTCACCAGATAGGGACCACCCCGAGCGGGCAGAGCTGAGACAGGGAGCCCACAAAAACTGAGCACTGCAGATCCTGAGGGCTGAGCCCGGGCCCGGCAAGGAAGGAGGCTCCCCAGGGGAACGTAGCTTTTCCCGGTACTCTGATCAAAGTGGGGAGAGCTGGGTCAGGAAGCAAGGACTCCACCCGGGGGGAAGAAGGGAGTTACAAAATAAGTGAGACGGAGCAAAGACAGGGAGGAGGGAGGCCTGAGTGGGTGGCCGCACACCACTGACACCCTCCACCTCCTCCTGTAACACCCTGTTGTTGCGGGGACAGGGGATCGGGTCACCTGCCACAAAGGTGGAAAGGCAGATCAGCTACCAGCACCTGGGCTCTCCCATGATGGGGAGGAGGTCCTGGAACCTATTTAGTTCTCTAAATGGTGGGTGTGATCTATGCAAAGAGATGGGGAAACACACGCAGTGGGAAAGGACCTCAGACACCATCTTGATGCACAGAGAGGGCAGTGCCTCGACCTATAACACACAGCAAGTCAACAGCAAATATGGCTTCTCCTGTGCTCTACCAGGCTGGCTAGCTTTGGGGTCCGCCAGACTTGGCAAGGGGACACTAGGGGCAGACTTGGGGCCCTCCCTTCTTCACACTTCCTTTTCTGGACCTGGGCTACATGAGGGCAGGGCCTGTCTGGTACCCAAGGCCCCGCATCGCATATTGCTTTCATTTTCACCTGCCACATAAGCTCCTGCTCAGAGCCCGCACAGTGCCACACGGTGTGGGCACCGCGGGACACAGTGGCACCGAACCAAACCCATCCCGCCTCATGATCCTTACAGTCTAAGAGGCAAGAGAAAATCTCAGGAGGCCTACAGATGCACAGATCGCTGACCACCTCACAGGGGATTTAGAGGGCCAGGAAGGAAGAGTCTGCTGGTACCTGAAGGACAAACCGGAACGGTGACAGCAAGGCCAGCATTCCGGGACGGGATGTGGGGAGCTCCTGGCACATTCTAGGACTCAAAGAAAGCCACCACACTTGAACCCAGGGAGAACGTGGGCCGGGGTGATCACAGCCGTGGTCAGCGAGGGTGGCTAGTGCAGGGACTCTGGACTGGGGGTTGCGGGTCACAGGGCAGGATTTGAAGCGAGAGTGGAACAAGCACGAGGGAGCAGGGGCGGCAGTCAGGACCCGTCCGCCTGGCACCCGGGAGGTGAAGTAAGTGTGTGCCCGCAAGGAATAAATACATGGGAGCGTGAACAAATGATGCCTCAGTAAATGCCTTCTTCCCTTCCCTGCTCTCTCCACGGCCCCCGACTTTCCCAGGCCGCGGGGACTGGGTTTCGAGGGTTCCAAGGCATCCAGAGTGGGACACTCATTAGCAGACCCGCTTTGCCCTGAGTCCCTAGGGAAAGTGCCTGGGTGTGTCGGCGGTTTGCCTCCTCTGGGGAGCCAGACGGACAAGGTGTGGTCCCTCATGGAGCGTCTGGGTCCAGTGCGGGGAGATGGGCCCAAACAGATAACGACAGCATGAGGGGGCATCACGGGAACCTGGGCGGGTCCCTGGGCAGCAGCACTGCCTGGGGACCAAGGAGGTGATGTGGGAGCCAGCTCGGGGAGGATGAGCGGGAGCCGGGCAGGAAAGGCAGGGGACTGGCTTAGGGCGCCCTGTGCAGAGGGGGGTGGCGTCTCTGGGTCAGGAGGGAGGGTCTCCCACCAGGCTCGGAGGCGGGGACTCGATCCTGTGGTGGTGAAGGGGCCCTCAGAGGCTTTTTGGAAACACAGCGGAGGGTGGGAACCATCCCTTCTAGTTTGAACGCGGCTCCCCCATCCCCCGAGCCCTGGCTTTCTGCTTCTGGCTGCTGCGGAGATTAAATGAGCAGACGCACACGAAGCGCTGAGGCCCGGTAAGGGCTCCACGAAAGCGGGCTGTGCTGACCGCCACGGCCGCCATCATCCGGAGGCGTGACCCCTCCGCAGGGTCACTTCCCCGGTGTCTGCCCTCAGCCCCCCGGCAGCCCCTCCCAGACGCCCTGCTGCTTCGAGAAACAGCAGGGAGCTCAGCTGGGAAGGCACTCTGCCCAGGACGGGGGCAGCTCTGCCGCGACATGGTTGACGACAGCCGGCGGGAGACGAGAACTGGAGAGACGCGGGGGTGGGCGTGAAGGTGGCACACGAGCCTGACCCCAGCGGGTTCCCAGAGGGGGCTGCCCACCCACCCCAGGAGCACCAGCTGGGATCCGACGAGACCCTCCAGGGAGCGTCAGACAGCAGGGCTCTCAACCCGGGCTTCTGCTGGAAAGGAAGAGGGCGTCAGGCAAGTCACATGAGCTGTCACATGAGTGGCTGTCAGCAGCCGCTTCCAAACCACCCCCCCCAACCTGAGGCAACGGCTCTGCACCAGCTGCAGCGTAAGCAAGGGGGTGAGAGTAGCTTCAGAGTGCCTACTGTGCACCTCCGTCCACCACCATCGGACGTGAGGGCCTGAGGAGAGACAGGAGGCGCAAAGGCTTCTGCGGACGGCGAGGGGAGCCAAACGGATTTAGGCCCTGCCTTTGTGGAATCTGTATTCCAAGTAGGGGGAAATACAATCAGAGCACGATGGGGTCCGTAGGTGCTTTGGGCACTCACCCTCCAAAACCCCTCCTGGAACTGGGACCCCCCTCCGTCTCTCCCACGCTAACTCCAGCCCCGGAGACCCACCCGGGCTCAGCCACGGAGGGCTGCCCCAAATCTAGCCCAGTCGCCATCGGTGCCGCAGGCCTCCCTGACACGAGCGGCATCCAGGGTCAGCATGGGCAGTGCCAGCGTCTGCCAGGGAGCGGTGACGTCCAGGACGTCAGGCACTCTCGCCAGATCTGCCTGACGCTGGGATGTGCTCCCGGCTTCGAAGGCCCGAGGGCTGGCTCTGTTCCCAGGAGTCTGAAAGCTTTGAAATAGACTCGTCTGCCAAAAGGGCTTCACAAACGGGGACAGCGCGGCACAGGGATGTTTCGGGACGTGCCCACATTCACACGGGTGAACCCACACCTGGGCCTGTGCCATCTAGCGGGGGAGGTGGGGCTATCATCTTGCTCTTAGAGATGAGGGAACCAGGGCAGGCTCCCAGCAGGGGCATGACCTCATTCAACTTCGGCAGATCCTCACGGAGTGCCTGTAATAGCCGGTCACCCTTCCAGTCGCTTTCCAAGTATGGAATAATCTGATCCTTAAGCCCCAGACAAATGAGGACACTGAGGCAGAGAACTCGAGGGATTCGCCTAGGGGCAGAGCTGGACTGGCACCAGGGGGCTCCGGAGCCCGAGACCTGGGCGCCTCTCCTGTTGCTACCATTACACGTTTTGGGGAATGAGGCCCACAGAGGACTCCATGGTCTCCTACTGGAAACCCTCGGGCCAGATGTGGATTCTGGATTCAGAGATGTCCTGGGTTTTATTGTTTTAAGTTTATTTATTTTGAAAGACAGAGAGCAAGTGGGGGAGGGGCAGAGAGAGAGAGAGAGAGAGAGAGAGAGAGAAAGAGAGAAAGAGAGAAAGAGAGAATCCCAGGCAGTGCAGAGCACAATGCAGGGCTCGAATTCATGAACCGTGAGATCACGACTCAGTCATGAGATCATGACCTGAGCCAAAGTCAGACGCTCAACTAACTGAGCCACCCAGACACCCCTGGATTTTATAAGAGGGCCAGGACAGCTATATTATGCTAAGACCCCAGCAAGGTCTGGGACAGTTTTTAGAGCTTGCCGGATCTGGGAAATGTGGGGTCTAAACAGACCATGCAGGTGAAGCCACCTGGGGGAGGCGGTACGGGAATCTGACCGCACAGCCTACACGCTGCCCACCTCCCCTGCCAAGGGCAGGATGAACTGACTGGAGGTGTGGGCAGGGGCTCAGATCCAAGGAAAGAATGGGGGGGGGGGGGGGCCTGTCACCTTAGAAGGGTCACAGATAACACTGGCAATAGTAAAACCTTCGGGTAGGGGGGCGGGGAAAGTTCAGATAAAGCCAATGAGTAAATCAAAGAAGTCAAATATCAGCTATCATCCAATGCAGGACCACACGAAGCTAAGCGCCTACAGGTTCCTGACCCCGTGGTCACCTTCCTGGTCTCTCAGCCTCAGTCTCACCCACCTCACACCACCCAGAAGGTTCTGTTAAAAATACCAGGCATGGGGCGCCTGGGTGGCTCAGTTGGTTAAGCGGCCGACTTCGGCTCAGGTCACGATCTTGCAGTCCGTGAGTTCGAGCCCCGCGTCGGGCTCTGTGCTGACAGCTCGGAGCCTGGAGCCTGTTACCGATTCTGTGTCTCCCTCTCTCTGACCCTCCCCCGTTCATGCTCTGTCTCTCTCTGTCTCAAAAATAAATAAACGTTAAAAAATTTTAAAAAAATAAATAAATAAAAATAAAAAAATAAAAATACCAGGCATGCCCCTTCTTAAAACCCTCCACTGGCTCCGGGCAGCCCTGAGGCTAACAGGGCCTGTGAGGCCCCAGCTAGCTGGGTGCTCTTTCCTGCCTCCTCCACCTCGCCTCTGACCCTCCTGCCTCCACCTCCCGGAAGACCGGCTTTTTTTTCCTTTCCTCAGATGCACCTCCCCCACTCTGCCCCCAACCCCTCCCGCCGCATACTTCCAACTGCTGCCCACCCGACCAACTCCTGGGATTTCTGGGCCTCCGATGGCCCCGACTCCGGGAAGCCCCCCTTGCCCGCCTGCCTGCCCAAGTAGACCTATGAGCTCTTCCTAATCAGAGTCCCGGGCACCCTGGTTTGATGAGAATTGTTTTCTGTGTGTCTCTCTTACTCGGCTATGACCTCCATGGAGGCAGGGACTGGGCCCGTCTCATTCCCCGACCTCGAACACCTGGCACGGCCATGCCATGCTAAGTGAGTGGCGGCTGGCCGTGGGGGAACCGGGTCACACGTTCAGCCAGGAGGTCCCGCGCACCTACCAGGTACCGGACACCGCGCAGCACAGCAAGAACTCGGGCCAAGGGTCAGAACAACGAGGATCTAATGCGGAGGGCAGGGGAGCGGCAGAGACCTCCCGGGGCTGTGGAGCTGTCCAAGAAACACAGCAAACCCGCATCCCCGAGATGCCAACTGGGCCGGGCCCTTTACTCCGTCGCTTTCTCATCCCGGCCACAATGATGCACAGCTGGAAGTGTCCTCTCCACTTCGTAAAGGGTTATGGGTTGCAAGTGAAGAAACCAGGCAGCACGCTGAACTGAATGCGGCAACTTGCGGAAGTCCAGGCAGCCAGGAGACAGAGGTAAGAGCAGGGGACTGCCTGGTTTGGATCCGGCTCACCCATTTACTGGCTCTGTGAGCTCAGGTAAGCCCCATCACTTCCCTGTGCCTCTATTTCCTCATCTACAAATTGGGAGAACAGCACCTACCCCTGGGGTGGTCGTGCGATTGAACTGAGACAATACGTGTAGCCCAGTGGTGAGCACACGGAAGGCAAGCAGTCGTGACGATTAAGGTCATCCAAGAGCAGGGATTTCAACCCAGGCTCCTCTACGCTCCACTGCAGCAGGCTGCCCTTCCCAGCTCGAATTTCTGCTGTCACCGCAAGCCTGACGCTTCCATTTGCTCCAAACAAGCTTACCAGGTCAACCCCAGCCACCCCTGAACGGAGGGCTGGAAGGCAGTCTTGGGATCGAGTGTTGCGTTGGCTCAGCCCTGAGCAGGACAGCCAAACCTGGCTGTCACAACCACCTGGGGAGCTTTCTAGAAACACAGATTCCTGGCCCCCATTTCCAGAGGCTGCCTTAGTTATAGCCAGTCCAGCCCGGGGGATCTGGCTGCACATTTCTTAACTTTCGGAGCATCAGACCGAGGAGAGCCACGCGTGCCGCGCTCCCAGAAGCACGCCCACGTGCACCGCCACTGACTCACTCACCGACTATTTACTGCCTCCTGCCCGCTAGGTTTGCGTGATCCTTCTGGGGGCTCGTGATGGGTGCCAAAGCCAGCCTGCAGATCTCTGGGGAAGAGCCCCGGCAGAGACCGGATTAACTACCCCAAAAAGCTTTCTCCCAAACACCACCACCGGCTGAGATGTGAGGCTAACCTCACTCCTCTGACATTCATCCAGTGCCCAGGCCCTCTTGAGCGCCAGGCTGAGGTCACAGAGGTGACACGCACACAGTCTGTGCCCTTGAAGAGGGAAATACGATGCGAACACAAATAAAGAGTTGGAGGTGGAAAGAATGAGGGCGGCCCGCCTGAGTTTGAGGATGCAAAGGGCCCGGCCCAGCAGAGCGGCACTCCCAACACACTGCCGGAGGCGGGCAGAGGGCTGGGGGCTGGGGTCCATGCCTCACACGGGACTAAGGCCCGGGGAGGAGCCGTAAGTTGTCCAAAGTCAGCAGCCGGTATCTGGAGAGGCTAGCACTTCGAGTCTAGAATCTGGGTTCTATTGCCTCTTTTCAGGCTGGTGAGAAAAACGTGTTGATTTAGTTTCAGCTCAGAGAGGTTGGGCAACCTGCCCACGGTCACCCAGCTTGTAACAGAT
Organism: Panthera leo; assembly: GCF_018350215.1. Lineage (NCBI taxonomy): Eukaryota > Metazoa > Chordata > Mammalia > Carnivora > Felidae > Panthera > Panthera leo. The sequence continues at coordinate 11,575,746 of NC_056693.1, forward strand.
GGGATCAGGCCTGGGGCCTGTGATCTTTCCCATGCCCGGTCAGGGACAGGGCAGCAGGTTTTGCCCGGGGAGTGGGGGGAGAGACCAGGGAGAAAGACGAGTGCAAATACACAACAGACACAGGAAGCGCGCTGACGGTGAGGCGTTAGGTGGGGCTGCAGGACTGGCACTGACAGGAAAAATGAGGGAGACATGGGATGAGCATTCACTATGGACTCTGTTATCTTACTTAATCCTCACGATCACCCTATGAGGAGGTACTATTGTCAGCTGCATTTTACAGACAGAAAAATCGAGAGAGCACAATTGTCCAAAGTCACACGGCACATCGCCCAAAGTCACACGGCAGACGATGTGCCAGGGCCGGCAGTAGGAGGTGAAGTTGGGCCCGGATGGAAATCCGGGCAAAGGCCCCAAAAGCTGCCCCCCACGACCCCATTCCCTACTCTCCAGCAACACCACCACTTGTGCTAACGCGAGCTGAGTCCTTTTTTTCAAAGTTCATCTTTTTTAGTCATCTCTACACCCAGTGTGGGACTTGAACTCATGACCTCGAGATTAAGAGTCACATGCTCCACCAAATGAGCCAGCCGGGCGCCCCTTGAGCTGAGTCTTTTGAGCTGATTCTTTTAACGGAGGGCCTCTTCCTACCACTGACAGGTGCATTTCTACCTGTCAAACCAGTTTCAAGGACTAAATCTACAGCACAGCTTTCAATGAGAGCACCCAGTGAAGCATTTCCACCCCCTCTGATCCCCATTTGAGAACACCATCGCCACTGCCCTCACTGCCCCCTCCAGGCCCCAAGCTCAGGTGGCCAGAGGTCGCCTCGTCCTTGGGACCCCCTCACCCTGCAGACACGCCACAGCAGTTCCTGGTAGGCAAAACTCCCCCACCCCCCACCGCGGGACTGAACCTCCTGGGCCAGAGGTCAGGGGGAGGGGAATGGGTTACCGGCAGGCCAGGAGGGAGGGGGGACAAGCCTCCCAGACTGTGGCCGGTGTCACATGCTCTCCGACACCTGTCTCGCGAAGCCCACACAGCGTTCATGGGACGGGAAGACAAGCCGAGCCTTGGGTCACGCCTGCAGTTTGGTCTACAAGGGTCCCCAGCACAAGTCCCTCAGGAGAGCTGGGACCACGGGGCCTGCCACCGTGGGGTGGGGTGCATCCAGCCAGCCCCTCCTCCACTGGGGCCCCCGTCTACCCCCAGGGAGAGTGGAGCCCACAGGTGGCCAGTGTGGCAGCTCTGAGGCGGTCTCTCCCCCTCGGTTTCCACCCTGCCTCCTCCCCAAGCTTCCCTTCCCGACCACGCACACTGGCCTGTGGAGCAGGCCCCGCCCCACCGGGTTCATCCTATCTGCTCGGACATCCTGGGTGGTCAGCGGGGCAGGGATCACCACTTCACAGATGAGGAAACAAACTCAGCAAGAACAGGGGCCTCGCTGGAGGCCACAGCGCGCTGCCGCCACGGCTGGCCTGCACGTGCACGCTGGCTCCATGGGGCCCGGGTCTGGCCTGGGTCACCCCTTCCAGGATAGCTGCACACATGCTCACCGGGGCTCGTTCAACCACGATCACTGCGTGTCCTCTGAAGGGCCGAGGAAGTGGAAACGAGGACGGACGGCGTCTGCTCTCCCATGTCAGTTGGGGAGAGAGACCACGAGCGTGGAAACGAGCACGTAAGGAAACATCAGACGGCCATTAGTGCACGGAGGGAAATGAGCAGGACCCCAGCACTGGGGGCAGGTGGGTGGGGACACTGCGTGACACGGGAGCCAGGCAAGGCCCCTCTGAGTGCTGGGCTGGGTTGAGCTTCCGTAGGCCTGAGACAACTCCCCCAGTCCAGATCCATCTCGTGTCTAGGGATCCCCAACACGTGACCTCTGGCAGGGCCTGATGGGGCTCTCGCCCTCAGGAAGACACCCCCTGAGGCTCCCGCCTGGCTGGGCCACCGCTCTAGTCAGGGCCTGGCTCTCCTCCACCCTAGCTGGAGGCTCGGTGAGGGCCCGGCCCAGCTCTCCCCGTTGAACGGTCACCCTGTCCTGGGGCCCCCGACTCCCCTAGTTCGGGAGTGCCCCTGCACCTCTCCTGGTTCAGCCAACTTCTCCATCTCTACGACAGAAGAACGGCTTCCGGGTGACCTCACTCCCAAATCGGAACTGCCAAGTCCCCTGACCCTTGACCTCAGGGTCACATCACCACAGCAGGCCCCAGAATGACTCCTCCGTCACCCTGCCCACCAGGTCCGCAGCTCAAATGACACCCTCTGTGCTTTCCCACGGCTTACAGACCAAGTCCAACAGATCTCCCGCCCTCCTCTAGGACGGACCAAGTCCTCCCTGCAGCCCCCAGCCAAGACCCTTTGGCCTCCCAACCGGGTAACCCCCCTTGGCCCAACCTTCTGTACTGAGTCTCCGCTTCTACGGCCTGGCAAGACTCCACCTTCCCTGGTTCTGGGCCAGGCAGCAACCCGCTGTCCTCCCCAGGCACAGAGGCTAGCCTCCTGCTCCTCGGCACGGCAGGCCCTCCAACTTCCCGTCCTGCGAATCCCACTAACCTCACCAACTGCACCCATGACCCCTCCCCTGCTTGGGGACCAAGATCACCCAACTCCGTCACAGCCAGGCCAAGCCCCCACCCCACCCCACCCCAGCCACGACACATGTGCTCTTCCAGCCCGCACACTGATTTCTCAACTTCTCCGTGTCGCTGCCTCTCTCCCTCAGACCCACCGACTCCTCCGGAGAGGGAGTCCTAACCAGTCCCTGCGTCCCTCTTTAAACTGCCAGAAAGGACGGACTCCCCCAGCCTGTAAGCTGTGGCCGCCTCCGCCTAAGCCGGGGAAGACTGATCGGCAACCATCCCCTCAAACTCCTCCCAGCCAGACTCCAAGTGACCCCTCTTTCTTGACGTTCTCCCCTGCCGGGGGAACAGCAGCTGCTATTTATGTGGCCAGAATTTACAAGGACTATTGTATTTAATCCTCACAACTACCCGGCGGTAGAAATTAGCACCTCCATTTGCAGAGCAAAGAACAGGAGGCTCAGGGTGGAAAAAACAGCTTGACTCAAAAGCAAACAGCTGGTTACACACAGCTGTTCCTCTTCTGGGAACCTGCACACCAGAAACTGCCCCCGCTGCTCCACCCCGTGCCAACTCTCCCGCCCCCCCCCCCCCATGACCCTGAAGCCCACACAAACTGCCCATCCGCCCTTCTCCTTGCCCCGGGGCCCACACACACGGCCCACCCTCTCCGCCCCTCTGCTGGCAGCTTGTGAAGCAGAGACATCCAGGCCCCAACCCCATGAGCTGACTTCTCCAGACTAGCCCCTCAAATCACCAATATCACCGGTATCACCCCATATCACCCACGTTGACCGACATCAACTGCAACTTCGTGAAAGCTCATCCTCGCCAATGACCTTTCGTACATCATCATATTTAGTCCTCTCTTAAATGCCCCCGGGGCAGGGGTATTGTCACCCACCTCACAGTCGGAAAACTGAGGCTCCGAAGAGTTAGATAACCAGCCCGAGGTCAGGAAGTGGGTAAAAAGGAGTCAGGATTTGAACGAAGTCCTCAATTCCTCCACCGCACAGACTAGCAACAGTGCCTCCTCTCTCCAGCGGCCAAGTGACCAACTTCTACTGAGCCGGGACCAGGCTGATCCCTCTCTTGGTGGGCTCCACCCTGGCAAGACTGACCGACGTCCCCCGCACAGAAAGACTCAACACTGCCGTTCATCTATGAAGCGACTTTCCGACTTTAGCTCTATACGCAAAACACACACACTCCTCCAGCTGCCCTTTCCGACACTAATCTGACCTCCAGGAAACCCAGAATCGGCAGACTTGCTCCCTCTCCCAACGTCTCAAGCCAGCAAACTTCTTCCGGCTCCTACTTTCTACCGACCAGCAACTCCAAATCCCTAACTCTTTCTCAAGGCGGGGAGGGGGGAGGAAAATTTTAAAAAGAGACCCTTCTAGAGCCAGGCCCCAAAATTCCTCTGCTCCTTAATGGCTGATCATGTTGTGCTTCACTTTTGGGCGAAAGCAAAGAAGGCATGCAGTGACTTTTCTTCTTCTTAATGCCAAGATCCAACACCTCCTCCGACTATCTCGTCCACCCCCAAAGTGACCACCAACTCTGCTCCTTTTCTGGGAAGCCGTTTAGCTTGACTCCCTTTTCCCAACCCCAGGTTTTACCAACTCCTCCACAGCCACAGTCCCGCTGGTTTATTCTTCCTCCTCACAGCCAAAAAAGTGAGCGGCATGACTACCCCCCCCCCCCCCCCCCCCCCCCGGCCCCGAGGTTTGCAGACTAGCAGCTTAACCTCTTTCCAGCCCTATGGGCCCATCAAACGTCCACCTGCCCTTGGAACGCCAATTTTGACTCCCCTCTCCCTCCCCAGACGGCTCTCTTTACCCTTTCGGGCGGGTGGGGAAGTGGGACTATGATCTCAAAGGCTACCGCCCGCCCGATCTCCCTGGCCTCCAAACTTTCTTTGATTGCTTATCATTTTAACTCCTAAAACGACCACCTTCAGCGTCCGCGAGGAGTGCGGCGGGGCATAAACCAGCTACTTTTCACCTTCCCAATCTAACAGCCACCCCGTCTCAAACACCTTGCAGCCCTAAAGTGACGACAGTCTCCTTAAATCATTAGGTGCAACTTCTCGAGCACCGCCTCCATGCCCGACGCTGCCCTGACTCCCGGTCAGCCACGAGCCCGCCCCCGCGCCCCGGCAGTAGCTACCGTGTCTCCAGGGGTCTTTGGGCTCCACTGCTCCGGACACGATATCCTCGTCGGAGGGGAACGTGACGCGCTTGGCCGCAGCCTTGAGGCGCCCGTCGGCGGGGGACGATGCGGGGCTGGGAGACCGGGCCTCGCCGGGGGCCTCCTCGGCGTCGCCGTCCGCGCCCGGCCCGGGCGGCCCCTCCTGCGGCGGGGTCTCCATCGCCGCCGCCGCCGCCTCTTCACGGGGGCCCCGGGGACATGTCCCGGGCCCCGGACTTGTCTCTCCGGGCCCGCCCGCCGTCCCGGGGCATGGGCTCCGCCGCTGCTTCAGGCGCCGCCTCCGTCCTCCCTCCTGGTCGTCGTAGTCGTCGCCGCCGGGAGCTCGAGCGCGCCTCCCCCGAGCCCCGCGCGCGCCTGCTCGTTCGCAGCCGCACTTTCGTTAACAGCCGGGGAGCTCGGCGCGTACTAATGAAAGCAGAAAATCAATTTACGCTATTCGCGGGTAGAGTGGTCTCGCGGGTTGTTGAAGCAGGTAACAAAAGGCAGAAAGAGCCACGGGAAAAAGAAACGTGAGCAGTGAATCTGCAGAGCCGGAACTGCAGAGTACGAGGGGCGGGGCGAGGTGGACGCCGTCTCCCGGAGCAGCGCGCAAGCGCGAATGTGGGCCGCCCCACGCCGCCACCCTCCTCCAACTAGATAACTAACGTTCAGACTCGCACACATTCGTCACGAGCTCAGGCAACTGTGAGGGGAAGGGAGTTGATAAAAATAACATTTGCGTGGCGGAGCTAGGCCAACTGATAAGGAGAGAGGCAAAGGGACAGAGAACTTGAAAGGAAAGGGACAGAGGCTGTATTGAATATATGAGTACAGGTGATGGATGCTGACAGACGGATCCTCTGCCTGGAGACGAAGCCTTGGCCTCTTTGCTACAGACGCTCTAGCCTTCCATTTGCAGACTGCAGTTTCATCAGTAGCTCTCTGTATTTGGACAGCGTTGCGTGAAATACAACTTAAATTAAAAGACTAAAAGAAATATGAGCCCATGAGGAGTATCATAACCTCTATTAAAAAACAAAAAACCCTGGATGATGGAAGAAATTCCAAAACCAGGAGACGAATCTGCCAACCAAACTACCGGGCGACGGAGCAGGTAGATTACCAAGCCCCGAGGAACCCGCACGAGTTCTAACGCCCCACACACCCCTTCCTCCACACGCGCGCGCGCGCACACACACACACACACACACACACACACACACACACACACACATATCACGGCTCGTTTCAATCGCTTAATATTCGCCTCAGCACTTTCGCCAGGCTTTCCCAGCACTTCCAGCAATTCGGGGGGGGGAAAGGCGGGGCTAAAACTAAAAAAGGGAGGGAGGATTCGGGGAGGAAACAGAGCGCGCGACGTCGTTGCCTAGGCAACTAGAGAGCTAGACCCGCGGCTCGCTGGAGGCGGTGTCTTGAATGGACGGACGTAGGGGAGCTGAGGTTCTCCGCCCGCCCCGTTCAACATCACCAGCCGCCGCACTTTCGCGACTGAAGACGAACAAAGCAAATCTCATCTATACTTAATGGGATCTTCACTTACATTCCAAAGTTGATGGGATTACAAAGGGGGCAGAAATCACTTGAGCCCAGCGAAACCAGAAAAACGACTAGTGGCGGGGATAAGGGAAGCGAGTGATAATGGACGGCTACACAGCTGGAGCGAAATGGAGAAAGGGTGAAGCTTCACCCCAACCCCGTCCTCAGCCTGTCCTGAAAGGCGCGGCCGCACCGGGTCCGGGTCCGACCCCTTCCGGAGCGGGCGGGGAAACGAACCCGCCTTCCCTAGAGTGAGGCCCACGCCACCCAAGGGCCCGGCGACCATGTAACCAACCCAATGCGAACCACGCCCCTCGCGGTGAACACCCCCCAACCCCCCCCCCCGCCCACCCGAGAAAAGAAACCGCATCTGAATCTCCCAAACCCGCTGCTCAGGTAGCTCCAGCCACTCCCCGGGAGAGTGAGGACCAACCCAATCTCCACCTTTATCCCCCAGTTCCTCCCCGCCCCTTGATGTGGGCCCCTTGATGTGTCCTCTTCTCGAGGGCCACCAGGATAGTCAACCTCCCATTTCCTAAATCCGGTTCCATCCCTATGTGGCACATTTAAAACAAAACAAAACAAAACAAAACAAAACAAAACAAAACAAAACAAAACAGGAGTCTTCCTGGAATAATGGGTTCTTTAGTAGAGGGGACTTTCTCCAGGGTGGCTGAACTTCGCAACTTCAACAGACAATTTCCCACTCTGCGATGTGCCGCCCTTTGTTAACCGCCCCCAACCCCCAGTCTTCAGGAACTGGCATGAGGCCCTGTTTTAAGAGCTTAGATTCCTGTGAGGCAGAGCATTCCTTCCAACGGGCTCCAGAACTCCTGCGGTTGCAGAATTTTACTGACTGGACTCCGCAGGTCCCAAGAAGCCAGAGTTGCCCGGCGCTCGGCTCAAATTTCCAAGGATGTTCCAAACCCTGTGGGGCCCAGGGTGCTGGGCTCCTGAACATTTGGAGGCTGGGATACTGCGGCCAGGCCTCGGGCAGAAAGGTGAACACCGTCACGTCCTCACGGCTTGAAGGTGTAGGAAATAATGTCACTACACCGCAGCAGCGCCTCGGCCTGCACTCCTATCGGCGTCTGCAGCTGCAGCACGTAGAAATTGGCCACGTCCAGGTCGGCGGCTCCGAAGTGGGCGGTCACGTGCACACCCTCGTGCAGTGTGAAGTTCACCTGGTGACCCACCATGGCCAGCAGGCTGCGGAGGTAGCGTTCCCGAAGTGCGGCTCGGGCCTGCTGTTCCCGGGATTCCCGAGACTCTCGACCTACTGGAGATCCCGGGCTTCCAGGAACCTCTGGCTTCGGGGGGGCCCTGCGTCCGTCTGGGGCAAAGCCTCGGCTCAAGCCATCGGGGCCCCGGGGGAGCCGGAGCACAGGCACAGGAATGGCTGGTGGAGTCTGCATTATCCTGGCTGTTGGGTGAAGGGGAACAGAGGGAAGCCATTACACAGGGAGGGTGGGACTACAAGGGGGAGGTGGGGAGCAGGGGCTTGTCTACCCCACCTCATCTCAACTTGTCCCAAACCCAGTTCCTGCTTCTCCCTTTAGAAGGCCGCGGGGGTGCCTGGGTGGCTCGGTCCGTTAAGGGTCCGATTCTTGGTTTCCGCTTAGGACATGATCTCACAGTTCGTGGGTTCAAGCCCCACACCCGGCTCTGGGCAGACAGCGCAGAGCCTGCTTAGGATTCTCTCTCTCTCCCTCTCTCTGCCCCTCCCCGGCTCTCGCACTCTCTCTCAAAAATAATAAAAAAAACCTTTTTTTTAATGTTTTATTTTTGAGACAGAGAGAGACAGTGCGTGAGCAGGGGAGGGACAGAGAGAGAGCGAGAACACAGAATCCGAAGCAGGCTCCGGGCTCTGAGCGGTCAGCACAGAGCCCGACGCGACGCGGAACTCGAGCTCACAAACCGCCAGATCATGACTTGAGCCAAAGTCGGACGCTTAACCCATTGAGCCACCCGGGTGCCCCATCTCTCAAAAATAAATAAATAAAATCAGCCAGTAACCTCCTCCTCAGGAATTGGTACCACCATTCACAAGGTCCTCCTTTCCTCCCTCACGCACAGCCCATCCCATCCATAAGGAAATGCTCTCTTCCAAATAAATTCCCAATTACACCGAAGCCAATTTGAAAGGGCTTCCAGTGGCCAACTCTGGAATGATGTGAATGTTAAACTAATGCCAGTTACAGATTATAACCCACTGAAATAAAACAGAAATTCATGACTTGATGCTAATTATAAATAAATAAAAGAATAAATAAGGGAAGGAACTAAAATCACCAATGGACGCTAAAATTTGTAGACGAGCGTTGGATGAAGTCTAGTGTATCTACACAGTCTTCAAGTACTTCCTCACAAAATACTTATTTGTTGTAAAGAATAAACAGTAGCTTTATTTTTTTTTAATTTTGTTTAATGTTTATTTATTTTTGAGAGAGAGACAGAGTGTGAGCGGGGGAAGGGCAGAGAGAGAGAGAGAGAGAGACACAGAATCCGAAGCAGGCTCCAGGCTCTGAGCGGTCGGCACAGAGCCCGATGCGGGGCTCGAACTCTCGAACCTCGAGATCATGACCTGAGCCAAAGGCAGACGCTTAACCGGCTGAGCCACCCAGGCGCCCCAACGGTAACTTTATAGTGGAGGAATCTGGTGGACCCTACCTTCACTTAGGCATCAAAGCCATCATGTGCAGTAAAGGGACAAAAGACCCCATGTGCCTTCTGAGGTGATACACTGAAGGACAGGGCACCACTTCCGTGGTATTCCTACCAAATATGGATTACTGAAATCCAATCACGAGAAAGCTCACATTGAGGGACTTCTACAAAAAAGTGAGCCTGAGTTCCTTAAAAATAACAAGGTCCTGGGGTGCTGGGCTGGCTCAGTCAGTAGAGTATGTCACTCTTGGTCTCAGGGCCAAGAGTTTGACCCCCACTTTGGGCACAGAGCTTACGTTAAAAAAAAAAAAAAAAATGGGGGCACCTGGCTGGCTCAGTCGGGAGAGCACGCGACTCCTGATCTCAGGGTTGTGAGTTCAAGCTCCGTGTTGGGCATGGAGCCTACTTAAATTAAAAAAAACAAAAGGGGCGCCTGGGTGGCTCGGTCGGTTAAGCGTCCGACTTCGGCTCAGGTCATGATCTCACGGTCTGTGAGTTCGAGCCCCGCGTCGGGCTCTGTGCTGACAGCTCAGAGCCTGGAGCCTGTTTCAGATTCTGTGTTTCCCTCTCTCTCTGACCCTCCCCCGTTCATGCTTTGTCTCTCTCTGTCTCAAAGATAAATAAACGTTAAAAAAAATTTGTTTTTAATAAAATAAAACAAACAAACAAACAAACAAACAAACAAAATGGGGCACCCGGGTGGCTCAGTTGGTTAAACATCTGACTCTTGATCTTGGCTCAGGACCTGAGCAGTACGGAGCCTACTTGGGATTCTCTCTCTCTCCCTATCTCTCTGCCCCGCCCCTACTCGTGGGCGCGCGCACTCTCTCTCTCTTTCAAAATAAGTAAATAAACAAAAAAAGAAGAAGAAAATCATAAGGAAGAGAAAATACATTAACAGTACTGTACTGTATTTATTGAAAAAAATGCATGTGTAAGTGCACCGATGCAGTTCAAACCCCCCACCGTTCAAGGATCAACTGTTGTGTACGTATTCCCAGCCTGACACCCCTGCCCCCATCTTGCCCCCCCATCGCTTCCTTCCTGGACTACTGAAGTCAACTCCCCCCGGGGCCCTGGCTTCCACTCTCACTGTCCCCCCACCTGCAAGTCTGTCCCCACGCACAGCCAGAAGGACCTCGTTCGCACCTAACACCTACCATCTAACACCTGAGTCAGGTCACATGCCTCCTCTGCCGAGAACCTTCCCCTGGCTTCAGCCTCGCCCAGAGGCAAAGCCAACGTCCTCACCACAGCCCTCAACGGCCGCTCGTGCTTCGGACCCCGCCAGCACCCTCGTGGCGGGCCAAGCTTCCCTCTCTAGCCCAGCCCCTCTGGCTGCCTTGCTGGGCTGCGAACGCGCCTGGCACAGAAGTCCCTCTCAGACCCCTGCACTTGAAGTTCCCCTCTGCTTGTATCTCCTCTCCGCCTTCTCTGCGCTACCCCACATTCTTCCACGCCCTCACCAGCCTCGTTGGTAGCGCGCAGGACTCTTCTGACGTGATATTGTATATTTATTGTCCTGCCTAGGGCCCTTCTCCTCCGCTAGATGCCTGCCTCCCTCCCCGTGGGCAGCGACCTTGCTTTCTCCCGGGTGCTGACCCCCAGCTTCCTGGAACACTGTGTGGCAGGACCCAGAGACCAGGCTCCTTAAAACATTGTTCCTGCTTGAATGAATGGAGGGGAAATTGAGCTCCCAGGCCTGCTTAGCTGGGTGACTTCAAGGGACAGTTTCCAGGCTGGACAGGGCCTGGTGATTAACAGAAGTGACAAATTTTAGGCACATGGTGTCCCATCCCTGGGCCACTCCCGGTACGGGGGAGATCAAGATGATCCTTGGGGCGCCTGGGTGGCTCAGTCGGTTAAGCGTCCGACTTCGGCCCAGGTCACGATCTCACGGTTCGTGGGTTCGAGCCCCGCATCGGGCTCTGTGCTGACAGCGCAGAGCCTGGAGCCTGTTTCAGATTCTGTGTCTCCCTCTCTCTCTGCCCCTCCCCCACTCGCGCTCTGTCTCCCTCTGTCTCAAAAATAAACATTTAAAAAAAAAAAAAAAAAAAAAGATGATCGTTTTTCTTGTTCAGCTCTTCCCGTCTCTGCAGCTCAACGGTGAGCTCCTTGGGAGCAGGGACGCCACAGACAAATGGGTCAAGGCCGTAGAGGAGGGTTTCTCCCCAACATTGACGATATTTGGGACTGGATTTTTCTTTTTTTTTTTTTTTTTTTTAAGTGTATTCATCTTTGAGAGAGAGAGAGACAGAGCATGAACAGGGGAGGGGCAGAGAAAGCGAGGGAGACACAGCATCCGAAGCAGGCTCCAGGCTCCGAGCTGCCAGCACAGAGCTCGACGCGGGGCTGGAACTCCCGGACCGCGGGATCGTGACCTGAGACGAAGTCGGATGTTTAACCGGCAGAGCCATCCAGGCGACCCGGGACTGGATCGTTCTCTGTGGTGGTGTGGCGGGCTGTCCAGGGCATAGGTGTAGGACTTTAGCAGCAGCCCTAGCCTCTACCCATTAGATGCCAGTAGCAACCCCCCCACACACACCATTACCCCCTGCCATGACGACCAAAACTGTCCCCCGTTGGTGAAGAGTATGGTATGAGAATTACACCTCAATAAAGCCTTTTTCTTTTAAAAGATTTTATTTATTTCTTTAAATATTTTTTAAATGTTCGTTTATTTTTGAGAGAGGGAGAGAGTGCGCGCGCGCGCGCGCACCCTAGTGGGGGAGGGGCAGCGAGAGTGGGGGGCAGAGGATCCCAAGTGGGCTCCACGCTGAGCGATAGCAAAGGGCACAATGCGGGGCTTGAACCCACGAGCCTCGGGATTATGACCCGAGCTGAAGCTGGACGCCCCACGGATAGAGCCACCCAGGTGCCCCTAGAAGATTTTATTGTTTTTAAAGTGATCTCTGCACTGGGTGTGAGGCTGGAACTTACAACTCTGAGATCGAGTGGCAGGCCATACTGACCGAGCCAGCCAAGTGCTGTAATATACGGATAACTTTAAAAAAAAAAAAAAAGGCTTTAAAGGGGCGCCTGAGTGGCTCGATGGGTTGAGCGTCCAACTCTTGACCTCGGATCAGGGCATGATTTCATGGTTCTTGGGATCGAGCCCCACATCGGGCTCTATACTGACGGCACAGAGCCTGTTTGAGATTCTCTCTCTCCCTCTCTCTCTGCCCCTCCCCATGCTGGTGCACGCGCGTGCTCTCTCTCTCTCTCTCTCAAATAAATAAATAAACATTAAAAAAATAAATGAATTAACATCACAAAAGGCTTCAGGGGGATGCCTGGCTGGTTCAGTCAGTAGAGCATGTGACTCTTGATCTCAGGGTCGTGAGTTCCAGACCCACATTGGGCATGGAGCCCACTCTTTTTTTTTTTTTTTTTTTTTTTTTTTTAAGTAGGCTGCCACCCCAGTGTGGAGCCCAACGTAGGGCTCGAACCCATGAGCCTGACGTCATGACCTGAGCCGAGATCAAGAGTTGGACGCTTAATCGAACGAGCCCTCCAGGCGCCCCAGTAGTTTTAAAATTCTAATTTCAAAAAGGCAGGGGCGTATCGTAATGTTTCCGTGTCCCTTAAAAGATGTTAGACTCCCGGAGCCTCTGGCTGGCTCAATTGGTAGAGTATGAGGCTCTTGATCTCAGGGCTGTGTATGGAGCCTACTTTAAATTAAATTAAATTAAACTAAATTAAACTTAAAAATGTTAGATGTCCCCCTCAGGAATCTGAACGTCCTCTCCTATCCTTCCCTACTCCCCAGACTTTCTGTCCCGGTCCAGACCTTCCCCAGGGACTGGCTTTTACGTCCTACAGATCAGACACCCCTACTGCTGACCCAGATTGAATCCCTATTAGCAGAAGTTGGCACATTTTCTCTGTAAGGGGCCTGACGGTGAATACTGTAGGCTCTGTGGGCTATAGGGTCTGTCACAACTACTCAACGTTGTCACAGTTGCAACACAGCGGCCACAGGCAGACACGAAAATAATCAACACGGCTGTTCTTAAAACCTCACTTATTGGGACACTGACATTTCAATTTGATCTCATTTCATGCACCACAAAAATTTCTCCAAGTCTTCCAAGCACTTCCAGAGTAAACCTTGGCACTTGGGGGACTCAGTCGGTTAAGCGTCCCGGCTCTCGATTTCAGCTCAGGTCGTGATCTCACCGTTCTCAAGTTCGAGCCCCGCGTGGGGCTCCGTGCTGACAGGGCAGGGCCTGCTTGGGATTCTCTCTCCCCCTCTCTCTGCCCCTCCCCTGCTCGTGCTCTCTCTCTCTGTCTCTCAAAATAAGTAATAAAGTAAACTGAGGGGAAAAAAGGTAAAACCCACTCTTGGCTGCCAGGCCACACAAGACCGGGAGGCGGGCCATTAGCTTACCCCCCTCAGCGGATAGGAAGGTGTTGATTCGGGGAGACGGGTGGTTCTTAGCCCTCCCGGATTCGCTACGAGGGATCTGGACAGGTCACCGCGGCTCTGCAAACAGCCTCCCTGCTCAGTTTCCTCATCTGTAAAATGAAGCAAAAAAAGAAAAAAAAAAAAAAAAAAAAAAGACTCAGACTTCCTAGGGTTCCGGGAGACCCTTTCAGGCGGCAATGGGCGATCACACAAGGGACATCCCACAGCACCCGGGACTCCCCCTGGCTTTCTCTGCCGCCCACGTTCAACCCAGCGGTAAAGTCACCTTCGGAAAGGTATCCAGAATCCAGCAACTTTTCACCTCCGCTCGCTCTCCTCCCCCCCCCCCCCCCCCCCCCCCCCCCCCCCCCCCCCGCCCCAGCCCAGCCACCGTCTCCGTCCCCCTTCACAGCCTCCACCGCCACCCTGCAGTCTGTTCCCTACGCAGACACAGCTCAGCAAATATTTGTTGAAGGGAAAGGAAGGATCCACCCGTCCACATTATCCAAGTGCCTGCTCGGGGGCCCAGCTCACGTGGGGTGGTGCCAGGGACAGGGTGGTGAGGGAAACCGCCCTCCCAGGCCAGTGGGTGACACAGACTTGTTTCTGGACAATGCCTACCCAGAGCCGGCAGGGCTGGAGGAGCCTCAGGTGCCCAGAGGGGCCACCTGGCCCAAGAAGGGGGCAAGAGATAGCCAGCCAGGAAGGGTGTTGTATCTGAGCAGCCCTACATGAAATAAGGAACTGAGTCCTGTAGACACATCTGGGGGGACAGCGTTCCAGTCAGTGGGAACAGCAAATACAAAGCCCAGGGAAGGGTGACTCTGAGGCAAAGCAAGGAGGCCAGCGTGGAGGAGGTGGGAGCAGGGGCAGATCGGCAGGGAGGGGCCTCGAAGACTGAGGTGAGGGCTTGGCTCACTACTCTTGAGGCAAGAGCCTTGGGATGGTTCTGAGCAGGGGAGGGACAGGACCTGACTGATTTTCACATGATCCTTCTCCCTGCAGGGAGCCCAGTGAGGAAGGTGCCTCGGTGGCCCAGGCGGGCAGAGCATGATGGTGCCTGGAACAGGGTGGGGGCCGTGGGGGTGGGGGAAAGTGGTCAGATGAGGGTTGGGTTTTTTTTTTAATGTTTTTACTTATTTATTTATTTTTGAGAGAGAGAGAGAGAGAGAGAGGGAGACACAGAATCTGAAGCAGGCTCCAGGCTCGGAGCCGTCAGCACAGAGCCCGACGCGGGGCTCGAACTCGCGAACCGCGAGATCATGACCTGAGCCACAGTCAGGACGCTCAACCAGCCACCCAGGCGCCCCACGTTTTTGATCTGTTAACACGCACTATTATGTCAGTTTCAGGACTCCATTTCCTTTCTTTGACCACTACCGCTGTAGATGGGATTAAGGGATATACACACTTTCTAATTTATCTGACCACTGCCCTTCGCACTCCAAGCTTAGCCAAGGCTCATCAGCCCCCAGGGCTTTCACCCAACCTAGGTTAACACTCCAGTGATTTAAGAGATACACCCTAGTCTGTAGGGCTAGGACGTCCCACGGTACTGATGGGAATTAAGCAAATGGCCACAAATCACATGAGATCCCTAGATAAAACAACCAACGGAGATTTGGTCATACCACGTAATCCCCGTTCTCCTGAAGAGGAAACTGGCACTGGGAGATGCCAAATCATTTACTGGGTGCAAGCTGGTGAGTGGCAGGAAAAGGGAGCGAACCCAGGTTGCCCTGGGTTGGACAACAGACCTGGGCCATCACCCCTGCTCTCTGCAGGGTAGATTTGTTTCAGGGTCAGCGCACCACTGGAGGTCTTGGAACCAAGGTGTGACCTGATAAGAAGCTGGTTTAAGAAAGGTCAGGTAGGGTGTGCCCAAGAAGGCAAAAGCAGGCATTATCCCTTCTCCCTGGTGACCAGGCCCCAGAATCCTTTATCCTCTAAGCCAAGGGTTTCTGGCCCAAAGATTTCAGAAAAATGGCCGAACCCACCCCCACGACTTGCACAGTCAAGACTCCAGACCCCATCACTTAGGTCACGAACAAGGAAGGGCAGGAGATTCACAGACCTCCCTTCTTGGGGCCTCAGTGCTGACTTCCAAGAAAGCGGGAATGGATCAGTTCAAGGGACAGACGTTTAGTGAACCCTTCAGTAGCCAGGGGAGGGATAGCAAGTTACCAGGTTAACAGTGAAGACCCCAGACCTTCGCTAATTAACCAAGGTGCCGACAGGTCCACACACACCCCAGAGGTGGCCCTGTGGGATGCAAATCAGTTAAAATGGAGCCTCCAGAGAGGGTCGGAACCTCAAGCACGCAATACTTCCCCTCCCCTCTGCCCCCTGGGCTGGTCAGTTTCCTTTCAATTCCGCCCTGGCCACCCACAGCTAGCCTTTTCTTATACTAAGTAGGTCCTCCCGGCCCCCAGGCGTCCATTCCCTACTCAGCCTGGGCTGGGTGTCCTCCCGGCTCAGATCAGGCAAGCGATTCCGTCCCGCCAAGGCGGGAGTCACAACTGCTGCCGTTGTTACTGTTACCGTCGTCGTCGTTGTTATTTTCCCGAGGGAGAGAGAGCATTCTGAGCGGCCCGGGCCCCTCACCCCAACCCCGGCGCCGGAACGTCCCCGATGCTGCGTTCCGGACCGGAGTCCCCATGCAGGCGTCCGGGGACCACAACGTCCCCACGGCCAGCGTTGCAGGCGCGGACCTGCCCCTTCCCGCCACTCCCGGCCGCGCACGCGGGCGGGCGTCCGGGGCCAGGCCCGGGGAGAGGGAGTGAAACGTGCTCGCGCCCCACCACCGACACCCAAGCACTCACCGAGGTCCGCGGCGCCCGGCGCCCCCACTTCCGCCGGCGCCCCAGCTGCAGAGGCCCGGGCGGGCCGCGAGCCGCCCAGCCTGGGTTCCGCCCGCGCTGCCGCCGCCCCACGTGGTGGCGGGCGGGCTCTCGGGCTCGGAAACCAGCGCGGCCCCACGCACCACCCCGCCCCGCGGCTGGGCCCATCGCTTCCATCTGATCCGCCCGCCTGCGAGGTGGGGGGCGTCCGGGATGCCCGCTTTAGGGAAGAAGAAACTGAGGTTCGGAGAGGAGGAGACTTCCTCCGGGCTGAGTTAAGGACAGAGCTTGGTCTCCCCCTACACGTGCACACTCCTTCCCTTCACCTGCAGTCCAAACCGCAGCTCCTCTCTCTGAAACCTTGAGCAGCCACACGGCAGGAAAAAGGCTTGGAGCGGGCAGCAGCAGGACCCGAGGTGGTGGTTCTGTCTAGCAGTCCCCCCCTGCCGCCCCGTTTTACAAAGGGGGAAACTGAGGCCCTGAAAAACGGAATGTCTGGCTTTAAGTGCTATGGAACCTCACTGCCTGGGGCTCAGATGGAATTCACTTCTTCCACATTTTTTTCCATAAGCCAGGGGCTTCACGGCCCCAGCAGATCCCCAAGACCGAGTGCCTGGCACACAGCCCCTCTGTGAGGTCTGTTGAAAGAACGTGCTGGAGGGGCCTGGGCGGCGCAGTCCGTTAAGCGTCCGTCTCTTGAGCTCGGCTCAGGCCATGATCTCTCTCACATTTTGTGAGTTCCAGCCCTGCATGGGGCTCTGCACCCATGGTGTGGAACCTGCTTGGGATTCTGTCTCTCCGTCTCTCTGCCCCTCCCCAGCTTGTGCTCTAAAAAAATAAATAAATAAACAAACAAGAAAGAAAGAAAGAAAAAGAGAATGTGCTGAATACCCATTTGTTGACCGACCTATGAAGAAGCAGGATTTATGTGAACCAGGCCGATTTGACTCTTGCCCTCTGGAACCCACATTCTTGGAGGGCCGGGAGGGGCAGAATAGGATATACCTGAGCAAATACATCAACAAGATCCTGCAGGGCTTGTGATGAGTGATACAAAAGGAATAAAATAAGGATAATGGGGTAACAGGTGGTAGAGTCAGGGGAGCTTCTCTAGTTGGGTGGTCAAAGGAGGTGGCAGTGAAGAAGCCCCTTTAGGTAATAGATGGGGAAACTGAGGCCCAGGGAAGAAGTGAGGACAGATGGAGGTCACGGTTGTAAAGCCTTGAGCAGGGTGGAGATGCTTTAGATACAGTGGCCAGGGAGGCCCTGGGCTCTCCGGAGGACGATTGAGCTCAGACCTGAATAACAATATGAGGAACCCTCTGGCCCGGAGCAGTGCTCCTGGGACATTAGCATGTGCAATTCACTCAGAGCTGGGCTGGGGACCCAGGGGAGGACAGACCCCGGCCCCTGACCTCAGCGAGCTTGTGTTGGGTGGGGGTGGGGAGGGAAGAGAGGACCGTCAACAGATAGGTCTATGTTATTATGATGTGGCCGGTGCCAGGAAGAAAAGGAAACTTGTAAGGGTTGGAGGGTGGGGCAGGGTGTTGATGCCACTTCAAACAGTGATCGCAGTGAGCTGCTTTGCGGAGGCAAGTTCAAGGAGGCCCGCGTGGAGGGAGGTGAAGACAGTTGCTTCTTTGGTTTTTATAGTGATTCCAGGTTTAGGAGCAGAGTAGATGTATATAACCGCAACCCTCCTCGCCTTAACCAGCCCTCCGCCGCAGGCGTTGGTCTCAGAAATCCAAAGCCCTTAAGTGGACACAAGACCCCCTCGGCCCCAAGGCAGTTTCTCACGCAACTCAATCACCCACGCCTCTCCCCACGCCCTGCCCCCCTTCCTTGTTATTCTGGAACATACAAGGCTGGCCGGCCCCCTCACCTCCTTCGGGGCTCAAGTGCCCCACGCTCTTCCCCTGTAGAAAACCGACCAAGGCCCCACCCCCACCCCCACCCCGGCAACCCTGCCCCTTTATAGCCCTTCCTAGTTTTTTATTCGGCCCCATCGCACTTGCCGGCCTGGAAGGCACTCCGTTTTACAGTTATCTGGTTGAGAGTCTGTCTCCCCCCCACAAATATACTGCGTGAGAGGAGATTATTGGCTGTCCTGTTCACCGCTATACCCTCAGTACTTAGAACAGAATCTAGTGCAAAGTGCTCAATAAATGTTTGCCCCCTGAGTGTTTATTGTAACGCATTTAATGGAATAGACCGAAACGTGGCCCCCGCCGTATTCTCTCTCCGGGGTGCATGTAGGCATCCTGCGCCTCGGTTTCACCGGTCCTAAAAAGGCATCAGGAATGGGCGTTTGTGTGCACGGTCGTGTGACCTCGGCGTCGTTAAGGTTTGGTCGCTAAGAAAATGCAGTGGGCTCGTCTTTGATCGAGTTTGGCTGCCGCCCGGGCCCCTGCGGGGCCGCCCCGTCCTCGCCCGCCAGGTCCCGCCCCGGTGGGTGGAGCCACGGGCCGGGCCAGCACGTGTAAGAGTTCGCGGCGGGTCGCCGCAGTCACTCACCTGAGCGCCTCGGTCTGAGCGCGCACGGCCCGCGCGTCCTCCGCCCGCCCGCTCACCAGCCCGCCCGGCCCTCGACTCATGTCCCGCCGCAAGGCCGGCTGCATGCCCCGCCGAGTAGACCCCGCGCCCGCCGCCAACACAGACGACGAGATGGAGATGCCGGACCTCGTCATCGAAATGAAGCCGGAGCCAGACGTGCGGCCCCTACAGGCCCCGGGGCTGGGGCCCTTCTCCCCGAAGGAAGTGCCCACGCCGGGGCGGTTCGAGGGCGAACCCCGCCGTTCCTCCGGCCCCGTGCCCGTCGGGAGCCCTCTCCACGCCCTCGGCGCGCGGAACCAGTGGGCACTGTGGACGCCGCTGATCCTCAACCCTCGCGGTGAGCGCCCCCTGCCCCTGCCCCGCCTCCCTCCCCCTTCACTCGGGTGGGACGCCCTCCTCCGGGCACCGACCCCCGACCCCCCGGCCTTATTTCCCTTGCTTGGTCCTGGCCTCCAGCCCCCTTTCTGACCTTCGGGGTTTCCCTCTCCCTCGGAACCCCCAGCCCCCATCCGGGCCCCACCCGACGCTTACCACCCGCTTCCTCCCAGCAGACCGCCAGCCCTGGACCGACAAACACCCAGATCTGTTGACCTGCGGCCGCTGCCTGCAGACCTTTCCTTTGGAAGCCATCACTGCTTTCGTGGACCACAAGAAGCTGGACTGTCAGCTTTTCAGAGGCCCCAGCCCCGGCCAGGGCTCAGGTGAGTCAAGCCGGGATGCAGTCCCCCTCTCAAGTTCAAGGGCCTGGCTTCCTGTGGGAGAAGGGGCTGAACTGGACAGGCGGGGCAGTGAGCACTACTTCCCCTTTCTCGCTCCCCATCGGGTGCAGCCTAGGCGTGGCCAGGGCCTGCCCTGTCCTAGGGCTGGGACTAGTGGCGGGGGTGGAGGGGGGGGGGGGGGGGGCGTGCGGGCAGGGGCTGGGCATGAAGGAGGGCCGCCCACAGGGTGTGGCCAGCCCCTGAAGACTGGTCTGGGGATTTGCCACACACACACCCCCAATCTGGTTTCACTTCTCCTTCCCCTTGGCCAGAAATAACTGGCCAGGTGGCCGGACCAGTGTGGCAGTAGGGGGACCTCTGGGGAGGGCAGCGGCCTGGGGGAGGGGAGGCTGAGGCCGGCTGGAAGTGCGGCATTACCACCCCCTCCCCTCCCACCCCATTATTAGCGCCGATTGAGGTGCCGGTGCATTTGCTCAGAGCCAGGGAAGGGGCTTCTGGCTTCCCTCTCCGATGGAATCTCCCAGCCCTGCCCGCTGGGAAGCCCCTGGTTTGGGCCAGGTCCTCGGTGTCTGGACACCTGGGTTCCTTCTCTTAGAAGGGAATGAAAGCCCTTAACGTGGTACTAGACTCGCGGGAAGCTTTTGGTCATCACAGGCTGTGGGGGGGCATCTAAACCTCCAAATTTTCATCCCCTGGCCATTGTGCTCCTAGGACTTTTGAGAAATAGAATTATATTCAGGCCTGGGGTGGGGGGGGGGTTCTGTGATGGGGGAGGGGAGGGAGGGGCTGTGACTGGATCAGCCCGAGAGTTGAAGCCAGCAGGGTGGCCTGGTGGCCCAGGGAGGGGCTATGATGGGATCACTGGAACACTCCCAGGTGCTTGGACTTGGTGGAGCGTGGGCACTCCCGCCACGTGGGTGTAGTGCAGTTCATGTTTACTGAGGGTTTACGTGGACCAAGACTTTCAGTTCTTCTCCGTTCAACGTCACAACACCCCTCAAAGGTTAGAATCCCCGTGTTCTAACAAATGAGAGAACAGGGCCAGAGAGGAGCGTTTCTTGCCCAAGGTCACGCAGCTAGGGAGCCCAAGAACTAGTTGGTGGACACGAGAGGCTGGCCCTCCCCAGCCCCCATCTGTGCTCCTGACCCGGTGTTGCGCCAGGAAAGCCACCCCGCCCGACTGTCTAGGACTTGAAGAGTACTGATAGTGCCTGGAGGGTCTAGAGAAAACACCCAATTTGGAGGGCTCTTAATTTGGGGTCCACGCAGAGGGAGAGGGAACCTCACTGACCACCCCTCCCAACTTCTAGGTGGCCGCTTCCCTCCTCGGCCCCCTCTTCTGTAAGGCAGGGAACAGGAGACCGTGCATGGAACCCGTGAACTTGGGGCCTGGCACAGAACCCCGCTCAGTAATCAAACGCTGTATTTAAGCCGAGCATCTTTTTTGAAAATCTGTCTCCCGCTCCCCAGGCTTCTGGGTTGAAACCCCAACTCCACCCTTCTAAGCTCGTCAGCTTGGGGAAAGGTCTTTGCCCGTTCTCCCTTCCCGACTCCCTCCCATAAAACAGCCCTCCCCACCCCACCCCTCACCCTGCTTTAACTTCTGGTGAAGACTTTCAAACACAGAAAATCCTCAGGTATGCACCATCCACTCCGCAGGTTTTCCTTACTCGCCTGCCCGCCCGCTTCTGAGCATCAGCTTCTGGAGGACGGGGTGCTTGCCTGCCTTCCTTACCGGGCCTTCTCAGCCCCCGGAGTGGAGCCTTTCCCGCGGAAGGTGTCCACCTGGCAGGTGCGAGTCGCACCTGTCGCTTTGCCCCGTCTAACACCGGGCCCTTCTCGTTGCAGCACGCCAGGACCCCAAGGCCCTGGGCTGCTTCCGCTGCGGGAGACAGTTCTCAGGGGCCTGGAAACTGCTGCGCCACGCCCAGTGGGACCACGGACTGTCCATCTACCAGACGGAACCCGAGGCCCCAGAGGCCCCGCTGCTGGGCCTGGCAGAGGTGGCCGCCGCCGTGTCGGCAGTGCTGGAGCCGGAAGCCGAGGCCAAGGGCCCCCGGGCGGGCATCCCCCCGCGGCGGAGCCCCACCTGCCCCGTGTGCGCGAAGACCCTCAGCTCCTTCAGCAATCTCAAAGTGCACATGCGCTCGCACACAGGCGAGCGGCCCTACGCCTGTGACCAGTGTCCCTACACCTGTACCCAGAGTAGCAAGCTCAACCGCCACAAGAAGACCCACCGGCAGCCACGGCCTCAGAGCCCCTGCAAGGCCAAAGCCAGTCCAGAACAGGCCTCTGCCGCCGCCCCTCCTGAGCCAGCGGCCCACGCCGCGGCCCCGGCCCGCACCCTCCTGCGCAGCAGTGGCGAGAGCGCCGGAGCGGCCGCCACGGCGGGGGTCCAGGAACCCGGGGCTCCCGGTGGTGGGGCGCAGGTGGGCCCCGGCGGGGCCAGTTGGGAAGCTACCACCAAGGAACAGAGAACTGAGCCTGCGAAGGGCCCGACGTCCCCCAAGAAGCTGCCAAAGCCGGCGGTCAAGAGCCGCGGGCCCGGGGGCAGCTGTGAGTTCTGTGGAAAGCACTTCACCAACAGCAGCAACCTGACGGTGCACCGGCGCTCGCACACGGGCGAGCGGCCCTACACCTGCGAGCTCTGTCCCTACGCCTGTGCCCAGAGCAGCAAGCTCAACCGCCACCGCCGCATGCACGGCCTGGGGCCGGGCAGCACCCGCTTCGAATGTCCCCACTGCTGTGTGCCCTTCGGCCTGCGTGCCACCCTGGACAAACACCTGCGGCAGAAGCACCCCGAGGTGGCCGGGGACGCCTGAGGCGCGGGAACGCCCTCTCTGCGGTCCCTGGTACCACCGTTACTGTGCTTGTCGACCTTGGCCTTGGCTCTGCTGCGAGTAAACCTCCCGCCTGGAACACACACGTTTGGACTCTGGCTTTCTTGGGGTGTCTGAGGCGGGGCGGGAGGCTTCCCTCTTTAGGGTGGACGGCTGGACAGACCGGTTTGCAGTGAGGGGGTGAGGAGAAAGGCCAGCCCCCAGTGCCCCAGGCACAGCAAGACTGGCACAGAAAGCCGTGCTCCCGGTTCCCGGTGTGGGCGAGGCCAGGGCAGGGGCCGAGACGAGGGTGGGGAGAAGCCCGGACCTGTCACCAGAGGGCCCTGGGCAAAGTCCTGGCCTGTCCTCCACATGCCCAGTCCAGGCCCTTCCCCACAGATCCCCACTGATCGTGCCCCTGCCCTCACGGACTGCAGCAGAAGCACTTCTGATGAACAAGGAGCCGCCACCTAGACACCCAGGTGTGGGCAGGACTTGCCACGTGGGCTCCTAGCGTTGGCTCCTGTCCCCAGACCCAACCAGCTTCCTCCCCAGCTATCCCTGGTGGCTGGACACTGACCACACAGATGACACCGAGGCCAGGTAAAGGGAATTAAATAGCGAGTGATTTTATTTCATTAGAGATAAAACCAGCAGCATCACAGCCTGAGCCCTCACCCCACCCCCCCAGCCCCCCACACTTCTGCCTAATGTCGGTAATGGGGACTTCGAGATCGCGACCTTGAGCGCCTGGAGAGAGAAAGGAGGGACCCCGTGAGGGCTGGGGGAAGCAGCCACACCGCATACACACGCACCCGTGACCGGGAGCGAGCTGCAGAGGGAGGGACGCTAACGGGACCAGGCCAGCCTCCACACGCAGAGGGGTACAGAGAGGGGATGGAGAATCGAGGCAGGGACGTCACGTTCCAGGGAGCGGGGCTGGCTTGCTTACCTTCGGGAAGAGCTGTATTCTCGACCTGGAAAGAAAAGAGAACAAAGCACACACACGCCCAGGGACGGGGCGCCAGGGCTGGACTTCCGACGCGGCATCCAGCGGCGGCCGTGGGGATACTTACTGTAACGGGGGGAGGGTGAGCGGCTCTGCCGGCTGTACTGACGTTCCCATTCTTCTCTCTCCTTCTCTCTGCGTTCCCGCTCCCTGCAGAGAAAGGGAGGCGACCCAGGGGAAGGCATGAGCACGCGGAGAGAATGCTGAACTTGAGGGCGGGCTGGGTTGCCTGCCCGGGGCAGGTGCCTCCAACATCCCAGTCCAAGGGCAGGGTAAACCCAAGGGCAGGTACTGCTGCCGTCCTTGATTGGAAATGAGAACACTGAGCTCAGAGGGAACAGGCTGGGCAGAGCCAGGACTGGAATGTCAGTCGGCCTGGCTTTGAAAGGCCTGCTGAACAAACATACAGAACTGGAAAGTTTGGCCACTTCCTGTCAGTTTAGGTGGTCTCAAAACACAGGGACTCACACACTACGTGCTTTACCAGCCTTTGTCATGAAGTCGGGGACTGGGCCCCTTCTCCTCGCCTGGCCCTGATCTCAGTGAATCCAGCCAACAAGCCTGTAAGGAGGGACAACTGTTCGTCCTCATTTAGCAGACGAGCAAACGGAGGCCCAGACAGGAAGAAGGCCCACAGCTGGGGGCGGCCGAGGCAGGATCAGAACTGGCCACAAGGCTGAGTCCCTGGGCACTCTGCTTCCCCACCTGACAAGCAGGCAGCATCCTCAGAGGCACACATGATGGGCTCGCAAAAAGCCAACCACAGTGACAAATACAACGAGCAGACTTCTGACATGCTAGGGACTGTGCTGGAAGCCCCACGGAAGGATCCCCCGGAGAGGAAGTGGAGAGTCCCCGCTCAAAGGTGAAGTTGCTTGTCTGAGGACCCACATCAAGTACGAGTGGAACCAGAAAGAAACATGGCCCTGCCACCGACGGACTCTCCTCCTCGCCAACACTGAGCACTTAGATCTCTGGTTCTGCACACTGGCCCCGAGCGAGCAGGCCTACGGTTTCTGAGCACTAGTCCCTGAGCTGCCCTGTGAGGTCGTCACCAAGATCTGTCCTGGCTGCAGAGTATGAAGTGAGGTTTTAAGTGAAATAAGATAAATAAAAATAATGAAAAAAAAAAAAAGGAGTGGACGCCTGGGTGGCTCAGTCAGTTAAGCACTGGACTTCAGCTCAGCTCATGATCTTGTGGTTCGTGGGTTTGAGACCTGCGTCAGGCTCTGAGCTGTCAGCACAGCCTGCCTCAGATTCTGGGTCTCCCTTGCTTTCCGCCCCTCCCCCGCTTGTGTTTTCTCTCCTCCCCCCCCCCTTCTCAAAAATAAATTAAAAAAAAAACGAAAAACCATCTGAAGTGAGGAAAGAGCTGGCAACCACCCCTGGGGCCACACGGTCACAGAGAGGCAGAGCTGGAACTCGACTTCACGTCTGTCTGACCCAGGCCCCGAGCCTGTCCACTTTGCAGTGAGGAGTTGAGGAACAGAAGGGGAGAAGAGGAAGCCGCCACGGGGTTGGCTTACTAAGCACCACTTCTGTGTTCCGGGGGCTGAGCGCACAGCAGGGACCCAGCACCGAACCTGTCCTCATCTCACTTTGAGGGGCATCAACTAGTAAGCGCAGTAACAGAACAGTACGTGCCAAGTGGGGGTTAGTGCTCTGAAGAAAACACGGCAGGCTTGGGGGACGGAGCATTTGGGGGCGCTACTCTAGACAGGACAGTCAGGGAGCCCCCCTCCGGGAACCCCCCCACGAATGAAGCCAGGCAAAGGAACAGCAGAGGTTCCGTGCTCCGGGGCCGGCAGAGCCAGAAGGAGACACGGCAGGCGCGGCACAAAAGCCGAGGACAGAGGGAGGACACTGAGGGCCAGGCGGGCACTTTGCCTTCCGCTCCTAGGGCTGGAGCAGACAACGGGGCTCTAGCTAGGGACCAGGCGGTTGAGAACACTGGGCAGCCCACGAGCGGGGGGCTGTGACCTAGAGGCAGGAGTGCGACGGTCTTACTTCATGCGGATCTTGCGGGCCATGGCTCGGAGCTCGTCTTCCCGCTCCTGTGGCAGAGATGGCCGTGAGGGCGGGCCCGGCTGGCAGCCCGTCCCGCCCCCACTCCTCAGTCTCACTCCTACCTGGCGCTCATGCTCCTGCTGTATCATCTTCTCCTGCGCTGCCTTCTTATCCGCCTTGACTGGAGTGAAAGAGGGACACGATAGCTGAGGGGTGCCCTCAAGAGCCCCCGCTCTCCCGATGCCAAAGCTGAGCCCAGAGAGGCCCACCGGACGGCCAAGGCCCTTGGCGTGGTGGCCGAACGGCGTGCACGCCGATGCCCGCCCGTGCAGGGAAGGGCAGGGCCTCCCCCACGGGACGCTGGGAAGGGGCCGGGGAGACCGGGTGCACGTGGTGGCACATACACTGCCTGTTCAGTGCCTTCTGCATCCTCAGCTTCAGCTTCTCCTGTGGCGTCAGCTTGGGCTGGGGAAGGGGGAGAAGAGGCGGGAGAGGGGGTGGGTGTCCGGAGCTCCCACGACCTACCTCATCCAAGAGCCTGGGTCTTGCGGGGGCGCGTGGGGAGGAGGCACAGGCCGCGGATGCCCGCCACAAGGGTCTGGGAAGCCCGGGGACGGCTGGAGCCCCGCTGGACAGTGAGGAGGGGAGGGGGACGCAGATCTCACGGGGCAGAGCATTCCCAGCCCCCTTCAACCCCAGGGCTGGATCTCCCGACCCCCCCCCCGGGCCCCCCCTGCAGGCCCACCGGGCCCAGCTCTCGGGCACTGCTGCTGGCGGGAATTAGACGGGCGAGTTCCAAATTCTTACTGACTTTGGCAGCTCCTGTCTCTTTACCAGCGGCAGGTTCGGTCCTGGGAGGAGGAAAGGACGGCTGCCACCTCTGACCCCAGGCAACCTCGGGAGTGTCTGAGGGCAGTGGGCCTCGGACACCCCCGAGGAGACACTGTGCCTCTCGGCTCTCTCGAGACGGGGGCCGTGTCCCCTAAACCCTCACCCGAGGTAGGGCCGCGACGCCTCAGACGCCCCTCAGATCTACCCTCCCGGGTTGGGGCCACGTGCCCCTCAGACCTCCCGAGGCGGGACCAAGCTGTCTTCAGAAAGAGAACGGTGGGGCTCAGCCACCTGGCCCGAGGCTGACGACCGTCTTCCGCCAGCCCCCCTGCCCCCGCTTACTTTTTCAGCTTCTCGCCCACAGCAGGGGACGCCGCCGGCCTGGTCAGCTTCTCCCTTGGGGGCGATGGCGAGTGGCTCTGGCTGCGGCTGCGGCTGCGGCTGCGGCTGCGGCTGCGGCTGGGGCTGCGGCTCTGAGTCAGGCTGCGACTGCGGGACGGGCTGAGGGACCAGCTGCTGCGGCTGCGGCTACTGCTGTGGTGCCGGGGGCCCCGGCCGCCCCGCCTGTACCGGTCCCCGGAGCGGGAGCGGCTCCTAGGGGCACGGGGGGGGGGGGGGGGGCAGAGGGGGGCCGTGAGGAGCCACGGAGCCCCCCCCCCCGCACACCCCCGCCTGGGCTCCAAGTCGACAGCCGTCCGCTAGGCCCTACGGTAGGTCCAGGTGCCATCACCCGCTTCTCTCCAGCTGCCTTCTCCTCGGCTGCCCCCTGGCCTTGCTCGGTGTCTACACAGAGACCACCCTCCACATACGACCACCCTGAAATGGCTCCCCGCTTCTCGCTCACGAGACACCTTCTCACCCACTTCCCTGGGAGGTGACCTCTGGGAGGCTGGGACGTGGCTGGCCGGCTCCCCCCTTTACTCACCGTGCCCAGCTCTGGGCGCCCGGGGGCTGTGACCCCACCTACACCCTCAGCACCTCCTTACCTGCGTGCCCACTCTCCCCACCAATCCAGAGCACAGATCCCACGAGACCCACTCTGGGGACATGTAGCCCCATCCCTCCTCTGCTCAGGACCCCGGGGGCTCCTCAGCGATGGCTCACCCTCAGACTGGCATTCAAGATGTGGCCAGGCCCCCTTCCTCCAACCCCAGCCTTTCTCCCGTGGTCACCCTGGGTCAGGCTACAGAGAACCATCCGGAAGCCAAATCCACACCACACACTGATCCTGTCAGGGAGGAGCTGTCCGAGTTTTCACAAAACTCAAACTCGCTGACAACACGGAGAAAACCAACTACCCTTTAAAAATCCAGACTCTCAACTTCTCTCGAGAAACCACAAGACAGAACAACACCGGGCCTGCTGCTGCGCGGCCAACAACCCGACTCGACGGGACGCGTGCGCCCCGGTCCGCCGGGCCCCACCTGGCCCCTTTGTTTCAGACACCAGCCCCTGGAGGCAGCTGACGTGGAGATGCGCGCCGCAGGACAGGTGGCAGAGCTGACGGAAGAAGCGCTCCCCCAACGCCAGCGCCCCGGTGGGGCAGTCCCCTGCGTTACCCGTCACACCTTCCCGCCGACTCAGCGAGAGCAACACTCTCCTAATTTTACGGATGAGAAAAACGAAGCCCTGAAAGTTTACCAGCAGGGCCAGGATTTAAAGCCAGGCAGACGCCCCACAGCCCACACTCCGCGGGCTGAGCCATGCTGCCTTCACACAGGCAGCCCTGATCCCACCGGGTCAGAGCCCAGGGAGGACATTCCAGTCCCCAGATGCTTCGCTTCCTGCCTCAGCAGCAGCACCTCTCTGCCCAGAGTACCCCAGGCCTAAAGGCCAGCCAGGTCCCCAGTGCCAACCAAAGGGCACCCTGGAGTGTCCACGTACCACTCCAGACACAACCCCCCCACCCGAACTGGCCCGGGGACTCCCCAGGAGAGGAGCAGCTCAGTCTCCCGTCCCCACTGCGTCCCCGAGGATGTGGCCGTGCTCCACCCCGCGTCACCACACACGGAGAACAGGCGGCACACGCCTCCCTCTGCAAACCGAGCGCTTCCCCACAAAACAGCAGTGGCCTGGTCCCCTAGAGCCTGGTCTCGCTGACGTCGGGCCATGCCCACCCCCCGGTCCCGCGCCCACCTCCCCCAACCCCACACGCAAACACACGCCAGCCTCACGCACCTGCTTCTGCGCCGGGGCCCGTAACCACCACGCCGGGCGGGTGAACGGGAGTACCGGTGTCCGTCTCGGGAGCCCCCACCTGAGTGCCGCCGGCCACGGCTACGGGACCGAGAATAGCGCCGGGAGCGGGACCGGGAGCGGGACCAGGACCGGGAGCGGGAGCGTGCGTGGCGGCCAGAACGGTAGTAGCCCCCGCCACGGCGGGAGCGGGAGCTGGAGCGGGAACTGGAGCGGGAGCTGGAGGTCCTCGAGGCAGAAGAAGAGGAGGAGGAGGAGGAGGAGGAGGAGCGGCGGCTGCAGGCGGGGCACGGAGGGCCGGTCAGCATGGGCCTGGGCCGTGGCCCCCCACTGCCCTGGGTCCCCCCCACGGTGGCCGGGGGCGTAGGACGGGCAGCGTGAGCGTTACCGACCGGGCGCTGGCATTACGTCCCGGTGCGGGGCCGCCGGGCTGGGGGGGCGCGGGGGGCTTCCCTGTGGTGGCCCCTGATGCGGCTGCTGCCGCCGCTGCTGCGGCTGCCTCCTCATCGCTGCCCCCAAAACTCGTGATGAACGTGATCTTCTCCTCGCGGCCTGGGGTCGGGGAGCGGGAGCGGGAGCGGGACTCGGAGCTGGACTCTGAGGGTGACCTACAGGGCAGGGAGGAGGGGGCTCGTTGCCAGGCTCCCCGGGAGCCCCCTGGCTAAGCAAACACAGCACAGAGCCACAGATGAGGACGGTGAGAAACTCAGACGAGAAACTCGGCTTTGTAAGGGTCTGACTCCCAACCACGGAGCCTCCTCAAAGTAAGTAAGAAAGCGAGTGACAGAAAAACGTATCGACCTCATGGAACTGTTAAAAGGCAATGAACACATCCGAAAGATCTCCTCAACGTAGCTGTCAAACAAGTTCTGAAACGTTAAGCGTGGTTGAATTCCATCATCACAAAGGAGAACTACCTACATCCCTGACGGCTCCTCTGTACCAAGCGCTTGCCTGTGCCAGACCTTGGACTGAAAGGCACACGCCTCGCCTTACCTACTCTTCCCTGAGCCCAGAGAGGCAGGTCCCTCCCTCTGCACCCTGAAAAGCGTACGGGGGTCAGACTGATGTCCGTCCAACCTCAAGGCCCCTGCCCCAACTACTCCCACATCCCGAAGACACACATGGGCAAGGCCAGGCCCTTCTGGGCCATATTTCTCACTGGTTATTTCTGGGAGTTTAGATCAAAGAGACTTCTGATTTCTACGTCAGGGCTTTCTATCACGCTTGGTGATTTTTAACACACAACCACGTCGTGTTTAAATCAGAAGATCAAAGAAGGTTCACGTTTAAAGGAAAAAAAAAAACTGGGAAAACAGAGTAACATTCTGAAAAACAGAAAAATGATTCAGACCCACAGGTGACACCAGGTGCCAGTCTGAGGTCTCAGAGCAGCCTACAGGGTGGCCCCGCGCCTCCTCCCCAGCCCTGCCCTTCCTTGGGCCCTGGAAACTCACCGCTTATAGGGGTCGTAGGTGGGGCTGTCTCGGCGGGCGTAGCTGTGGAGAGAACGGGGCGGGACAAGCAGGGACTGGGCATCTGAGTGGGCACGGAATTGCACCCGTTCCCCCAACCGAGGCACTCAAGGCCAGGTACTGGGTCCATGGAGGAGGCGGCTGCGGCCAGGTTCCAAGCCCTACCTTGATCCCTCTGCCCGCCTCGCCTCAGATCTGTCCAAAGCCTGAACCTCGGCCACACACCACAAACAGTGAATGTCCTGGGCCCCTCCTGACCCTGAGCAGCAAGGACTTCAGCGGCCTCAATCCTCCTTGGGCTCTGAACCCTAGACTGAAGTGTCCCTCCTGCCACTCCCAAGTCCTTGGTTCTGCTAACTGGGTCCTGGCTTGTTAATGACAACAATAAAACTAGAAAAGCTACCTCAACTGCTTCACAACTCTGCCATGGGTAATGTAATCATTCACACCTCAGAGCTGAAGAAACTGAGGTCCAGAGATAGAGAGCCACTTGCCCAGCATCACACAGCTCCTAAACGAAGGAGCTGGGATTCACAGCTAGGCCCTATGACCCTGAGCGCATGCTTTCATGCACTACACTGACGACCTCTAGGGGAGAATGGTGACAGCAAGAATCCATGCAGCTTGTGGAGGAACCCTTTCCAGACCCCACACCAAGCCCTGTGAACCCACAAGAGGCTGTTTAACCCTCACAGCTCCCCTCAAGGACCCTCCCCGACCAGAGGAGACACAGCAAAAAGCGGCATGGGTTTGCCCGCGGCCTCCAGGGCTAAGAAGCTGCAGCGGGCTCATCTCGAGGCCGCTGGACTAGGTGGGCTCTCCACACCCCACCTCTGCCTCACCCAAACCCGCCCCAGGCCTCAAAGTGGGCACTGGCTCGCCCCCAATCCTGGGAGATGACAATGCCTCTTTTCCAAAGGAGGAAACCGAAGATAGAAGTCACTTGCCCCAAATCTGACAAGGACACAGCCCAGGAGGAGAACCAGGCAGGACTTCAGGGACAGGTCTGTTCCCCGTGACTCTGCCCTCAGCTACTCCACACCACCTCCCCACAGGTGTCTGGGATGCCTGGCAAGAGTCCCAAGTCCAGCAGGGTACGGGGAGTGGCTGGCAGGGCAGGGCATCCACACGCCCCTCAGCCACTCCTATTCTGAATCTTTCGCATTTACTGCCTCACTAGGAGGACTCTGTCCACAAACGAAAGCGTGCCCCCGAAGAGTCTCCTTGAGCCCCAGCCCCTCCCCCAGAGCCCGGAAAGAATGAGGCTGGCAGGGCACAGGGGAGAACCCGACCTACCTGGGTGGGCTGATCTTGCGGCCCCTTAGTCGCTTTTCCCGGAACTCCCTCCGCTGGCGCCGGGAGCGACGGCCCTGGAGTAGGATGGGCACCTGGCCGGTGAGGGCTATGCCCTCCCTGACGCACACCCCTGCCCCACCCCCCCGACCCGGCCCTCACCGAATACATGGCTTTCTCTTCCTCAAGAGCCTTGGCATGTTTGATCGCCTCCGCCTCCTCCTTGTCTTTCCGGAGCATCCTGTGGAAGGAGAGGACGGTGACAATGGAGGAGTGGGCAGGCCACAAGCAGGGCTGTCGCAGGAAGCGCGGGATCCCATGCCATCCTGGAGTCTCTCACTCGTTCAGCACTATTATTGAGCACCTACTACGTGCAAACGCTATTTTACACATTGGTGATTCAGCACTGAAAACAAACAAAAATCCTTGCCCTCACAGGCTTACGTTCTGGGGACAAGACGGACCATGACCGAGGTATTAGGTTAGATGGTGACAACCTTGACTGTAGAAGGGGGAAGAAAGTGCCAGGGAACTGGCAGAATCTGCTACAGCTTTCGACAGGGAGGTCAGAGAAGCCACGCAGAGAAAGGGAGGGCTAAGCAGCAGCCTCGGGGAGTAAGCCACACAGAAGCCAGCAGAGCCAACAGCACGGTGGCCTAAAGCTGGTCGGGGGATGGCTTGGGGGTAAGGAGGCCAGGGAGGCTGGGGGCGGGGTGTGGGAAGAGGGGCAGAGGACCAGACAGGTAAGACTTCGTGGCCATGGTGAGGACTCTGGCTGCCCGAGTGACGGGGTGGTCACGGAGGGTTCTGGGCAGAGGGTGCTGTGTTCAGACAGGATTATTCAGATTCGGACTCAATCCTCTATTAGCTGGGACTGTTCTATGTGATCTGCACAGGGTGGGACTCGGGGAAGAGGCTCCATTCGGCAAGCGCAAATAAGTGATCCAGTGAATGAAGCCTCTCCACCAGAGGGTGCTGTCCACCAGGCCCAGGAGCCCCGTGAGCTTTTAGGGGTCAGACAGCCAAAGTCACATGGAGTTGGGCGCAGCCTCAGTTTCTGCACAGGCAAGGCCCGGTCGTAAGTATCCATCCCACGAGCTCAGGAGTCTGTGTGTGTGAAGAACCCGGCACGGGGCCAGGCACACTAGTGCTCAGGAATAAAGTGGCCGTTGGTAGCAGGGGTAATGACAAATGCCAGGTCCGGAGTGGGGAGAACCAGCCAGCGGGCCTCACCTGACAAAGTCACCGTCGGCCATGCCATAGGTCGTGGCCTGTTTGTTGAGATCTGCCACCTGCTCCTGGTTCAGTTCGTCCACGTCCACCTCCACGTCTGCACCAAGAGAAAGGCCGTCAGGGACCAAAGCCGAGTGAGAGGACCGGGGAGAAGGGGCAGTGCCCCGGGAGGTGGGGGCACGAGGGGACGCCCACCAGACTGCAGGCCTCTGCAGGGAGGGAACAAGTCAGCTCATCTCAGCATCCCCAAGCTGGCACAGGGCTTGGCCAGAGGCGAGCACAACGAAGGGCAAGGGGCGGGGGAGAGGCAATGCAATGGATGAGGGTCCAAATGTAGAGCACCGGGATGGACGAGCAAGACAAGAGGAGGCAGCGATGCAGGATACGTGAAGGGGGACGGGGGTGGGTAAAGATCTAAGTGGGCAGGAGGCAGGGGGTGGACGTCACGGGTTTTCAGGAGCTGGATGCACCATGACTAAGTGGAAGGTAGGATGGACCCCTTACATGTGTGTGATAAGCAGCAGCTGGCTGAGGAGGGGAAACAGGTAGCTGGCTGGAGCCATGGATATTTGGGTAGGGGGCGAACAGCAGTGCTGGGGGGTGGGGGGCGGCAGGGGATGGCTCTGGAACTGAATGAACACTTGTTTTCCAGAGGGGAGAGAAAAACAGGGAGACAGGCTGACCAAGTAGAAGAGAACGGAGACAGAGCCTAGGTGGGGACAGTATCATAAGAGCAGGGTCCTAGAAATGAGAGACGACACGTACAGAGAGGGAGGCCGGCAAAGAGGAGCACATGAGTGAGACAGGGAGGACGGCAGAGGCTGGAGCGCCCCAGAGTGGGGGCGGGAGAGACAGGGCTCGTAAGTGCAGGGCGCCCCACAGAGGGTGAGGAACGAGACACGAAAACGATGCCCAGGGACTGCGGGGTGGGGGAGGGCAGAGAGGGGACCCCACCGATGTCGGGGATGACCTCATCTTCGTCCGAGTTGCTCTCCTCCTCAGCTGGCGACTCCTCCTCCTCTGGCTTCTCCGCCACCTTCTCCACCTCGGCCACGGTGCTGTCCTCGTAGGTGTAGCCAATGGAAGCCTTCTTCTCCGCCAGCCTGGGACCGGGGGAGCCCGTGAGCCAGGAAGGCCAAGGGCAGGGCGCAGCCCAGAGCCAAGCCTCGAGGGCACACTGACTCCCTGCACTCTGACCTCTCAAGGGTGCCCTTGCCTCCAGGCCTCCACACGTGCTCTCCCTCAGCCTAGGACCCTCTGCGCCTGCCTCCCACAACCCCTCCCTCTTCCCCCAGACTCCAGTTCCAACACACCAGGAAGTCCTCCCCCAGGCAGGGTCGAGCACCATCCTCAGCTCCTCAGCCCCACCCACATTGGATCATTACTGTCGGGGGACAGATCTGTCTCCCCCACCCCAGAAGTCTGAGCCCGAGACGGCAGGACCCAGTTATCCTGGGTAACAATATGCCCCAGCTTTGCCAGAGCAGAGGAGGGGCCTCATGCATGTCTGTCGCTGAATGAAAGTAGTCAACATTCCCTGCCGCCCTTCTAGTGCCAGCCTGCTCCTGAAAGTAGGCTCCTGGGTAAAGATCAGTCATCAAAAGGCTTCCATTACATCTGCGGAAACTGCAGATGGAGGGAAGCAGCAAGCGCTCAGGATCACAAAGGGGAAGATTCGGCAGCAGGAGGGGAGGAGTCGGGCCCAGGACCGCCGCAGACAAGCGGGCTGAGCGCTGCCCTGGAGGGCACGAGGCTGACCAGAAGAAACGAAGAGAGCAGCGACACTGCCAGCTGAGGACCTCCCCGAACCAGCAGCAGCTCCAGGTAAGGCCCCGCCCTTCCTCCCACCCCTTCCTCTCGAGGGACACGGCTTGAGAAGGCCCCGTCCACAGTGACACTGGCTGCTGCTGAGCACCCGCTTACTGAAGGACACGCACGGGACAGGCCGTCCATAAGCTCCATCGCCCGCAGACAGAGGGGACCCCTGTTAGCCTGTCACATAGGGGAGCACGCCAAAGCTCAGAGAGGGAGTCCTCACGCTCAGGACTCAAACCCGGGCCGGGTCAACCAACGGCACCTCCCACTGCGCTGCAAGCTGGAAACTCAAGGCAGGGGTTTCTGAGCAAATCCTTGCTTCTGGCCACCACTTCCTCCTCTAAATTCTTACTAAGTGGGCGCCCACCGTGTGCCAAGCACTGGCCCCGACTCTGGGGACACTGACGTGGACAAGCTGGATGAGGCCGTGCTGGTGGGGCTCCCAGTCCTCCTGCCTCCCCCGACACCCAACTCACTTCTTCTTCTCATCCTCACTGGGTCTCTGGAGGCCTCCATACAACTCGTCAATGTAGATCTGGTACAGGCACTGCTCCTCGGAGACTGCAGCAAGGCAGAGTGGACGGGGTCACCGGGAATTCAGGAAGCAGGGGACACACGTGTGTGCAGCGGCGGGTAGGAGGGTGGGTACAACCCAAGCACAGCCAGGGACAGAGTCACCGATTTGCAGACCATCATAAACCGTGTGGTGAGGACACACAACTGCAGGTGGCCTTGCCAGGGTAAAGGGACCCAACTGCTCTCTGCCTCGTTTCCTCTGCTGTAGGAGTGAGCTGAGCACCTGGTACCCGGGCCACGTGACTGATCCCCGGAAGGGAGGCCTCGGGTTGGGTCCTTCAGAACCACGGGCTTATCCTGAGCGCTGGATGTCACCCGGACTCCACGGGCTATTCTGCCGGGTGCCTCACCGTGGCTCAAGTTTAAAGTATGTGTTCAGAGCCATCTGGGCTCTCACTTACCCGCAACACCTAACTGGGGAGCTCAGTATTGTATCAGAGACTTCCCTGACGCTCCCTGCAATGAAACACATGCTCCCGACTGGGCGTGGGGCCCTGGGCGAGCCCCCTTCCCCTGGGCGTCAGCTCTACTACCCAAAAAGTCAGGTGGGTGGGCCGGGCGAGGCTGGAGGTGGCGCAGCACTGTCCCTTGCTGCAGTGACCACTCTGGTTCCCGCCCATGGCAAGAAAGGGCCCTGTTGGCCTATCTCATGCAGGGGCCTCGCTCTCCCTACTCCAGCCACATAGGCCTTCGCCCTGTCCCCACAAAGTACCTACCTCCACCACCCCTACAGGCCTCTCCTTGCCAGAGAGCTCCTCTCCACCCCTCCCTGACCCTGGCCTCGGTCAAGGACCTCAGAGAATGGCCCACTGTGTGCTAGAACGCCACCTGAGTTTGCAATCACCACCCACTCTGGTGACTATGTGGCCGTTGCCCTCTCCCCGAGGAGACCCCCTGGCCCCAGAGGAGCATGTGATGTACCTCAGGTGCTCAGGAATTGTGGCAATGAATGAGTGAGGAGTCAGAACAAAAGGAAACTCTGACTCCATCACCAACAACCCTTGTGACCTCAGGTGAAAGCAAAAACGGATGATAAATCTCCCTGACTCTAACACCTCATCAGCTGCTAGAATTTTGGCAATCTTTGATTTTAGAGATGCTGAAATGTCTACCTTAGAAACAAAAAAAAAAAAAAAAAAAAAAAAAAAAGGGTATAGCAAACACACGGCAGTGGCTGACTGTGCCAGGCTCGGTGCTGGGCCTTCACGCACCCCTCCCCAAACTTTTACACCCACCCTGGGGGACAAAAACCAACATCACCACCCTTCTCCGGGTGGGGGACAGCAAGGCCCGCCAGGCTGAGGGACTTGCAGGTGGGCCTGTCCTCTCTTTAACTCAACAGGGAAGCCCTGGAAGGGGAAGTCTCAAAGCCCGTCTCAGGGGGTGAGCTAAAGCTCAGAGTTGTCCACCAGGAGGCAGCAGTGGTTAAGGGTAGGGTAAGAATCCCAGCTCCCTAGACAGTGTTCCCACCAACTCCTGAGCCTCAACATACTTGTCTGTAAAATGGGTACCACCCCTAGGTGACTGTGCAGATGTAATCAGATATAATGAGATAATACAGATAAAAAACTCAGGGTCCGAATATCCCTGGGCAAGCCCAGAGTGGGAAGAAATCTGAGCCTCCATTTTCTCATTTGTGAAAACAGCAGTGGTGACGGCTCAGAGAACAATACCAGACATACACAAATATATACGAATGCTGGGCAGATTGTTAAACTCTAATATTTCTAAACAATTCCTAAAACACGTTTCCTCTTTAAAAGTGACATTCCGACCCAAACAGGCAGGGTGAACATCACACAGGGAAACAATGTGTTCTTGCTATTTTCCCCAATTTTTCAGGGAAAAAGACCACAGAGGCAGACGGTATGGGATGTGGAAGTGACCTCAACAGGACCACCTCACCCAGCAGATATCACTGTACTGGGTCCAGAGACGGAGGCGCAGGAGGGAGAGAGCTGGGAGCAAACCCCAGGTCCCTTAGGAGAAACCACTGGGGTAAAACTGGTGTTTCCATCCGCATGGACTCCCAACCCACTCCCCGCACCCCAGCTCACTCACTGCCAGCAAAGTCGTTCTGCACCAGGCCTCGGTAGCGCTCGTAGTTACATTTCCGCTCGTCCGACTCCTGTTCTGGGGAGCTTTGGAGGAGGTCAAGATGTTGAGATGAGAGGGGGAGGGCAGGCCCCACCCCAAGCCAGCAGGAGTTGGATGAGGAGCTGGGCTTGGGCTGGGAGGCTCCCCACCAGCACACCTCCTCCTTCCCAGGAAGGTGATGGGCAGGCAAGGGTTTGGGGAAGAAGAGGCAGCAAGGGTCAGACTCCCTGTCTGGCAAGCCTTAGGGAAGCTGCTTACATGGTGGTGAGCAGCGGGGGGGTGTAGTCGGGGATGTAGTCAAGGTGGGCACGGACATCGAAGCGGTCAATCATGTTGTTGGTGTCTCCCTGCCAGGGCATCCTGAAAATGGGGAGCAGGGGAGCAAGGAGTTTAGGGGAACGAGGACTTTAGGGTCCCCAGTGCCCATGTCAATTCCCTGTCACCTCAAACTTGGGAGCCTGACCCTCAGCTCCTGTGATCTTCCAGGCCATGGACCCCACCATCCCCCCCCCCCCCCCCCCCACTTCTCACTCATTTCCCCGAATCCACATTCAGGCTCCTGGCCTGGTTAGGGCCTGAATAGGGCCCTGAGAAAACAAGGGCCCTAATTCGCAGAACCAAACGAGAGAGAAACTTGAGCCAGGTCCCAGGGGCCGCTTTCTAAGCCCCGGTCACCTTGAAACATCCCCTGTGGCAAGCCACTTCCCATTTCATCTGGGCCCCTGGCACCGGCCTCACCCATTCCCCTCTAAGTACCCCAACCACCTCTGTACCCCAGGGCCTCTGCCAACCCCTGCTGGCTCTCCTCAGCCAGTGACGGTCACCTTCTCGTGTAAGGCAAGCGTTCCTTGCCTGAGTCCCCAAAGGTCTATTCATACCCTCGGTCTCTTCTGACCTCCAGCCCTCAGACACAGACACGACCCTGCCCTTCAAGCTCAGTCTTACATGTTAACGGGGCTCTCGGCGGCCAGGGCGACGGCAGAATCCAGGTGCACCTTGCAAGCTCGGCCGTGCACTTGCAGGAACTGGGCTGGGTCCTTCTTCTGCAGGGGTAGATGGACGGAGGTCACCACCCCACTGAGCTCCAAGCCCTGCCAGCACTCCGCAACCAAGCTTAGCAGTAGGCTCACTTCTGATGTCAAGTGCGCCGTACTTCAGAGGGAAACTAAGCTGCATGGGGGTGGCAGGACTAACGGGAGCCACCTAACCTCTAGGGACAGGGGGCCTTGTGATGGTGGAAAAAGGCTCTGAGCTCTGGTCCAACTTTCTGTAGAGCAAGTACCAAGACCTCCTGCCCCTAAAATGTTATCTCCCGAGCATTCACATCCCTCCCCCGCCGCTCATTCAGAGCCAGGTGTGAGCACTAGTGGCTTGGACTGGCCTGTAAGACACACCAGGACCACGTGAGCTCATGAAAAGATCAGTGTCACGACTCATCACAGAAATATCAGAACCACGAGACACTGCTTCACATTCGCTAGGAAAGCTAAAACGGAAAAGACAGATATTGACAATACTGACAAGAGTATGGAGAAATTAAGTTCTTGAAAAGTTAAACTACTGCCCTAAGACGCAGCAACTCCACTCCCGAGGATACACCGCAAGAACTAAAAATAGATATTCAAATACTTGTACACAAATATTCAGGCTGCACGATTCACCAACAGTCCCAAGATGGAAACAATCAAATGTCCATCAACAGATGATCGATAAACAAAACGTGGTCTATTTAGACAATGGAAAATTACCAATATAAATGAAGAAGTGACAGGTGCTACGACATGGATGAACCTTGAAAATATAACGTTAAGGGGCGCCTGGGTGGCTCAGTCGGTTAAGCGTCCGACTTCGGCTCAGGTCAAGATCTCACAGTTCGTGAGTTCTAGCCCCGCATCGGGCTCTGGGCTGACAGCTCAGAGCCTGGAGCCTGCTTCCGATTCTGTGTCTCCCTCTCTCTCTGCCCCTCCCTTGTTCATGCTCTGTCTCTCTCTGTCCCAAAAATAAATAAACGTTAAAAAAAAAAAAAATTTTTTTTAAAATATATAACGTTAAGTGAACGAAGTCAGTCACAAAAAGCACGTGTTGTATGACTCCATTTATGTGAAATGTCCAGAAGAGGTGAATCCACAGAGACAGGAAGTAGATTAGCAGCTACCCAGCGGTGGGAAGTTGGGGGTACTGACTGCTAATGGGTATGGGATTCTTTTGGGGTCTTTTTGGGGTTGTAATTTTCTAAAATTACAACGTGGTGATGGATATACACGCCTGTGAATATACTGGAAACCGCTGAGCTGCATGGTATGTGAATTCTACCTCAATAAAGCTGTTAAAAAGGTACCAACAGAGAGGAGAATGTCCCCCGAGTCTACGCCCCTCAGGCTTGAGCCACTGTGTGGGGGGTCACGACTCCAAGTCACCATGAGGGTGTGAGGAAAGGATACAACCTAGCACCGGAGCTCCCACTGCCCAGCTTCCCGAGTGCCAGGTCTTGGCTGGGCTCCTGCTGTGCGCCACGTCACAGAACCCACAGGAGCCACGAGAAGGGCTGCCGGGCTATCCACTGAATGCCGGCAACACTCCTGGCAACGCCTCCCCAGAGCCCAACCCTCTCTCATCAGGCCCTGGTCCAGCCAGTACCTCCTCTCCCCAGACCCCCTGGCAGCCTCCTCTCGGGCTCCCTGCTGACGGCCCCCTTGCCCTCCGCAGGGCCTGGGGGTTCTGCCAAGGCCTCTCAGGCCACATCCCTCTCTGACGTCTCTCCCCTGGCTCCGCTCCGGGGCACGCTGGCCTCCACGCCATTCCTTGACCACCGCGCCCACGTTCTGCTCTGGACCTCTATGCTCACTCTTCCCTCAGCCGGCAGAGGCTCTAGGAGGTGGCTGCCCCCTCGCTTATTTCTGACCTCCTTCTAGAAGCCTTCCTCATCACCTCTAAGTAGTTCCCCGCACAAGCCCGTATTTACTCTTGCTCTCCTGAACTCCACTGTTTTATTATTTTAGAGAAAGCACGCACAGGGGAGAGGAGCAGAGGGAGAGAGAATCTTATGCAGGCTGCACGCTCAGCGCAGGGCCCAACACGGGGCCAACGCTGGGATCGTGACCTCAGCTGAAATCAAGAGGCAGACACTCAACTGACAGCCACCCAGGTGCCCCAACTCCACCTGTTTTCTTCACAACACCTGCTACCGCTTGGTCTTGCACCTTACATTCATTGATCACTTGTCTCCCACTCTAGAACTTAACTCCCACGAGGCAGGGATCTCTGCGTCGTATCCCCAGCGCCGGGAGCAGGGCCTGCCCCACAGCAGGGGCTCGGGAACACTGACAGAACGGAAGAGAGTGAATCCTGACAGATCAGGAGACCGAGCCCCTTGTTTTTCCCTCAGCCCTGTGAGGCCCCTGGCCAAGACCCCCTCAGCCCCCCTGCGTCTGCTCCTGGCCAAATGCCTGGGGCCCACAGCCATCAAGGGACACTGTTTACAACGGGACTCTGACTGGAACGGGGAAGCCACCGGCTGCGCCTGCACCAAAGGAAGGAGAAAGCATCAGGCTGGGAGTGAAAATCTAAGTCCGGGGCCTGGCTCTGCTAGGAGAGTCTAGGAAAGTCAATAAACTGTCCTAAAAGCCAGGCATTGAGCTAAGCATTTTATGCGCATTTTCTCAAACTTCTCAGCTGTGGGACAAAGGTTAGTAGTGCTCCAGATGAGTAAACGGAGGCTCAGAGGGGTGAGGCCCACGGGCTTGGAATCATGCCAGTAACAAACAGAACTAGGATTTGAACCCAAATGGGTCTGCCCCCAAATCCACTCTTTTTTCAAAAGTAATTTTTTTTTCTAGTAAAAGGCATAG
Source organism: Panthera leo (assembly GCF_018350215.1). Classification (NCBI taxonomy): domain Eukaryota; kingdom Metazoa; phylum Chordata; class Mammalia; order Carnivora; family Felidae; genus Panthera; species Panthera leo. The sequence continues at coordinate 11,616,467 of NC_056693.1, forward strand.
AATACAAAACCCACCACGTTAAGTGCTTTCAAGCGTAGCGTCCGTTACCACGAAGTCACAGGCACCTTGCCGTGCGACTGATCTCTAGCATTTCTTCATCTTGCAAAACTGAAAGTCTATACCCGCTGAGTGACTCCCCTTTTCTCCTCCCCCCAAACCCTCGGGAACCACTTTTCTGTTTCCAGTTTCCTCTTTTAAGTGTATTTATTTTGAGAGTGGGGAGAGGGAGAGAGAAAGAATCCCAAGAGAATTCCGCCCTGACAGCATGGAGCCCGATGCAAGGCTCGATCCCACGACCCTGGGTCATGACTTGACCCGAAATCAAGAGTCGGAGGCTCAACAGGCTGAGCTACCAAGGGGCCCCTCGGTTTCCTGTTTCTAAGGGCCTGACTACTTGCCGATACCTCATATACGTGGAACCTTGCATCACTTTCTGTGACTGGCTCATTTCACTAGGCATCAGGTCTTCACGGTTCCTCTGTGTTGCCGCACGTGACAGGATACCTTTTTTTATTTTTCTCCCTTTTTAAGGCTGAACAATACTCCACCCTATGGACCCACCACATTTCCTTCATCCCTTCATCAGCAGACGGGCCTTTAGGTCGCTTCCCCATCTTGGCTATTGTAATACTGCAAGGAACATGGGGTGTACAGATACCTCTTCAAAATCCAAGACCCATTCTTTCAAGTTTTTATTCAATTAATTTCTACACCCAACGAGAGGCTTAAACTCATGACCTCAGATCAAGAGTCGCATGCTCTTCCAACTGAGCCGGCCAGGCGCCCCCAAAAATCTATTCTTAACCATTGGATTATTCTGCCTCCAGCATCAGATGAAGTCAGAGGAGTTGGTGGACTCTCATTCATTCACTGAATTGATAAGCAGGCACCCACTATGTGCCAGGCCCTGTGCTAGGGCCGTGGCAATGACTGAGACAGCCCCGGCCCTACCCCTCACAGCTCACAGTCCAGTGTCGGGGACAGACCTGTCCCACGCCGCGATGACCTAGAGTGGGCGGCAGGGGGACGGGGGAGCCCAGGGGAACGCCCGACTTGGCCCGGGCGGCGGCTGGCAGGGATTGGGGGCTGAGGGGGTGGTCAGCCTGGGGCTTTCTGGAGGAGATGCCTGAACTGGGCACTGTTTATTTCCCATTTTCTTATCACCAGAGAATTCTGTTTCTCATCCAAACCGAGGACGCGAGCAATGACAGAACCAAGGTCAGGGAGGGAGAGAAAGTAGGCACCGAGGACAAATCAAGAGCAGAGAAACCAGCCTTGTGTGGACACACCCATTCAGCCGGCCACAAACTACCAAGGCTTCTTCAACACTTGCCCCACAGCCTCCTCTCGGCCCAAGAATAAGACGAGAGACCCGTGTGAGCGGCCCCATCCCCTCCCCAAAGCAGCCACCAGCCACTGCCCACAGCTTGACAGCTCAGCTCTGAATGCTGATCACGTTCACGTATGGGGACAATGGAGGCTTGTACAGGCCCACACCATAAAGCACTCCACAGACACTGTCCTTGTTCTTGAATTTCTACCCTGTCACCCAGTGAGAGAGGCTGATGATCACTACTGTCCCGAGAGGGAAAATAAAGCTCAGGGAGCTCCCCTGCTAAAAGAGCCTGGAATCCCAGGCCTTGAGAACCACCCAACTCCAGCCTTCTTTCCTCCACACCACAATTCCAGCTCTACCTGGATAAGAACTTCAGTAGCAAGAGCTAGCGTTCACTGAGCAAGTAAGTCACCCTGGGCAAGCCTGCGCTGAGGTCTGTGTGCCCAATCTCAATGAACAGCCCTGTGAGGGAGGTGCTCACCCCCCACCATTTGTGGCAGACCATCAACTGGCAGCCAACATCTACTCCCCCTCCTTTAATAGTAACAGGCTCCTAACACATCTGGCACAAGGCCATCCAGAATAAAGCCTATGCCTCTAAGCCTTCCTTGCACCTGTACACGACCACGGGGCTACTTTCTGCCTAGTGGGTTAAGTGCGAGTGTTGTGTGCAAACATCTAGAAACTTTCTTCAAAATTGGCATAAGCGCTTTTGCCTCTTTTCCCTCCCTCTTCGTCCCTGCTGGATGGAATGCAGACATGATGGCTAGTGCCTAAGCAGCCCTCTTAGACCTTGAAACAACACTGGTAAGAGAATCCATGTGCAGGTGAACAACTATATGGTCCTTAAGCAGAACTGGCTATTTCTGGGCTTTTGGGGGAAAAAGAAAGAAACTTCTATGTTGTTTAAACCACTAACGTTTTAGGATACATCATTTCAAATGCAAAAAAGGAAACTAGCTCAGGGAGACAGTTACTTGCCCAAGGTCATGCAGTATGTAAGTGGAAGAGCTGGAATTTGAACCCAGACCTCGAGGACTCAAACTCAAAGGCCTTAACCATTTTAATACTTTGCCTCCAGGCTGTGTCACCTTGGACTAGTCGCTTTACCTTTCAGAACCTGTATTTCTGCAGTAAAAGCCCAAGTGAGGTGCTAAGAGAGGTCAAGGTTCAGAGTCTGGTTAGAATGCCAGCTCTGCCCTCTTGCTAAAGGACTGTTGACCATGACTGTCTGAGCCTCAGTTCACTCATCTATGAAATGGAGATAAGAATAAGAACCACCCCCTAGCCTACAGAGAAGATTTGATGAAGCGTAAATGCACGTCAAGCACTTAGCCCAGCGGTTTAACACACAAGTGCTCAAGAGACGAGCCGTTCTTATCAGCATCACCTTAACACAGGCATCAATACCAACCTCCCAGGCCGGCTCAAAGGGCTAGAAAGAATGTACCAATGTAGTAGGCACTGGGTCTGGTACCCCATGAGCTCTTATTATAGCTCAGGACAGCTATTTACTCCTAAGCATTACATCCCTGCCCCACACTGGGGCCTCAACGATGGCCAGCACAGACCCAGGCCCTGCCCTCATGGTCATGTGGTAATCTTTTCGACACCGCCAGAGAGGGGCTCTCCCTTCCGCCCAGTTCCTTCCTGGGTGACAGAAGGCAGGTGAGGAGCTCTCGGAGAATCCCTTCCTACAATAATAGCACTTGTATTTCATTGATGACTATGGGGATGCATCTAAAGCTCTTCTCGCAGAGCCTGCTGTCTCAGAAGGAGCAATTAAAATGATAACTACTCGTATTAGTATTTTTACTCATCTATTCTTTCAAACCATATTGACTGGCCCCAAGCTTAGGATGCAAAGATGACCTGAATACAACCAGTCCCCAGTCTTACAGAGCTAGATACGTGTGTTGTTACGTGTGTGCCAGGGGGCGCCTGGGTGGCTCAGTTGTTTAGAGTCTGACTTCGGCTCAGATTATGATCTCGTGATTCGTGGGTTCAAGCCCCGCGTCGGGCTCTGTGCTGACAGCTCAGAGCCTGGAGCCTGCTTTGGATTCTGTGCCTCCCTCTCTCTCTCTCTGCTTCTCCTCTGCTCACACTCTGTCTCTCTCTCTCTCTTTCTCGAAAATAAACATTAGATTAAAAAAAAAAGAAATTCCTAACGGGAATAACAAGGATTATAATGGCATTTATGGGGACACTTGCTGGAGTATGGGGGATAAGGGAAGACTTCCTTGGAAGTGAGATCTGACGGACGAGCAGCAGCTAGCCGTGCATGGGAAGAGCTCATGCAAAGGCCCGTGGCTCTATAATCCTGAGAAACAAATTGATACTCTTTATACATCTTCTGTGTTAGAGAAATATCACCCTAGATAACAAGGATGGCCAGATGGCTTGAGCAAAGGAACGAGGCAGAAAGCAGGGTGGCACGAGTTTAAAGGGGCAAGGGGGGAGCAGGTGGCAAAAAGCGAGACCACGTGAGGCTTGAAGGCTGTGTTGAGGAGCCTGGCCTTTCTCTCAAGAGCACTAGGGAGCCACGGAGGAGTTCAGAGCAAGTGAAGGACAGGGTCAGCCTTGTGCTTTAGAAAGACCTCTCTAGCCCTGCTGAAGAGGATGGACTGGAGCGGGGCAAGAATGAAGGCCAGGAGACCAGGTAGGGCGCTAAAGCAGTACTGCAGTTGTGAACAGGAACATCTGTATTAATACCGTCTCACAGGAGAATTGAATCTGCTACACAAGTGCCATTTCAAGCTGGGCACGGGGGGAGGGGGGATCTCAAGGGCAAGTAGGAGTTAAATAGGTGAGGGGAGACATTACAGGCACAATGCCCTGTGGTGACAGAGATGGAAATAAGCCCAGTGGAGCAACTCAAGGATGAAGCTGAGAGGCTGGCTGATAGAGGTCAGACCATAAGGGCCTTTCAGGTCACGGGATGGGAGTGTGGTCTCTCCAAAAGCAACCGAAGCATCAAACCGGAGACGAGAGCGGTCAGAGTCTACTTAATGAATACTGACGGCGCTCCTACGGGGTGCCGAGCCAAACCTCAAGAAGGGCCGAGCTTTTCTGGGCGCTGCGAAGACAGCAGGAAGACAGCATCCGGGAGCTGGTCGGTCTTCTACCTGGCCTGCTCTGAGTGTTACAGAGACTTTCCTCCTTCCTGCTCACGCCAGCTCGGTACCGAGCCCGCACCGAACAACGCAGCACGCCATAGCCGAGAGGACGCCTCTGGTTTTTTACCAACGACTGCGCCCGGGAAATATTTTCAAGCCCAGACCTCGCCAGGGTGACCAGGGCCTCGCCCTCCAGGGGAGCCCCCACCCCAGAATAAGGCCGGTTACTCACAATCTTTTCATAGTACTCCCGCCGCCGCTCTGCCCTCTTCTTGTAGTCGACCATCATGCCTCGAAGCTTGCGCTCATGCTTCCGAGCCTCGTGCCACATCGTGGTGAGGCCGAGCTTGGGGCCTCAACCTGGGGGGAGGAGACGGGAGCGTCAGATGCGCTGTAAAAAACCGGAGGGGCAGAAGAACCGAAGTCGCCTAACGAGTTGGTGACAGAACCCATCCTGAACACCAGCTGCTGCAGGGAGGGGAAGGGAGGCTGCAGGACCGCGCGCCAGATGCTGAAGCGCCTCCCTGGCAACTCTGAGCCAACACCCTGGGCGCTCTGGAAACCCCCCAGGCGATTCTGGAGTGAGCCTCCCCGGGGAAGGAGTGTCGTGAGTTCAGGGCGCTAGAATCAAGGATGAAAGGTTTCGGAATGCTGGGAGCGAGCCTTTGATGTAAGGTCTGGAGGCAGAGCCCCAACAGCTGGGGCTGTAGCTCCAGGGAGGCAGAAGGGCGGAAATGGGGTTACCCGTGGCGGCGGGGCACGGTATGAATGCAGGTGAAGACAAGACAAGACTTCATGGGAACAGAGTAGTTGTAAGGGGACGTGGGGGGGGGGGGGTCGGGACCGAGGGCAGGTGAAGGGCGTGGACGAAGGACGACAACGCTCGGGGGCGGAGGGGGAACATGGTGGGGTGCTGTAAATAAAAACCAGAGTGGGGCTGAGGTCTACAGAAGGAATCTGAGTGGCGGGGGCGGGGGGGGGGGGTGAAAATCTGAGGAGAGACCGACGAAGGCGGAGCTGGCAGACGGGAGGGGGTGGGCTGAGCTGAGGGGCAAGGCTTGCAGACGGGGGCGGAGCCCCAGGGTTTGGACTGGGCTCGAGGACCGGGTCGGGGCCTTAGGGTTCGGGATAAGGTTTTTGACAAAGGGGCGGGGCCTGTGGCAAGCGGCGGGGTCCGACGCGGCGAGTTCTGGCCCGCCGCGGGGGCAGGGGCGCGGCCTGAGGCGCGGCAGGCCTGAGGGGGTGCGGGGCCGGCGGCCCTCGGGGCTGGGGCTGAGCAGAGGCTCACGGCACCCCGGGGAAGGGCCGAGACGAGGGCGGAGCTGGGCTGACGCCCGCCCGAAAGCCAGGAGGTCGGGGCCCGCTGCCTGCACTCACCGGCTCGTCGCCGCCTCCCACCGCTGCGCTCGCGCGCGGCCCGCACCGGAAGCGGAAGTGGGAGGCCGCGCGAAAGGGAGGGGCGGAACGTGGCGCAGCGCGCTTCCGCCGACGCGAAGGGCGTGCCCTAAAGGGAAGGGGCGGGGCCTGGAGGACGGAGGCGTGAGAGGCGGAGCTAAGGGCTTCCCGGAGGGTTTGTGCGTGAGGGGCCCGGGGTGTTTCCCAGGCGGAGGAGAGACGAGACTCCCAAGGCTCAAAAACTCATCTTTATTGGGAAGACTCAAAACAAACAACCTGTATCCCCCACCTTCAGGCTTGGGGAAGGAGAGCTGAGGATCTGCACCCTTCTCCCATATATACACTCCAGAATCCGCCTGGAGAAGGTGCCCCCCGTCTTGTGGGGGTTGAGGCAGCTTTACAAGCTGGTGCATGGGAGCCAAGCCCCTTTTCCTCTCCGGACTCGGTTTTCTCATTTGTAAAATGGGCTCAGGGGAAACCGGTGCTACGGAGCTTCTGACCAGCGCTGAACATGTCCCATTCAGAAGGATGAGGAGGTCGGAAGACTGACCAAGGGTGGCCCAAGGGGATGGAGGTGCTGGACATCCTGGTTGGGTTTTCAGGGCTCCTTCTACCTACTTCCCTCCCCGCCCAACGCCTCTCTCCTCCAGCACCTCGGGGCTACGTGGCCTCGGGCCCCGGGGACAGGAGCCCTCCCCCAAATCCGACCTCGCGGTACTGGTTGGGGAACATGTTGCTGCCCACAAGGCTGGCAGTGCCCCCGTCCCCGGGGCCTGGGGCCTGGTATGAGTCCAGTGTCATTGGCTCGGGGCCGGAAGGCTCTCCAACAGTGGGCCCTGCAGCCCCGTTGCCCGTGACAGCGCTGGCGAGTGGCGGCGCCGGGGGCAACATGTCCAGCATGGTGAAGAGTGTAGGGGCTGTGGCGTCATCGTAGGCAAAGCTGTCGTCCAGGAGGTCCGGCCCCCCTGGGGGCTCCAGGCCGGGTAGGGACACGGGGCCAGGGAAGAAGTCTGTATCCGGCAGCAGGGCTGACGGCGGGAGGAACGGGCCTGCAGGGATGAAAAGACCGAAGGAAGCAGGGCAGGCTTCAGGGTCAACTTCTGGCCCGGTTCTAACTCGAATGCCCTGATAGTGCTAAATGCGTTATTACTGTGGCCTCTGTTAATCCCAAGGAGACCCTTGGAGTAGGGACTATCACCATTCTCACTTAATAAGCAAACAGGCAACATAATTCACTCACACATAGCTAGCGAGTTGCGGACCCAGGGTTCAAACCATGCTCCTGCAGTGCTAGGGAGTTTTTCCAAAAAATAAGAAAGCTGAAGAGGCTCTAAAGCCCCTCTGCCCCCCCCCCCATTATAGACACAACCCGAAAAGAAATCCCCACACATGGGAGACCCAAATGAGGAGTCACCAGTCCCCAAATTGGAAGGTAAAATTATGTGTCATTATAGGAGAGTGTCTCTTTGCAACAAGACAAACCTCACCAGCAAAGGTATATTACGCTTATCTCAGAAAGAGACCCAGGACTACTGGGACTCTATTTCCCAGCCTCGCTTACAGCTTAATGTGGTTATGTGACTAAGTTTTCCTCGCTGGAATGTGGGCATGATGGCTGGAGCTGGGGCAGCCACCTTGGACCATGAGATAGAAACTGTGAGGTGAAAATGGCTGGAGCTTGCTTGGGTCTCTGATGATCATACAGCCTCCAAACCATCCCGGGACTGTCTATCTCTGATTATCTGAGAGAAGACATCAAGTTCTACCTTGTCAAAGCCCCCGTTAATTTGGGCTTTGCTGTGAACGCAGCTAAACATGATCATAACAAATGTAGGTGGCATTCCCGATCTCTGGCAAGTTCCTAAGATCTGAGCATGAACTCTGTGCCAGCCACTGTGCTGTGGGACAGGACCTCACTAAATTCTAAAAGGGACCTTAAGAGGTAGAGTTTCCGTCTGACAGATGAGGTCCCGAGGAGTCACACGGAAGTCTCACCGTGGCTAAATTCGGGCCTCAGAATTCAAACTGCGTCTGATCCCATGAGGCCATGCTCCTGACCATTATACTCTCATGCCAGAGCAGCTCTGCCCCAAGGATGAGAGAGGGGGACTTTAGGCACTGGGAAACTGGGGTGATGGAGGAGGCAGATGAATGGCAGGTGGCTAATGAGGAGAGGCTGGGATTGGTGGTTGCTATGGGCGGAGCTCTGGAGGCACTGGTTACCAGGGGCAGTGGGTAGAGGGAATAACAGGTGACACTTGAAACCTCCAGGGTGGGGCTGGCTGGGTCCAGGTTCAGCTGACTCTGGCTGGGAGCTGGGTGGCTGGGGTACTGGGGGTGGGGGGGGGGGTGGGGGGGGGGGTGGGGGGGGGGTGGCGTTCTTCCAGCTGGCGGTCAGTGGGTGGGGAGGCTTCTGATGGCAGCCAGATGGGGCTGCGGTTCATGGGAAGTGGAAGCTGGCGTGTGAGTTTAGATGAAGGCAGGGGTCGAACAGGCCAGAGGGTGGCTGGGTTAGAGAGGCTCTCGGTGAGAGTTGGCTGGCCCTGACACCCACCCCCACCTGCCTGCCATCCACTCCCGGCTACCTCCTTCACACAGCGCTTCACCACCAACCTACACAGATGGCCACGTACAGCTCCCCGCCCCATCACAGACCAGGTGGGTGACCTCGGGTAAGACCCCCCGTCTGCCTCTCTGTCGGGCGCCGTGCGCTGAGCGCGGAGCCTGCTTGGGAGTCTCCCTCTCCCTCTCTTTCCGCCCCTCCCCCACTCGCTCTCACTCTCCCAACATCAATAAATAAACGTTAAAAGGTACATTAAAATCTAAAAGGCCCGTGAGGTAGGCCTATGGTGAAACGCTTCAGAGGAGGCCCTGAAGCTCTGACCAACTTGGCCATGGTCACCCAGCGGGTCAATGGCCCAGCTGAGATCAGAGCCTCCAGACTGTGTCCAGAACTCTTATCCTTCCTACTTCAGGCTGCTGCCTAAGTGGTGAGTTACTGGCCTTGTGGGAGGTGGGGGAGGGCGGGGGGGGGGCGGCCCTGAAGAGGCCAGAAGCACCCTCACCCTGCTTCAGAGGGCAGGGACCCACCCGTGCTGTGACCCACCTGAGCCGTGGTTGGGCAGGAAGTGATCCAGGAAGGCCGGCTTTTTCCTCCGCCGTTTGCTCTCGATGCCATGGGGGTCTAAGGGAAGGTGGAGATGAGGAGCCCTGGACCCTCACAGCCCCGCCCCCCCAGCCTAGGACTTAGCCATCCCCTCCCAGGAACCTGGAGATGGGTGTGGAAAGGGGCATGAGGGACACACCGGAGCTGTTCAGCTCCCCAAGGACGTCCGGCATCCCCCGTTTCCGCTTCTTGTCCACTCCGTAGCTGTCTGTTCAGGAGACACCAGGGGCAAGGGAATCCATCAATAATTATAATTAAGCATGAATTACAGACACTGTTTAGGAAGTCCTTGACTTGCTCTAGTTTTTGGCCAACTAATGCAAATAGATGTCCACATCTTAATCAGAATGAAAAACCCAGATCCACTTCTAGCCACACTGGCCTCTTTGTCGTTCCTGGAACACGCCAGGCACAATCCTGCCTCAGGACCTTTGCACTTGCGACTCCAGCTGCTTGACACTATTTCCCGCCTCCCACCACTTCCCTCAAGAATTGCTTAGACATCCTCACGTCCTCAGCCATCCCCTTCTCCAGGAAGGCTTCCCTGATCCCCAGGCTTGGGTCAGATGCCCCCTCGGAGTGACCTGAGTCCCCCGAGCAATTCCATCCCCACTAAAGGACTATGACACTTACAAGGGCAAAGCTGAGGCTACCTTGGTCACTGCTGTGTCCCCAGCACCACCCGGTACAGGGCCAGGCATGAGCCGACGTGCTGAGGGGACAAATAAATACTCCCCAAATGCCATCAGATGGGTAGCATTATTTCCATTTTACATAGGAGGCTGAGGTTGAGAGAGGCCAAGTTCACAAAACCAGTAAGTAGTGGGTCCAGGAGTTGAACCCCAGTCTGTGCGGTCATGAACCTGCATTTTACTTCTGCCTCTTCCCCTGGCCCCTCTAGGCCAAAGACCTGGTCTCTGGGCAGTGGGTCACCCTGGATTTCTGTGGTTACCATGGTCCCGAGGCAGGTACGTGAAGGGCAGAGGCTCACTGCAGACCCCGTCGGTAAGCCGCTGCAGGAAGACGTTCACGGTCACAGGCTCAGCGATTTCCAGGTCCTCATAGGGCGGTGTCTTGAACACAATGGCAATCTGGCGGTGCACATCGGCCTGGGAGAAGTCTGCCCGGCCTTCCCAGGAGGCCCTGCTGAACACCACCGATATATCCTCTGGCGGGAAAGTGGGGACATCAGCTGAGCCAGGACACTGGCCCACTGGGCCCCCAACACGTTCAGCCTCCCCCCAAATCAATGTTGATGTTTTTCAAGTATTTTTTTAAGTTTTTGCAATTCCAGCTGATTTTTTTTTTTTAAATGAGTTCCACGCCCCATGTGGGGCTTGAACTCACGACCCCAAGATCGAGAATCACACGCTCTACCAACCGAACCAGCCAGGTGCCCCCGATATTGATAGTCTTAAGAATAAAACTAATCATCGTGGCAGCTAACCTGTTGAGCACCTACTCGGGTGCTAGTCACTAAGTATCTTAAATATTTTTTATGTATATTATCTCATTTAATCCTTTGAGCAACCTGAGCGGCAGGTAGAATTAATATCCCCACGGTGTCAGAAGCCCCGCAGACCACTGTCAGATTCAGTGATTCACTAAGGGGACCCACAGGACTCAACATATACTCATACTCATGGCTGAGATTTATTACAGCAAGAGGATAATGAGCATCCTCAGTAAAGGGAAAAGATTTTGCCTGGAGTAAAGTCCAGAGGAAACCAGTCACAAGCTTCCAAGAGTCCTCTCCCAGTGGAGGCGCAGAGAACATGCTGATTCCCACCCCCCCCCCCCCCGTAACAAACTGTGACAACACGTGTGAAATGCGGTCTCTCAGGGAAGCTCGCTGGAGACCCTGGCACCCCGGGGGTTTTTACTGGGGGCTGGTTCCATAGGCACCGTCTGCCTGGCACATACCAAAATTCCAGACTCCCAGAAGCAAAGCAGGTGTTCAGCACAAACCACATTGTCCGTGCAAACAGTTTAAACAAGTGAGCCACTCCCATCAGTCAGGGAATGGTGGGAGCCCTCTCGACACCCAAGATTCCAAAAGCCAGCCAAGGGTCAGCCCTTGAAGTAGGCCTTTCAAAGGGTAATAGTCTCAGATCTACTGTGCCAACTCTCCTACACAGCCACTTTAATTTTTTTTTAATGTTTATTTATTTTTGAGAGAGGGAGGGAGAGAGAGAGAGAGAGAGCACGAGCAGGGAGGGGGCAGAGAGGGAGGGAGACACAATCCGAAGCAGGCTCCAGCCTCTGAGCTGTCAGCACAGAGCCCCAACTCATGAAACTCGAGATCATGACCTGAGCCGGAGTCGGATGCGTGACCGTGACCGACTCAGCCCCCCAGGGGCCCCAAGTATGATTACTTTTATTAGCATTATACAAGGTACTAGCTTCAGGCCTGGCACTCAGAAATTCTCATTATTGCTAACTCTTTGTAGTGTAGTTCTTGGGTAGTTGAGATCCTGTAACATCCCAACACCAGCTCGTTTTAGGGATGAGGAAATGGAGACTCAGGGTGGTGAAGTCACCAACCCAAGACTGGCCAGTGAGTGAACGATGGTCAGGACTCACATCTGCCCCTAGTTATTTGCACACACCTGGAACAGTTTCCCTGCTCTTGGTCCCCAATCCCAGGCCCCTAACAATCTCCTTGGCATTCCTCAGATCTTGGCTCAAATATCACCTCCTCTGGGAAGCCTTCCATGGTGCCCAGACCATGTCTGGTCTTCTTGTTGTTCAGTCTTGGTGCTTTGTCTTCTTCTGTCTTAGCATAACTCACCTTTGGAATTTGTCTTTATTTCCTTATCCCCCCCTCCCCCCCCCCCCCCCACTGAACTGGGAGCCCTGAGAGAGCAGAGCCCGGGGCTGTCTCTGTCACTGCTATGTCCCAACACTGCCTAGCACAAGGGCCCAGCACAGAGAGCCACTCAATCACCATTTGCTCATTCACTCAAAATTTTATAAGAACCTCCCATTCCTGGGGGGGGGGGGGGGCACCTGGGGGCCTCAGCCAGTTGAGCGTCCGACTTCGGCTCAGGTCAAGATCAGGTTTGGGAGTTCGAGCCCCACGTTGCGCTCTGTGCTAACAGCTCAGAGCCTGGAGCTTGCTTCAGATTCTGTGTCTCCTCCTCTCTCTGCCCCTCCTATGCTCATGCTGTCTCTCTCTGTCTCTCAATAATACATAAACGTTAAAAAAAAATTAAGAACCTCCCGTTCCCGGGCACAAAAACTTATACATAAATGTTCGATTGGTCATAGTGACACTTGTAATAACCAAAAGGTGGGGGGAACCCGGGTGGCTCAGTCAGTTAAGTGTCTGACTCTTGATTTCTACTCAGGGTGGTAGGATCGAGCCCTACACCAGACTCTGCATTGCAGAGCCCGCTTGGGATTCTCTCTCTCCGCCCCTCCCCTGCTCGTGCTTTCTCTCTCTCTAAAAAAAAAAAAAAAAAAAAAAAAAAAAGAAAAGAAAAAGAAAAACAAAAGTAAGACATCTAGGTTTACAAAAAAAACAAAAAAACAAAAAACCCCAAAAACTCAAGTGTTTACAAAATAAAACATTTTTTAATTAAAAAACAAGAATAGGGGCGCCTGGGTGGCGCAGTCAGTTAAGCGTCCGACTTCAGCCAGGTCACGATCTCGCGGTCCGTGAGTTCGAGCCCCGCGTCAGGCTCTGGGCTGATGGCTCGGAGCCTGGAGCCTGTTTCCGATTCTGTGTCTCCCTCTCTCTCTGCCCCTCCCCCGTTCATGCTCTGTCTCTCTCTGCCCCAAAAAAATAAAAAAAATAAAAAAAAAAAAAAAGTTGAAAAAAAAAAAAAAAAAACAAACAAGAATAGCCAACCCAAATGTCCACCAACTTATAAATGAATAAACAAATTATATATCTGTGCAGTGGTGTATTCAGTCATAAAAAGGAAGGAAGCCCCATACTACCACACAGATGAATCCTGCAAACATTAAGCGAAAGAAGCCAGACATGAAAGGCCATGTGTCGTAAGATTCCATTTATGTGAAATGTCCAGAAGAGAGAAATCTACCAACAGACACTGACTAGTGGTGGCCAGGGCTTAGGGGAGGGAAGAATACAGAGTGACTGCTTATATAATATAATAGACCATGAAAATGTTCTGGAACTAGATAGTGGTGGTGGCACCCCATGATGACTGTATTAAGTGCCACTGAATTGTATACTTTAAAACAGTTAAAAAAATTTTTTTTTTTAAAGAGTAAGGGGCAACCGGGTGGCCCAGTTGGTTGAGTGTCTGACTTCCGCCCAGGTCATGATCTCATGGTTCGTGAGTTCGAGTCCCACATTAGGCTCCCCGCTATCAGCATGGAGCCGGCTTGAGATCCTCTGTCCCCTCTCTCCCTGCCCCTCCCTCACCTGCATGCGTGCTCTCTCTCTCAAAAATAAATAAACATTGAAACAATTTTTAATTTTAAAGAGTGAAACTTGTGGCAAAAAACAAAAAAAAGTACTTTTTTTTTTTTTTTTTTTCCTGAGAACGTCATGTGTGCTTGACCCTGGACTGGGTAGTTCTGGGGACACAGCTGCTCACCAAGACAGCCCTAGGTCCTACCCTATACACCCCAATGGAGGAGACAGATGTTAACTATGTAATCACACAGCCTGAGAAAGGATTGAGAAGGATCCCTGAAGCTGTGACAGGCTCTCCCACTCTGCTCCCCACCTGCCCCAATGGCCTTGCTGTTCCTCCAACACCGGGACCTGCTACCACCCCAGGGCCTTTGCACTTGCTGTTTCCTCTGCTGAATCGCTCTTCCCCAGAGAGTCACACAGATCCCTCATGGCTCCCACAACATACCCTAAGAGTGGTCTTCCCTGACCCCACTGAGTAAAATTGTGCCCACAAGCCTTCCAGCCATTCTTCCCTATCTCCTTTCTCAGAATTGTTTTTCTCCAAACACTACTTTGTCACCATCTTCCTGAATTTTTTTTCAACTCTCTTTCTCTATCTTTTTTCTGTTTCCTCCCAGAACGATGATTAGGAGCACAGACCACCTGCATTCAAATCCGGTCTCTACCCGCCTAGCTGTGTGACCTTGTGCAAGTTACTTAACCTTTCTGTGCCTTAGTTTCCTGTCTATAAAAAGAGAGATAATGATTGGATCTACCTCCTAGAACTGTTAGGCAATTAGATGACCTACTGAGTGATACATACAAAATGCTTGTAAGACGGGTGCCTGGGTGGCTCAGTCAGTTAAGCATCCGACTTCAACTCAGGTTATGATCTCATAAGTTCGTGGGTTCGAGCCCCACGTTGGGCTCTGTGCTGACAGCTCCGAGCCTGGAGCCTGCTTCAGATTCTGTGTCTCCTCCCTTTCTCTGCACCTCCCCGGCTTGCCCTCTGTCTTCCTCTCAAAAATAAATAAACATTAAAAAAAAAATCGAAAACAAAAACCAAAGTGCTTGTAAGAGAGCTTGGCATATAGAAAGGGCAAGATAAACGTTAGCTCTTTATTACTGTTGGGGGTGATGCGATGTATAATAGAGTCACATGACAGAAAACGCAAAGGATACAGAAAAGACATATATGGTAAGAGGGAAAGCTCTCCCCAGCCAGGCAATGCGGCGGGCACCTGTTTTTTATGAAACCCTCTGTTTGAAAAAGGGACACTTGAACAGACACGAATGAAGCGGAGGAGATATTTCTCCCCCTCTCCATTTTCCTCCTCCTGTAGCCCTAGCCCAGCCGTCATAAAGCATTTATTTATGCAACTCCAAGATGTTAATATCAGAGTCCCCCCCGCCCCGTCCCCACCGCAGCTCCTGGGGGCCGGCACTGCCTGGCCTGAGCCAGCACATAAGGCTCTCCATCTTTGCTCATGAATGAGCGAGTGAGCGGTTCCGTGAGCGAACGGACCAGTCAGCTGTTTCACTCGGGCTCCACAACCAGAGCTCTGGATCCTTCGACTCCGCCGCCCCCAGTCGACCAGCTCCTCCTCACCCAATCACCCTCCCAGCTCCCTGGCTACCCCAGCAAAGCCAGCAGACCCCACGCCCCGTCCCGGGGCGCTGTCCCAGGTCCCTCACCTTTCTGCACCTTGTCGCACAGCAGATAGAGCTCCTCGCCCCCCGTGCACGGCCCGCTCTCCTTGTTAATTCGGCAAATCCGCAGCTCTGACGTGTTTGTGGACTCTGGGACAGAGCGAGGGGAAGAGGGATGGAAGCAAAGATGAGAATTCGGTCATCCAACCCTTAGCAGGTACCCCGTGGGTGTCCACCCTGGGCCAGGCCAAGATGGAAACGGAGAAGCCAGCTGGCCTGATCCTCCTGGAACCCGTGGTCCAGGGAGAAGAAGAAGATGCTCAGACGGAAGGGTGGATGGAGAGTCGCGAGTCCTCCAGGCTGAGGCCCAGTGAGTGTCCAGCCGAAAGGGAGGCTGTCAGGCCTCAGAGGAGAGTCAGCCAGGTCAGGGGTCAGAGACCATTCTGAGAGGAGGATTCGTGGTCTGAGATCTGTAGTGGACACCCTCGTCTTGCCTGTCTAGCAGCAGCCCCTCAATTTTTCTTGAAGATAACAGCCCCCACCCCCATCTCAGTCAAGTGTGCACCTGTTTTGGGGGGCTGAAGCCACTCCCTAGCTCAGCAGTGATCACATGCCCCAAACCTGGCCAATGAAAGCACTGCCTCCCTCTGGCCACAGCTGATTGGGCAGAGAGGAACACATGACCGAAGCCAGGCCAATGAGAGCAAGCCCCGAGAATCCAACCAAAAACACTGGGTAAGAGAAGCTCTCTTTGGGCACAGGGGAGAGGTTCCAAGCTGGTAGGATACAAGCCTAGGGCTGCATACAGTCATTTTGCCCCCACCATGGGAGGACCCTGCCAAAAATGACTCTAAATTGGAGGAAGTAGAACTTAGAGTTGGAAAGAGATCCCTAATGGTACCGCTGAGCGCCTGGTTTCAGCCAGACCTGAAGCACTTTAGGTGCTGGACCTTGTTAATTAATGGAACAAACAGATTCTTCAGCCCATTTGAGTTGGAATCCTATCACTTGCACCCACAAAAGCCTTGACTGAATTAATATCCCTCCCATTTGGGGGCACCTGGGTGGATCAGTCACTTAAGCGGCTGACTCTTGGTTTTGGCTCAGGTTGCGATCTCACGGTTTGTGAAATCGAGTCCCGAACCGGGCTTTGCACTGACAGCATGGAGCCTGTTTGGGATTCTCTCTCTGCCCCTCCCTCTCTCTGTCTCAAAATAAATAAACTTAAAAAAAAAAAATCCCTCCTCATTTTGATGCTTGTGGCAGTCACTGTAGGCTGCTAAAACCTAACAGCCATTCCCATTCTCCTCCTCCATACCTATATCCCTCTGTAGAGGATGGAAAACCTAAATACTTGCTTTCCCAGACTCCCTTGCAACTAGGGGCAGCGATGAGACCAAATTACGGCCAATGATACATAAACAGAAGTCTACCAGGGGGATTCTGGGGAATCTACTGTTTTCTGTATAAAAGAAAAAAGTATTATTACTCGTGCTGCCTCTTTCCTAGAACTGCCTAGTACAGTGGTTCAGGTTGTGCATTCTACAATACTAAGAGCCCTCGTTTCCATAGGCTACCTAATAAATGCTGGCCACTGCAACTGGGCAGTGTACAGCCTGCACACCGTACAGGGTGACACTGCCCATCGTGCCTTGAACACAGACATGATATCTGGAGCCGTGGCAGCCAGCTCATGACCAAGGGCATCACAGAGCTGAACCAGGGCCCTAATATTGCCGAGCAGCCGAATCAGCACGGACAGACTTAATAACGAGACAAATAAAAATAGAGAACACCCTTGGCTTGTTTGTTCAAGCCATCGAATGTGGGGCTTTCCAGTATCCGTGGCCAACAACGATCCTAATACGCACACCCCAGACTCACTCTTGTCATAGACGGGCTCAGAGAGCACGGGGTCCATCCGGCGCATCTGTCCCTGCTGGTCCCTATATGAGGCCTGGAAGCAAATCCTCACGACATTCATGTCTACCTCTTGATGGTTCTTCAGGGACCCAGCTGTAGGAGAGAGATGGGAAGGCTGATGGTGGGGGGTGGAGACTCTGGTGGGAAGATGGTGAGAGGGTAGGGACTGGGGGCTGGGGAGACAGCGGATACCGGAGAAGGTGAGGTAAGGGGACCGGGTGGCAGAAAGGGCGAGGCGTCCAGGAGGACAAGCCAATCGGACTAGTTTCGGGGACTCACCATTGTAGGGGTCGATGCCCAGCTGAATCTTCCGCTCAATGGCGGCTTCAATCTCCTTCTTCCTCACACACTGGATGCCCAGATTGTTAAAGCTGAACGGGGAGAGGGAAGGAATGGGTGAAGGGAGGTACTCATGAATAGGCAGGTAGAGACCTAACCCAGAGGAGGACTGCGGCAGATGCTGCCTTGGGGCTCAGAGTCTCAGGGTGCCCAGCATCAGGAGGGCCCTAAGGGTTTAAACCCCTCAGGAGCATTGGGGATTCTCGAGAGCACCTGGAAACGCACCTGTCTTTCCCATATGAAAACACCGGCCAACCCCATTTATGGTAGGAACACTGCAAATTATGGGGCACCCGGGTGGCTCACTCGGTTGAGCATCCGACTTCAGCTCGGGTCATGATCTCGCAGCTCGTGAGTTCGAGCCCCACATCGGGCTCGCTGCTGTCGGCCTGTCCGCGCAGAGCCCGCTTCAGATCCTCTGTCCCCCTCTCTCCGCCCCTCCCCTGCTTGCGCTCTCTCAAAGATAAATATTAAAAAAAAAAAAAAAAAAAAGTGGGGCGCCTGGGTGGCTCAGTCGGTTAAGCGTCCGACTTGGGCTCAGGTCACGGTCTCGCGGTCCGTGAGTTCGAGCCCCGTGTCGGGCTCTGTGCTGACAGCTCAGAGCCTGGAGCCTGTTTCAGATTCTGTGTCTCCCTCTCTCTCTGCCCCTCCCCCGCTCATGCTCTGTCTCTCTCTGTCTCAAAAATAAATAAACGTTAAAAAAAATTAAAAAAAAAAGAACACTACAAATTAAAACCGACATGATGCCAATGTAGAAAAAACTTGTCAGGGACTTGCTTAATTAATTGTGTACGTCTGTACATCAGAATTCTATGCAGCCAGGAAAATGGATAGGGCAGCTCTAGATGCTTATAGGAGTGATCTCCAAGATGTACTAGAACATAAAAAGGAGGTACAAACGTCTGCTACTTGTAAGGGGAGAAAAAACGAAAGTACGTGTAACATATTTTTAACCGCCTCTAGGAAGGGACGCTGATAGCTGAAGGACACTGATAGCTGGGAGGAAGTTTATTTTTCACTGTAGAATCTTTTTGTACCTTTTAATTTTTATTTCTTGTAAATTATAAAGGGAAAGAAGGAATGATCCTTGCAGTTAAGTGGGGTCGGGAGTCGAATCCCAGCTTTGCCATCAGCTATCTGGGCTCCTTCACCTCTCCGTGCCTCAGTTTCCACCTCTACAAAATGGGGATAAATATAATGTGTGTGAATGGGCGTGCAGCAGGGGGGCCAGGCCTAGGTAAGCCCCTCCACCACCCCCGGGCCTGGCCTCAGTCTCCCCGTCTAGGAAATGCAGTGGGGACAATCTGGCCAAGCGGCCCCTTTTGCTAAGGTTTCCCTGGGCAATCTTCAGCCCCTCTATTTCTCTGGTGCCTGAGGGGCAGGGTTAGGGGTCAGGGGTCAAGTACCTGTGCCGGGGGCTGACATGAGGCCGGAGCCTCACCCTGCAGACGCCGTCGGTGCAGTCTTTCCCCACGAGGCTGTGGGGGTGGACTCGGTGAGGCCAATCCTTCCACACCAGGCAGGCGGTCACCTCCACCTCCCGAAGCCCTCCACAATCCCGGAGCTGCAGGGAGACAGGTGCGCTTTTGGGGTCCCATCGCAGACACCTGCACTCATCCAAACTCCCTGGGGCCTCCTCTGGTAACTCCCCAACCCTCTCCCCCCACAGGATGACGGCAGGGCGTTTGCCTAAGACCCCTCTGGGATCCTGAGCCAGAGGCTTCCGACTGGTGACCTGGGGGCCTCATCACATGATAGCTGCCCTCCAGATGTCCCTTCTTTGGCCACTGTGAGTTTTAGAAACTTGGATGCACACGGGGTCTCCAAGTATGGCCCACAGAGAACTTACTAATGACCAGAGGAAAAAAAGCACCTTCGCAGGGGAAACGCCACTGGGCGCCGTGTAAATCAGGTGGGCAAGGTCAACATCACCAATACTGGGCCAAAATGACTTGGGCACCCTGACGGGGTACACTGGGAAGGCACAATGTCGCTGCTGTGACAGCTTTCCAGAAGCACGTCACCTGAATCTCACCGTGATTCCTCAAACGAGCCCAAATGGTGGTTCATCAGGTCAAAAAAAAAAAAATCAGTTTTGTGAAAGAATAAAAAGATGGGCATCGCGGGGCGCCTGGGTGGCTCAGTCGGTTGGGCGTCTGACTTCGGCTCAGGTCATGATCTCGTGGCCCGTGAGTTCGAGCCCCGCGTCCGGCTCTGTGCTAACAGCTCAGAGCCTGGAGCCTGTTTCAGATTCTGTGTCTTCCTCTCTCTCTGACCCTCCCCCACTCTCATCTCTGTCTCTCCCTGTCTCAAAAATAAATAAACATTACAATTAAAAAAAAAAAAAAAAAGAAAAAGAAAAAAAAAGATGGGCATCGCATTTGGGTGATAATCGAACAAATAACATATACGGACCCGGCTGGTAATTACACACTGGTGTATGTATGTGAAAATGCATAGAGCTGCACACACAAAAGTCAATCAACTGCAACTTGATTTGAAAAAAAAAAAAAAGGAGAGGGGGCGTCTGGGTGGCTCAGTAGGTTGAGCGTCTTGAGTCTCGATTTCGGCTCAGGTCCTGAAACCAGGGTCGTGGGATGGAGCCCTGTGTCAGGCTCCGCGCTGAGCGTGGAGCCTGCTTGAGATTCTCTCTCTCTCTCTCTCTCTCTCTGCCCCTCTCCCCTGCTCACGCTCTCTCTCTCAAATTAAAAAAAAAAGAGGGGCGCCTGGGTGGCGCAGTCGGTTAAGCGTCCGACTTCAGCCAGGTCACGATCTCGCGGTCCGTGAGTTCGAGCCCCGCGTCAGGCTCTGGGCTGATGGCTCGGAGCCTGGAGCCTGTTTCCGATTCTGTGTCTCCCTCTCTCTCTGCCCCTCCCCCGTTCATGCTCTGTCTCTCTCTGTCCCAAAAATAAATAAAAAACGTTGAAAAAAAAAAATTTAAAAAAAAAAAAAAAAGAGAGAGAGAGAGAGAGACCAGAGAGACATGACAAGCAAATGCAATCTATAACATATGATCCTTAACTGGATCCTGGATGCAGGAGGCACAAACGATGATAAAACACATCTTGGGGACAAGCGGGAGACGTAATACATCGGACGATATAATGGGATATTGTTAATTTTCCCAGGGAAGCTAATGATATTGTTAATGTCGCCATGCGGGAGTTTAGTCTATTTGCAGGAGGTGCCGGCTGAAGTATCCCGAGGTGAAGTAACTTAATATCTACAATGTGCATGCACATAGTTTAGCACAAACAGCGTGTGTGTTTGCGTGTATGGAGAAGAGTGGCAGATACAGGGAATGTGGCCCAATGTCAACTGGCAAATACGAGTTAAGGGCACACAGGTGTTCCCTGGACTATTCTTTCCATTTTCCTGTAATTAAAAAATGTTTCAGGGGCACCTGGGTGGCTCAGTCGCTAAGCGTCCGACTTCAGCTCAGGTCATGATCTCACAGCTTGTGGGTTCGAGCCCCGCGTCGGGCTCTGTGCTGACAGCTCAGAGCCTGGAGCCTGCTTCCGATTCTGTGTCTCCCTCTCTCTCTCTGCCCCACCCCCCGCTCATGCTCCGTCTCTGCCTCTCTCTCAAAAATAAACATTAAACAACTTTTTTAACAAGTTTCATCCAAACTCATCAAAATGTGTGCATTAAATATGCACAATTTTGCATATATAAATTATACCTCAATAAAAACTTTTTTAAACTACAAAAAAAGACTAAAATAATTTTTGTTCCAATTTGGGGAAACCAAAAATTTGGTGCCTGCATTTCAAAAGCATGAAACATCATGCTATGCCAGATTTCCAGATTCCCTTTAAAGAAAATGGACATTAAGGCAACTGGGGCCGGAATTCCTGTTCAGCAGCCACATGGCAGGGAGGAAGTTTATTTTTCACCGTAGAATCTAGCAGATAGAAACCAGCTCTTCAGATGTCACCCAGACCCACCTGGTTTTCCTGAGTCACCCGTAGGGCCCTGCTAACATCAAAGACCCTGTAAAGCCTGCTCTGAACTTCTAAAAAAAATTTTTTAGTAACTTTTTTTTAAATGTTTATTTTTGAGAAAGAGAGAGCAAGGCAGGGGCAGGAGAGAGGGAGTAAAGCCTGCTCTGAACTTCTAAAAAAATTTTTTTATTAACTTTTTTTTAAATGTTTATTTTTGAGAAAGAGCAAGGCAGGAGCAGGAGAGAGGGAGACCCAGAATCCAAAGCAGGCTCCAGGCTCCGAGCTGTCAGCACAGAGCCCAAAGAGGGGCTCGAACTCACAGACTGTGAGATCATGACCTGAGGCGAAGTCGGAGGCTCAACTGACTCAGCCACCCAGACCCCCTGAGCTCTGAACTTCTAAAGCCCTTCCCTATAAAAGACCAGGAAAGAATGTGTCTCTGTGGGGGAGTACTGCCCTCTAGGGGGTGTTTGGGATATTGGGGGGTGATATGGGTTGACTGGGTAATGGGGACCCACGGCAGGCGGTAGCCAGAGCCAGACGTGCTCCACCGCCTGCAAAACCAGGGACAGTCCAACACAAGTCCTGCAAGATTTTGATCATCCCGCCAACATTCACATCGGTGACAAACCTGTTTGAAATAATCACAGCCAGAATCTAGCTGTTTTACATATACAGTCCTTTTTCCCATAACTTAAAAATACGCTGAAGTTTGAGGGCGCCTGCGTGGCTTAACTGATTGAACGTCTGACTTCGGCTCAGGTCATGATCTCGTGGTTCGTGAGTTCGAGCCCCGCGTCGGGCTCTGGGCTGATGGCTCAGAGACTGGAGCCTGCTTGGGATTCTGTGTCTCCCCCTCTCTCTGCCCTTCCCCCGCCTACGCTCAGTCTCTCTCTCTTTCTCAAAAATAAACACACATTAAAAAAAAATTATACTGGGGCGCCTGGGTGGCTCAGTCGGTTGGGCGTCCGACTTCAGCTCAGGTCACGATCTCGCGGTCTGTGAGTTCGAGCCCCGTGTCGGACTCTGGGCTGATGGCTCAGAGCCTGGAGCCTGCTTCCGGTTCTGTGTCTCCCTCTCTCTCTGCCCCTCCCCCGTTCATGCTCTGTCTCTCTCTGTCTCAAAAATAAAATAAAAACAATTAAAAAAATTAAAAAAAAAATTATACTGAATTTTCAAGGACCGCGGCCACCATGTTAACTGAGGGAAGACCGGATTTTGTTTTAGACTAAGGGTTGTTTGCCACTTTGGAAGATCCCATCACCAGCTGCAACCCTGGCCAAATGGCGTTTAATTCGCTAACTCCACCTGACTGGGTCAGGCTGCCGATGGGGCCACTGCATTAGTGAGGTCTCAAGCCACTGCCACCTTCATTAGGATTCCCTGGGGCTGTGCCTGAACATTTACATATTGAAATGAAGGTGCTTATTATGCTGTTTATTTTCCTTTTATTTCTCCTTCATATTAAAGTTACGGCATTATGGATTTGGGGGGTGATTATGAGTAGAGAGACGTAATATTGCATATAAATTTCACTGAGTCAGATGGGGTTAAAGCTATTCATTTAACCAGCTCCCCACCATAATATTAGGAGATCCAGAAAACCTCAGAGTCAACGGTCTGGGGATTCAGGAGAACTGCAGGGCTGGAAACTTCTAAGATGTCACACGAGGCCTTGGAATAAATCAGAGCTGGTACCAAATCCAGGCTCCGTCGCTGGCCATCTGCATGATAAACCTGTCTATCCTGCCTTTATCTACAAAATGGATATTAGTAAGCACCTGGCACACAGGAGTGCTTAGTAATTACTACCGTCAACTTGCTGTGTGCCCCCGAGCAAGTAACTTCCCCTCTCTGAGCCTCAGTTTCCTCCTCCAAAAGATGGGACTAAAAATCCTGAGTCCAGATTCGGAGCCAGGTGGTCCCCTGTTGTGGGGTTTTTACTGTGCTAACTCTTTGAAAATCAAAACAAACACCAAGCCAGAAAAACTGCCTGGAAAGACCTAGAAAGAAAGGGTTGGGGAAAACACAGCGTCCAAGCATCACCCCACAGGTAAGTTACTAATTACAAAGGAAGGCTGTACCTTTACAACGAAACGGCCTGCTGGTCCCTAGCTGGTATGGGCCAAGGGCATCCCCCTGCGACTCATATGTTGAAGCCCTAACCCTCAGTGCCTCAGGATGTGACTGTATCTGGGGACAAGAGTCTTTCAAGAGGTGATTAAGTTAATGAGGCCGCTAGGATGCGTTCTGATCCAATCTGCCCAATGTCCTTATAAGAAGAGGTGATTTAGGGGCGCCTGGGTGGCTCACTCAGTTAAGCTTCTAACTCTTGATTTCGGCTCAGCTCATGATCTCATGGTACATGAGTTCCAGCCCCGTGTCAGGCTCTGTGCTGAAGCGAGGAACCTGCTTGGGATTCTCTCTCTCCTTCTCTCTCTGCCCCTCCCCCATGCTCTCTCTCAAAAAAAAAAAAAAATTTAAAAAGAGGTACTTTGGACACGCAAAGAGACACCAGACGAGCGAGGACACAGAGAAAGGGAAGCCGTCTGCAAGGCAAGGAGAGAGACCTTACAGGAAACCAAATCTGCTGGCACCTTGATCTTGGACCTCCAGCCTCCAGAGCCATGAGGACAATACATTTCTGTTGTTCAAGCCACCCAGTCTGTGGGATTTTGTAATGGCAGCCTGGGCAGGCTAATATACCTCCCCACAGGGTCTGACTCAGCATCACTGACATGGGGACAGACTGCCACCCCATGTCTCCTGATGTGAGACTGATGTGAGCCACAGCATCGCCAGTGGGGTATTCCCACCAAAACATACAGCCTGATCTCCTCTGGAAACGCTCAACAAGCACAGAATGCGGGACATTCGACGAAACAGCTGTCCTGTCCCCGCCCCCCAAGTGTCCACACCCCAAAGCATGAAGTCAGACTGAGAAGCTAAACTCGGGTCAAAAGACACTAAAGGCAGAGGCGCCTGGGTGGCTTAGTCGGTTAAGCCTTCGACTTTGACTCAGGTCATGATCTCACGGTTGGTGAGTTCGAGCCCCGCACTCGGCTCTCTGCTGTCAGCACAGAGCTCGCTGCGGATCCTCTGTCCCTCTTGTTGCCCGTCCCCCCACGCTCAAAAATAAACATTAAAAAGACACTAAGGCCATCCGTCTTAGTCTGTCCTGGCTGCTACAACAGAACATGTGAACTGGACGGCATCTAAGCAACAGCAATTTATTTCTCACTGTTCTGGAGGGGGCCAGCATGGTCAGGCTCTGGGGAGGCCCGTCTTCCAGCCCTGACTTCCCTCAATGTCATCCTCACCTGGTGGGAGGGGCCGGCAAGCTCTCTGGAGTCTCTTACAAAATCATCAACCCCACTCACGAGAGCTCTGCTCCCATAACCTCAGCACTTCACAAGGGCCCTACCTTCTTCTCTCTCCACAAAGACTCTACCTTCTAATACCATCACACTGGGGACTAGGATTGCAACGGATGTAGTTTAGGGGGACACAAACATTCAGACCATAGCAAGTCCTGTCAGTTAAATGCAGCATGTGATCCTGGGCTGAATATTAAACAAGTGAACAAAAACAACAGCTATCAAGAATATTTGGGGGACACCAGGCTGGCTCCGTGGGGGGAGCACGTGACTCTTGATCTCAAGGTTGTGAGTTCAAGCCCCACATTGGGTGAGGAGAGTACTTCAAAATAAAATCCTCAAAAAGAAAAAAGAACAGGGATGCCCTGGTGGCTCAGTCGGTTGAGCATCCAACTTCAACTCAGGTCATGATCTCATGGTTCGTGGGTTCGAGCCCCACATCAGGTCTCTCTCATAAAAGAAAGAAAGAAAGAAAGAAAGAAAGAAAGAAAGAAAGAAAGGGAGGAAAAAAGAAAGAAAAAGAACATTTAGGGGATAATTAGAATATGGACTTAATATTAGATAATACCCTTGGAGGAAAATTAAGTTTCTAGAGCGTGATGATGATATTCTGATTATATGGGTACTACATTGTAGGAAAACATCCTTGTGCTTGAGGGATATACACTGAAACATTATGGGTGGAGTATATCTCCAACTTACTTTTAAATCTCCCTCTCCAAATGTCTATCTAAAGGGAGAGAAAGACATAAAGCAAATAAGGCAAAAGTCACGTTCACTGCAATGTTCTTGTCTATCGTATGTAGGTTTTTAATTTTTCAAAAGAAAAAGTTGAGACATAAAGTTGAAAAAAAAAATACCCTGACAATTGGAAAAATAGACAAAATCTTTAAAGATAAATAAGGCGTTACAAAAATATCCCTCTATGCCCTGTGCTTGCCCCATTCCTGAAAATCCGGTGATGGAATGTACATTTCAAAGTAAACCGTTCTTTCCACCAGAATGTTCCGCCCTGGATGCTGCTTTTGGCCACAATGTCTGGAACCAAATCAAATAACAACTACCTAGCTGAGTAAAGGGAGCCTCCACTAGGGGAGTGAGTGGTGGGGAGCTCCAACTCCATTCAGAAGCACCGGACTAACCTCAATTCACACAGCTGGTAAGATTCAAACCCACGTCTTTCTGACTCTAGAATCTGAATTTGTAACCACTATGTTGACTGCTTCCTGCAGGGTGGGGGAAGGACAGGGTTGCTCTGTTAATCACCTGAATAAACCTATGAGTATAAATTCCCGTACTTTATGGGAGAGGGGGAGGGAAGGAAGCAGGAGACCTCGTGTGAAGGAGTTTGGACCTGGGGCAGAAGTGGGCTAAGGCCTCATGGGTCTCCAGGCGGGAGGAACAGCATGGGCAAAGTCCTAGTGGCTGGAGGGTGGCCAGTGAGGAGGGGCTGGGTGGGAATGGGCAGCAGGAGCCAGAGGGTGAGAGCCTTAGAGGCTCAGGGAGGAGATTAGGCTTCCTCCTGGGGGCACTGGGGAGCCAAGAAAGGGTTGTGAGCAAGGGCAAAGAGCAGACGTGCAATTTAACGGGGCCCTTCTGGCTGCCTGGTCGGGAGAAATTCGGAGGACTCTGGGCGCTGGCGGCCGTGCAACCCGGGGCTGGTGCAGTGATTCACCCACAACTCAGGTTCAATAAACACTTCGACAAAGATCCGGAAGCACATGAGGGCTCTGTACCGGGGAGATGCAAGGAACCATGCCTCTCCGACGCCAGTTGGGAGAAATGGTCATGGGCACAACCTCACGGAGGGCAATTTGCCTACCAAATCACCTTAGACCAACCAGCAAGGTCCACTTCCAGGAGCGACATGAAGGAAAGAACAGACGAACCGAGTCATTCTCTACAGCGTTGCTTATAATAGGAGATGGCAAACAACCCCAATACCCCCCAGGAGAGAACCCGCACGGTAAATTATCCCCCATCCACGCATGTTAATACAAATCTTTGATGTTTGAAAGTTTTGAGGCATGTGCTTTAAAACTTTAAAACAGAGGCACTTTTAAACAGGTTTGAAACGGGTAGCTCCGGGGCGCCCGGGGGGCTCAGTCGGTTAAGCGTCTGACTTTGGCTCAGGTCATGACCTCACAGTTTGTGAGTTCGAGCCCCGCATCCGGCTCTGGGCTGACAGCTCGGAGCCTGGAGCCTGCTTCGGATTCTGTGTCTCCCTCTCTCTCTGACCCTCCCCCACTCACACTCTGTCTCTGTCTCTCCCCCGAGAATAAGTAAACATTAAAAAAAAAAAAATCTTGAAACAGGTAGCTCAGGGGGTTAAGCATTAGACCTGGGCTCAGGTCACATGATCTCACGATTTGATTCACGCATGGGAGCCCTGCAAGGGGTGAGTTCCAGCCCCACACTGAGTGAGCTCGAGCCCCGCTTCCGGTGAACACAAGCCCTCTCTTTCGGTGAGCTCTGCTTCTCTCTCTCTCTCTCTCTCTCTCTCTCGCTTCTCTCTCTCTCTCTCTCTCTCTCTCTCTCCCCGTCTCCGCCCCTTGTGGGATTCTCTCTATCCTCTCTCTCTGCCCCTTGCTCACTTGCACCCTTTTGCTCTCAAAAAAAAATAATAATAATAAATAATAATAAATAAATAAATAAATAAAACTTTAAAACAAAATAAAGATGCGTGTAGCAAACCCAAATGTGGAATCTTATTTTTCCCTCTCTTTAACACAAAAGGTAGCATAATCCCCTACAAATGGTTCTGTGCCTTTTTTTTTTTTTTTGGTTTATTAATCTATCTTGGCGATGGTTTCACATTAGTACAGTAAGGGAGGGCTTCATTTAAATTTTTTTCTTTTCCGTGTTACCTAACTGCACGTGTTTATATTTATCGGCACACACATTCACACACATAGACTTGCCATGGCTGCGAAGGATTCCAATGTGTAGATGTTCACAGGATTATTTCACCAGTGCCATGCTGATGAACGCTGCATTCTGATTCTTTACGCAAGGCTGCAAGGGATAACCTTGCACATCCCTCTTTTTGCCCCGAGGCTGGCATATATCTACATGATCAGTGCCTGGAATGGCCAGGCCGATGTGTCACGATGGATGGTCATAATCGTTAACGCCGTAAGGCCAGCGGTTCATCTCTACGGAGCACATACCGTGCTGGAGGCCCTTGGCGTGTATAAATTAACTCGTTTCCGCCTCCCAACAACCGCAGGTGGGTTAGTATTATTATTATCCCGTTTTGTGGAGAAGGAAACTGAGGCACAGAGGGACTGAATAAGCAGCCCAAGGCTGCACAGCTAGTAAATGGCAGAACGGGGATTCATTCAAACTTGGCCACTCCGATTATTAAGACCTCCCTTGTGGACCGGGAGATCGCGTCGGTCCTTCCACGGCAATGATAATTTCGATTAATACTGCCAACTGCCAGGAAGGAGGCCTTTCTTTGAATGTCCTTTTGAATCTGGGGCCAGGCGATTAACTATGATCCGCTCCAACAACAGCAACAGCAATAATAATAACGACCGTCAACTAGGCTAACTACACGCACGCGAATCCCGGGGGCGGGGGACCGCGACACCCCACCCCGGGCCCCACCTCGATGGCGGGCAGCGTCTTGCTCGCCTCCGTGCTGCTCTCCCCGAGGATGCTGCCGGCCGAGCGGCCCTCGCACTCGTAGCGGAAGCGCATGCCGCGCTGTTTGGGCTGCTCCGTGATGACCAGGTGCGGCCGCGGCCCGGGGCCCGGGGCCGGGGGCAGGATCCGGCCCAGGGGACAGCCCCAGGGCGGCGGCGTGGCGGGGGGCGGGGGCGCCGCGGGGCCCAGGGTGACGGTGCTCAGGGAGGCGGCCCCGCGAGACACCAGGCGCGGCAGTCCCTCGCCCGGGCCCGGCTGCGCCCCCTCCAGGCCAAAGCCATTCTCCTTGATGTACTCGTCGATGATCTCTGCGGGAGAAGCAAAAACTGGGGGTGACGCTGATTATAAAAGGAATGGCTCGGTGACCCTCCCTCCCCACCCCCGCCCCGAGACCTGTGCCGCCCCGCCTTCCCTAAGCCACTCCTTTCTTCACAAACATATTTCTTGGGGCGCCTGGGTGGCTCAGTCGGTTGAGTGTCCGACTGGGGCTCAGGTCATGATCTCGCGGTTCACGAGTTCGAGGGACTGACTGGGCTCTGTGCTGACAGCTCAGAGCCCGGAGCCTGCTTTAGATTCTGTGCCTCCCGCTCTCTCTGCCCCTCCCCTGCTCACACTCTGTCTCTCTCTCAAAAACAAATGAAACATTAAGAATAAAATAAAATAAAATAAAATAAAATAAAATAAAATAAAATAAAAACAAAACATATTTCTTGTGGGCTGAGGGCGGGGGGTAGAGGGGGGCTTGGCCCCAAACACAAAAAAAGTCCCTATCCCTCCTTCTTGCAAACAGCTCCCCAGTTCTTGAAGCCAGAAACCTGGGGACCTGCCTCGTCTCTCCTCCTGCACGCTCACATCCACTCCCCTCCCTAATAGCACCTGAATTCAAGTCTCCATCACCTCTCACCTGGATAAAGGTAGGGCCAGGTAACAGGTGTCCCTGCGTCCAGCTCACCCCGTTTAACAACAGCAAGAATAACAGCTGTTCTGCCTCAGAGAACAGCCCCATCGTCCAAAGGCTCAAGCTGGAAGGATGCACCTCTTTGTGGGTTGCTCACGATCCCCCAGCAGTGTCCCGTCCTTGAACTTCTGCCTCTTGCCTCAAACACGTATTTACGCCTCTCCCCACACCCCTGTCTCCATCCTGGTCCGCCCTCACGGTCTCCCCTCGAACCACTGCTCCCGTTCGCCGCCAGCTCACCTCCTCAGCCTGTCCCCCACGCACAGCCAGAGGTATCTCATGTCAGATCTTGTCCCCCCTCCCGTGGCGCCCATCTCCCTTATAGTCGAAGTCAATGTCTTCCCCATATAGCCCCCCCCCCAACTCTATTCATCTCAGAAAACAAAAAACAAAAAACAAAAACAAAAACAAAACCCACACCCCGGACCCCTCCGGATCCCTGCCACAGAGCCTTGCATGGACGGGTCCCTGTGGTCCTGGGTCTCCCACCACCTCCCTGTCACCTAGCTCTTTTCTCTTGCTCCCAGCAAAACTGGCCCTCTCTGGCGGGGGGGGGGGGGGGGGGTTGTGCTTGCTCCCCATCTGCCTATTCCATCCAGCCCACACTGGTTTCTCATCCTTCTGGTCACAAATGTCACGCCTTCAGAAAGGCCACTCTAATGTGTGTCTTCCCAGGCCATCTGTTTTTCTTTGTGTTATTTCCTTCACAGCCCTTAGCCCAATCTGACATTATCTTGCTCATTTATTCCTTTTCCTACTGTCTCCTCCACTAGAGTGTCAGCTCCAGGAGGGTGGGGACCTTGTTTGGTTTGTGGGTGAATCCCCGGGGCCTAGAACAGTGCCTGGCACATGACGGGTGCTTGAAACAACTCACCGAAAGAATTAACAACGGTCACGGTGATGGTGACACGAAAGGCAGCTGGCGTGCGGAGTCATTTCTAATGACTCCTAATACCAAGGTACTGCTAATACCTTGGGAACGTGACCGTTAAAATCCCCTGGCAGTCTGAGAAGTCACGCTGTGACCCTCCCCCTGCCCAACAGCGAGGGAGGCCAAGATCCCCCACTGTGAGAACTTGGGACTCCTCAGCCTCCCCCCAGACCTGCCCTGTGATACTCACCCAATTCATCTGTGGAAGGAAGAGAAAGAGAAAGAGAAAGGTGAGGTCCAGAAAGTGCTCAAGACTTTCATCTTTTAAGACAGATTCCCCAACCCCCTCCCCTCACGGAACCCCTCCCTTTCCCCCTTCCTCCATCCCGGGAAACTGGGCTCCGACTCCCTGGGGTACCAAACCCCAGCCCCTGTCTTATCCTCTTGGGCTACCCGCCCCCCCCCCCGGCTCAGCTCCCAATATTGGAGCCCCAGGGTCAGGGTACCCTCAAGTGCCTTCTAAAAACCGGGAATTATAAAGCATCATCGGGAAGGAAGCCGAAGATCTTATCACTGGGAAAAAATTCAACATCCAAGATTCTAAATTGAATGTGGGGGGGGGGGTCCCTCCCTAAAGCCCACCACAGAACCCCAAGGCTCTATACTAGCTAGTATCTGAAGATCCAAGGAAGTCGGTCCTTCACCTCCAGGCACCCACCTGCCCTGCACCCCGGCCCAGTCCCTCGGCAAGGCCCACCCACCATCCCAGATTCGCCCCCTGAGTGGGGAGAAACATCAATGCTGGGGAAGCCCTTTATCACCTCCTCAGGGAGGCTCTGTCCTGAACGGGGCCATGGAGAATTGAAACACGCCTCCCATCATTCCATAGACAGGATGAGGGGAAGGCCGGAGTGAGCAAGCCTGGGCTCAACACTGTGAGGGAGGGCAGTGGTCTGCTGCTGGTCGTAGGCTTATCGATGCCAGCCTGCCTCGCTGCCAGACCTTTCCTCCTCCTCCTCCTCCTCCACTCTCGGGGAGTGGCTCCTGCCAGCCACTGCCACCTGGCAGTTTGCTCCTCGGAAAGCAGTTTACCTGCTCCCCTTATCTCATGTGATCTTTGAAGTCAGCAAGGGGGGGCCCCCCTCCCCCCCGCCACGTGGTAGCTGGGGACACTGAGGCTAGGAGAGAAGAAGGGACGGGCTGTAGATCACTGGCAGGGCCAACCTCCAACTTGGAACAACTTTCTTAAGCATCTATGCTGGACGGACTGGGAACCCCAAGATGAGTTCGACTTTGGGGCCCTCAAGGAGCTCCCAGGCTGCAGGGGGAAACTGAGGCCCAGGAGGCAGTGGCCTGAACTTTGGACCGCCTCAGCTCAAATCTTGGCTCTGCAACTTGCTAACTGTAGGGACTTGAGCCCATTACTTAACCCCTTTGGGCCTTGGTGTCTTCACCCGTAAAATGGACACAATAATAATGCCTCGCTGGGCTGCTGTGAAAATCAAATGAGCTAATACGTGGGAAGCACTCAGAACTGTCACAGTTGTAGGCAAGACATAAATGCTGGCTGCTCTTGGATAAAGTGTTGGGAGACATTATTTTATGGACTTAGGTAACCCGCTCTCCCTTTCTAGGCTTCGGTCCATCTGTCTATATACAAAATGAAAGGGTTGGAAGATGTGCTTTCACAACATGGGGTGTAGAGTCACCCAGACGTTGGTTTGAATCCTATCTGTCACCCACTGACTGTGCAGCCTTGGGAAAGTCTCTCAACCTCTCTGAGTCTTTCTCTGAAACATGAGGTCTGAGCTCCTATCTCAGGTGTTAACATGAGGATTCAGAATCACACAGGTCAATTGCTCAGCACGGTGTCTGAGCACTGTGTCATAAGGCTTAGCTAATAGCATTATTATCTAAAATCCTCTTTCAGCCAGGAAACGCTGGGACCTTCTCCTTATTAAAGGCCCAATTCAAATAACCCCCTACCCCACCTCAACCTCCCACAGAGACCTGCCAAACCATTCAGGGACGGCCAGGATGGGCCCCAGGTCTTTCCTGCCTCAGGGCCTTAGCACAACCTGCTCTCTGCCAGAATGCTCTTCCTCCGTTTCTTTGCGTGGCCTCCTCCTCCTCCTCCTTCAGGTCCCTGCTCAAATGTCGCTTACTAGATGGGTCTTCCCTGACCACTTTATCCAAGAAAGCCCCCTGGTCCCTTGCTCCAGTCTGTGACAGTTACGTACCTTTGTTTTATCATTTTCATGACACCGATTAGGATTTGACGTGACTTTGCATTAAGAGACTCACATCTATCTCCTCCTGCAGACTGTGAGCACCTCGGAGTAGGGAACATGTCTGCCCCATCGCACTGTATACCCAGGACCCAGTACGTGTCTAGCCCGTCAGAATGAGGGAAATTTTCCCTCCCACTCAGTCCTGGCATTTAGGGCTCTCATTCTTACCCTGCTGTTAGATATCACTGGCCCCGAGACCTCTTCAGAGCCTTTATCACATTTTATAATCCTGCATTTACTTTATTGCCTACGTGTCTGCCTCCACATCTAGGGAGGGAACCTAGGAGGGCAGAATCAGGGCTGTCTCAGTCACTACTGAGTCCCCAGCACTGCCCGGCACAGGGCCAGCCACAGAACAGGCACTCGGTAAATATTTATCGAAGAGATGACATCACCAATTACTCTCAATTGAAACCAAAGATCTAGGTCTTGCGCCAGAAAAACCTCAGCCTGGTTCCTGCCCGGAACCAGTGCTCGGGCAGTACCTGTCCCCAATGCCATGCCCCACCTTTCACCGTTGTCCAAACTCTCAGCCCTGTTAGAGAACCCGCTGAGCCTCCTCCACAGCCAGGCCAGCGCTTTGCAGGTCCCAAGGATCTACCTCCAGACAGAGGCCCAGCCCCAGCCCACTAGGGCCACTGAGTTTTCACGCTGACAGGATTCAATCCCTGCCCTTGAAATCCCAGAAGATTTCTAGGAGAGAAGATGTTGTCATTTAGCTATGATTCTGCGTTGTCTTGGGCAGCAATGAATTTTGGATGGCACTGGCTGAGGGGCCGTACAGACTAGTGGTTCTCAGCTTCTTTTTGGGAACTTGCTAGAAATGCAAACTCTCAGGGCCGCTCCTAGACCTACTGAATCAGAAACTCTAGAGGTAGGGCCCCACAATCTGTTTTAACAAGCTCCCTGAATGACTCTGATGAACACGAAGGTTTAAGAACCATGGTTACAGGCTCTGTAACAACGACAGCAGCAGCAGCAACAACAGTAAAAGCCATTAACAATGAACACTTACGGGGACTTTACTGTGTGCCAGACACTGCTTTGCAGATCTGCCTGTATCAGCTCATTGAACCCTCTCAATCCCTGCCACCAGAACGGAGGCCCTGATATTATGTCCATCTTACAGATGAGGCAAGCTGAGGCCCAGAGAGGGGAAGTGGCGATCTGCAGGCACTCACACAGGGAGGAGGTGATGGGTGGCACCAGTGTGTAATTATTACCCTCTGCACTGTCACGGTAAATCTCTAAAGAGGACTCCTCTTAGAGGGTGAATAGGTGGTTAGTTTTACCTGTCCAGCTCCTAATCACCCGGGAGGTAGGGGCATCTGGGGCCCCCATCTCAACCGGCGGGGATGAATACAGGTGGTCAGAGGAAAGCTGAGGTGGACCTGGGCCAAACCCCAGACAAGAGGCGTGCCCAGTGCCGCCTCCACAGGACGCCCCCCTCCCCCGTCCTGAGGGCGCAGGTGGGCCGGAACTGTGGAGGGCTGCTCACCCGTGGTCCTGGAAACGGCGAGCGAGAGCGAGGAGAGGTCAGCGGACCCTGCAGGGAGGGAGGCATGTCTCAGGAGGTAACGCGGCGGCTGCGGGGGGACCGGAGAATCTCCCAGGCCCCACCCCGTTCCTCTCTTGGCCCCGCCCCTTTGGATCACGCCCCTTCTGCCTTATTGCGTGCAGGGTCTGGCCTTCCTTCTCCAACTTCTGGACCCGTTCCCCAGTGTCTGTCATTCTCACCACCCTCCATCACATTCAGGCCGGCTCCTTCTCTTTCTCAAGGGCCTGGAAGAGCCCTTAACCTCAGTTAGGAAAGCCCCCACTCCGTCCTCGCTCTCAGGATCAACCCTCCCCCTTCACTTTTTCAGTGAAGTCCCCAGTCCCCTTCTCCCTCTCAGACCCTGCCACTTCTCTCCAGAGGCAGGCCCCACCCCCCTTTCTTCTCCGAGGCAGGCCCCGCCCCTCTTTTTTCGGAACAGGCCCACCCCCTTTTCCCTGGCAGAGTCAGGCCCCGCCCCCTTACTCTGAGTACGACGCCGCTTCCTTCTTAGAGTTAAGCTCCGCCCCCTCTTTGCTCTCAGAGTCAGGCTCCGCCCCCTTCGGTGAGCGAGGACCCTCATTTTCGCTCTCGGTGAATCTGTCCACGCCCCCACTCCGCAGGAGCAGCTCCCGCCCCGCCTTCTCCGAGTCGGGCCCCGCCTCCTCCTCTGCCTCAGGGTCAGGCCCCGCCCCCTTCTCACTCTGTAGTGGGACGCCTCCCTCTTACCTTGGGCTGGACCCCGTCACTATCCTCTGTCTCCTTCCTTCCCTCTAATACAGTGTCCCCGGAACCCTCAACCTCGCCCCCCCAAACGTTTTAGAGTCCCGTAGGAACCCCCAGACTACTCCAGGACCCTCCAGAACCCCTGCATCTCCAGTCCCGCCCCAGACTCCTCTCCTGAACCCCGGTCCCGCTTACCCAAGGCCCCCAGCTCCGGCGCAGCGGACGGTCTGGCGACGCGGCGACTCGGCATGGCCCGACCAGTGGGGACGGACGGCCCGGAGGCCGGCCCAGATCAAAACACACACGCGGGCAGGCCGGGCGGCCAGAAGGCACGGTCCGGAGGACGATCGCGGGTCGGGCGAGCGGCGCAGGGGCTGGGGCCACAGGCCGGGCTGGACGCGCGGCGCCCGGGGCTGCGGGGGGCGCCGGGCCGGGCCGGGCGGGCGGCGGGCGGGGGCGGGGCGGCGGAATTCCCCGGCGCCGCCGGCCTGCGCGCCCATTGGCCTGCACCCCATCGTGACGTCACGCTAGGGGAACGGGAAAACCCCCACGCGTCACGTGGTCGCGGGGGCGGGGCCGGCCGGGAAGAGGAGGCTGGGCGCACAGGAGGGGCTGGGCGAGCGCCGCTGCCCAGTGCTCAGGGGGGAGACAACTGAGGCTTGTTTAGGGCCACTCACGTCCTACCCCGGGAGCAAGTTGGGAAACTGAGGCCCGCCCCCCAGGTCTGCAAGCGGGAGCTGAAACTGCTGTTTCTCTGTAAGGGAAGCTTCGGGATCGGGAGGTTGCCAGGGCTCCAGCTGCCATTGGGAATAATGATCTTTACGAAAACCTCCGCAGCCTCTCTATGCCTCAGTTTCTTCAAGGGTAAACTGGGACTGAAGGTACTTAAACGTTTAAAGCTAGAATGCCAGTTTTAGGATTTGTCTGTCTTGTTCCTTGCTCTAACCCTAGCGCCTAGAACATCCCTTGGAACACAGTGGGTGTCCATTAAATGTTTAGTGCACGGATGGATGTTTTATTCTTCCCCCATTACCCCTTCAAGTTTCCCAATGGCCCAGAACACTTTTACCTCCAGGGCTCAGCAACTCATTGTGGGCATGGTGACCGCCGAGCCCCCAGTGTACATGTTAAGCTGACCCCTGAGCAAAGGGCTTACCTGGGGCCTTATATCTCACAGCTTGCACCAGCCTCAGAGGCATGTGATCAAATTACCATTATTGCAGAGCAGGAGCCTGAGGCTCAAAGAGGGGCAGCTATTTGGTTAGGTCACATTCCTAGGCCTTCCCTGTTTGTCCCTGAGAATGACCGGTTGACCATTAGGTCCTAATTTGCCAGGGTTTAGCATCCTGTGCCCACTCGTGTCAAATTTTCACTCCTTCTCTCCGTGACCCATGCGGACTCATTGATTCATTTGACATACACTTACTGAGAACCTGCTGTGTGCCAGGGCCTGCACCGGGCACCGGGTCACAGCACTCACCCTGCCAGGCCCGGTGCCTCCTCGTGGAGAGCAGAATAGGGTACAGCAGCAGTCTCAAAGTGTGGCCCTCGGGCCTTCAGGTGATGCAGATAGCTGAAGCCCAAGTGTTGCCCTGGAGCAAAATATCAAGCAAACCTTTTCCACAAAAAAGCAGCCAAAGACAGCACAGAAACAATGAGCACGGCCATGTCCCAATAAAACATTATTTTATGGGCGTTGAAACTTGGGCTTTGTAGAACTTTCATGTGAAACGAAATATTTTTGAGATTTTTTTCTTCCAACCACTCAAAAATGTAAAAATCACGCAAAAACTGGAAAAAGCTGGTTTTCGCCTGGAGGCTGTAGCCTGCATTTGACAAGAGCATTGCAAGAGAGGTTATGATTCGAGGGTCCAGAATCAGGCTGTTGGGGTTCAAATCGTAGGTCTCCCACTTACCAGCTGTGTGGCCTCAGGCAACTGACTTCGTCTCTCAGCCTTGGTTTCCCCATCTGTAAAATGGGTCTTATAATAGGATGGTTGTCAGGATTAATAAGATACTAAAAATAGTTGACACTATAGCTCTATATGTGCTAGGCACTGTCCCAACAGCTGAGGACAGAGTGAGAAAGATGACAAATAAAACCCCTGTCACCATGGAACTGAAACCGAAGGTGGGGGAGGACAGATGGAAAAATAGATAAGCAGGGCACCTGGGGGGGCTCAGTCAGTTCAGCAGCTGACTCTTGATTTTGGCTCAGGTTATGATCCCAAGGGCCTGGGATCGAGCCCTGTGTCAGGCAGAGCCTGCTTAAGATTCTTATTCTCTCTCGGGGTGCCTGGGTGGCTCAGTCGGTTGAGCGTCCGACTTCGGCTCAGGTCATGATCTTGCGCTCTGTGAGTTCGAGCCCCGCGTCGGGCTGTGCTGACAGCTTGGAGCCTGCTTCAGATTCTGTGTCTCCCTCTCTCTGCCCCTCCCCCGCTCATGCTCTGTCTCTCTCTCTGTCAAAAATAAACATTAAAAAAAAATTTTTTTTAAAAGATTCTCATTCTCGGGGCGCCTGGGTGGCTCAGTCGGTTAAGCGTCCGACTTCGGCTCAAGTCACAATCTCGCGGTCCGCGGGTTCGAGCCCCGCGTCGGGCTCTGGGCTGATGGCTCAGAGCCTGGAGCCTGCTTCCGATTCTGTGTTTCCCTCTCTCTCTGCCCCTCCCCCGTTCATGCTGTGTCTCTCTCTGTCTGAAAAATAAATAAACGTTAAAAAAAAAAAATTAAAAAAAAAAAAAAGATTCTCATTCTCTCTCTCTCCTCTCCCTCTACCCCTCTCCCCTGTTCATGCTCTCGCGCTCTAAAATAAAAAATAAAAATAAAGCAGATAAGCAAACGTGTATCTGGTGGCGAGGCAGCATTACAGAGTAAAGCAGGATGTATAGATTGAGTTTGGAGGGTGCTGTTTGGGTTAGGAAGTTCAGGGAAGGTCTGAGATGACGTCTGAACAGAGT
The DNA here is from genome assembly GCF_018350215.1 of Panthera leo. Taxonomy (NCBI): domain Eukaryota; kingdom Metazoa; phylum Chordata; class Mammalia; order Carnivora; family Felidae; genus Panthera; species Panthera leo. The sequence continues at coordinate 11,654,073 of NC_056693.1, forward strand.
TGAAACGGTGAAGGCTCTTTGTGGCTACCTAGAGAAGTGTTCGAGACGCAGGAAACAGCAAGCGCAAAGACCCTGAGGTGGGCACGTGCATGGCATGTTCAAGGAACAAGGAGGCTGGGGTGACCGCTAGAGTAGAGGAAGCAAGGGTTAAATGTGGCCTGTAAGGCGATGGGGATGAGCAACATTAAATTTAACAGATGAAGCGAACCGCATACAAACCTTAGGCTATAGAGTTTGGCTCCTGATAAGGAACATCTAATAGCGGCTCCTAGAATAGGACCAGGAGCCCAGTCGGTCCCCCCCCTCCCCCCGACCGTCCCTTGCAAACGTCTGGCCTCATAACTGTTTAATTGGGTGGATAACCAAGAGCACAGGTCAGAAATCCCCAGCATTCGGGGCTTCTGCTGGGCTCTGAGCACCCTGAGGGCAGGCTTGGGGCTATCTTGGTCTCTGCTGTGTAAGCAGAACCCCCACCCCATCCCCGCTCAGTGCAAGGTGCAGGGGAGGTGCTCGGGGAAAAATCTGTGGACTGACTGCATGTCAGTCTCTCCACCGGTGTGTTAACGCAGGCCCCGCCAAGGTCCACACTCCTGGATGTGTACCTGTCCGTGAGAGACTGTACAAACGTGTGCTCAGCCAACATTCCCAGAGGACAGAGCAGGGACGAGACAGCTCTGGCTCTGTGCTCACAAGGCTCAGTCCAGTGGAGAATAACCTGTCCCTAGACGGGGATGACTCATAGTGGGCAGGGCTGAGGTGAGAGATCAGGGAGCTGCGGGTCCCAGATCAGGTAGTCAGGGAGGACTTCCTGGAGGAAGAGATACTGGAACTGCGATGTAGGGGACGCCTAGGGTAAGACAATGAGTTGTGTGCCTCAGGGCACGTCCCAGGGAAGGGAAGAGCAGGGTCTAGAGCCAGAAGATAAGAGATCGTGGCAAGTTAAAGCAAGGGTGAGGAGGGGCGCCTGGCTGGCTCCGTCAGTGGCTGGAGCGTGCAGCTCTTGATCTCGGGGTTGTGAGTTCAAGCACATTGGGCATAGAGATTACTTGAAAATGTTAAAAAAAAAAAAAAAAAAAAAAAAAAGCGAGACGAGGCTGTGGGGGTGAAGTCCCTCCCATCCCCTCAAGGTCTCGTTTATTAGGGGCCTGGACTCTTCTCCCAAGCATACTAGGAACCACAGTAGGTTCTGAACAGGGGACAGGCAGGGTCAAGTCTGTGCCTTAGAAAACCCTCTGGCTGCTGAGTGGAGAGTGGACGGGAGGGGCAGGGACAGACGGGGAACAGCTTGGACCAGGCGGTCTCGGCGGAAGTGAAGAGGTGGGACTCCCGAGTGTGGGGGGTACGGCTGGTGGGCCTGGCCAAAGGCTTGGGCGTGTGCCTGCGGGGGGCTAGTGAGTGCAGGGGGCCTGAGAGCCTCCTTGGTTCCTAGAATCGTGGGACAGAAGCCCCGCAGGAGTCCGGGCTTTCTCCCGGGGCACTGGCAACCCTGGGATGCTGTAGGGCAGGGAAGGGAGTGTTGTGGGTCCGTGGGGCTGCCTGAGGGGAGGAGGGGCCCGCTGCCCACGTGTGTACGTGCGGGGCCCTGCGTGTGCCAACGTTTCCCAGGACCTCATGGATTCCCTGCCCGGCTCTGCAGGAGGTCGGCACTGGAGCCCTGTGTGTGGCCCTGGGCGTCCTCTCCCTGTGTTGATGCGGCCACCCCCCAAAACAGTAAATCTGGAAATGTGAGGTCCCAACAGTTCGGAGGGAAGGGACATCCAGAGACGTATAGGGTCCATGTCTATACAGTGGATCGACAGTCCCAGCCCAGACAGCTGGGAAGACGTGTTGGCTGGGTCCTGGGGGCAGATGTCGCCTCCACAGCTACAGAGCACGACAGCCAGGCACACCACCCTGAGTAAGGACTCACCCCCGTACCCCTACCGTGACCCTGGCGGGGAGAGCTCAGAGGCCCAGAGACGGGAGGCTGTGTGTCTAGGGTGCGGGGACTACTCAACAAGGAAGCCTGATGGGGAGTTGCCTCATGGGGTGGGCCTGTGCTGCTGCCCCGCCTGGCAGCACGAGGCCAGGAGAGCATCGGAGGAGGGGGCACAGCCAGATGCAGCCTCGTGGGCAAGAACGCAGGTGCAGTAAGGTCACAGCAAACAGCTTCCCGTCTGTGAAATGGGGACAGTTACGGAAGCCCCTGGAGGGCTGCCGGGAGGCGGAGAAGGGGGAGAAAGGGCCTGGTCACGGGGGGTCACCGTCTCCCACTCTACTCCGTGCTGCACTCCGCAGGTCTCCCTTGCAGACCCAGGAGAGACACCCGCACCCCGGCGAAGCTGCCCTCCGAGGTGGCAGAGGAAGGCAGGCACGAGGGGGGATGGCTGAGTTTAAGTTAAACACCCATATGAATTTATTAAATCCAGACTGTGTTAAAGGGTGGCGGTCTGGAAGGAGGGGCATGGCGGGGGGACAAGGGACAAGATGATGGATGGCCGCAGGCATCCCGCAGAGGGGCCCCAGCCGCCCCCCCGCCTGGGCACCCCCCTCGGCAGCGCCACGTCGGCTTCACCATGATTCCCAACGGTGCTGGGCTGGCAGGGCGAGATGGCTAGAAACACAGAGGGACACACGGACAGACGGCGCCTCCACAAACAACGTGCCCCGGCCTGCCCCGGCCCCCGCAACACACGCTGGGCTCTGGCCCACGGGGGCCTCCTGCCACCCTGGCCCCATCTGTCCAGGGAAAGGGCGACAAGGAGGGGAGGCGAGGGGGCCGGGGCCGCGGGGGTGGTGGTCACCAGGAGCCGGAGCGGAAGAGGAGGACCAGGGGCGGCTAATCCCTTTTCTTGTCCTCTGCTGGCTTTGGAGGGGCTTCCTGGGGCTCGGTGGCAGAGCTGGCCCCCTGGGTGGGCTTGGCGGGCGGGGGCGTGGAGGCCTCCTCCCTGGCGGCGGCGGCGGTGGCTGTGGCGGGGGCCGGGGCGGGTGGGGGTGGGAGGGCCCCTGCTGCTGTCGGGGCCTCGGCCACGGGGGCGGCTGCCGTCGGGGCCTCGCCACTCATGCCAAACTCGTTCACCCGCGTGGGGTCGACGCGGTAGATCCACCGTTGGTAGAGGTAGATGAAGAAGACCACATCTGGTGGGGGGGGGGGGGGCAGGGCGAGGGGGGCAGCGTGAGGGGGCGGCCGTGGCACCCCTCAGACCAGGGCCCTGCCTGTGCCCGGGTCTGGCGGCGGCCTCCCGCGCCGGCCCTCCCGCCCGCCCGCTGGACCTCACCGTCCCGCAGGCAGCCGATCCGATACATGACGGGCATCTTGATGACAAAGGCAAACAGGTCGTCAATGAAGGTGTTGAGGGCCTTGTAGGTGAGCATGCGCCAGGGCAGGTGGGCCACAGACTTGAGCTTGTAGTTGATGAAGAGCTGGGGTGTCATGGTGATGAAGCCTGCAGTGACGGGGAAAGGGACGCCCGTGAGCAGAGGAAGGGGCGTCCTGACCCCCGACCTCTCTGGCCGCCTTGCCGGTCTCGCCCTCCGCACTCCGCTCCAGCACCCCCCCCCCCCCCCCCCCCCACCGCCGGCCCCTCACCACTCCTGCGCCCAGGCACATCTCACCACAGCTCCCTCGCCCCACCCCGGGCAGCTTGCAGGCCTCAGTTTACACATCATGCCCCGAGAGGTTTCCCCAAACCCCTTTACTTCGACCCCTTCGTGGCACCCGCTGTAACTCTCCCACCTGCTTGTTGACTCTGAAGGGGCCCCTGAGGACAAGGACATACAGAAACATGCCGTGTGTGGCCTCCGGAAAATCCTCGTTGACCCCCACGTTGGACCAGGCTCCCCTCACCCCCTTCAAGGCTCCTCACGCGCCACCCCTGCCCACCCAGGGCTGTCCCTGTCTGGGGAGGAGTCTCTCCCGCACCGGGCCGTGAGCATCAGGAGGGCAGGGCCGGGCCTCCTGGACCACCGCTGGGCGCCAGCAGGGCCCGGCGTGGGGCCCGGGAGCGTCTGCGGCGGGTGCCCCGGGAGGCCGGCTCACCGAAGGTCAGCAGGAAGCCGTAGAGCATGCTGAGCACCCAGGAGTACCAGCCCTTGTGCTCCAGGTACAGGAGGCTATAGACCGCGTAGCAGCCCAGGAGCGGAAAGAGGATCCACGACAGGTACCGGAACGCCATCTGCGGGGCGCAGGGCAGGGCTGGCACCCGGCTCCCCACCCTCACCCACCCACACCCGGTCCGGCAGGCCGGGCCAGGGGAATTTCCAGGTGGCCCCGGGAACCGTGGACCCGCACAGGAAGTATACAGGGCAGGCGCCGAACACCGGAGGGTGTGACGCGGGCCATAAAGAAGGGCCCCGCCAGTGGGCGGGCAGATGCCCTAGCCCCCCACCCACTGCCCATCTCCTGGGCCCCCCAAGGGCATGTGGGTGCTTGGAGACCCTCCCCGGGGCCCACCGTGGAGGACACTCACATCATCATACACTTTGGTAGAGGACTCGATGTACGTGGACTTGTCTTTGAAGGTTGGGCGGGGGAAGAGTCCTGCCACCTTGTGCTCCCGGTCCAGCTGCAGACGGGGAGGGAGGCCGTGGTCGGCTGCCACGCTGGCTCCCACCCCCACCCTTCCTCACTGTTCCCAGTTCCCCTGTCCCACGTGTGACCCAAAAAATCCCCTGGTGTGAAAATCCCCTTGGTCCTGGGAGTGCAACAGGCACTGGGAAACCCCCAGGGGCCAGCTCCAGGGTCTGGCTGGCGCAGACGACCGCCATTCCAAGTCCCGGTGGCCCCCAGAACAGCACAGCGGCCCGGCCTTACCCGGACGTCCATGACCTTGGTGATCTTCCAGAGGTCGATGAGGACCCCGATGAAGACGCTGACCTGGACCACGAAATTGGTCTCGTTGTCCAGGATGTAGAGAAGGACCACGAAAGACTGGAAGACGCCGAAGAAGACGGAGCGCACGGACAGGCCCTCCAGAGACTGCCGGCTGTTCCAAAACTGGATATCTGCACGGGAGGCGGGGGGAAGCTGAGAGGGTGCGGAGCCCCCGAGCCCCTCCTGCGGCTCCTTCAGGCTCCGTCCTCAGACCCCCAACGCGCCACAGCGGCGCTGGGTCTGTCACGGGCAGCGGCGCGCACTACCCTCCGCTCCCGTGAAGAGTCTCTTGCCAGAGCGGCAGGCAGGCAGGACGACTGCGGTCCTTACAGTGGAACCCCACCCCCGCCCCCGCCCCCACCCCCACCCCCAGGGTGCAGTCTGACCGTGCGCACTGCCACGCGTCAGGTGCCGAGGCTGGCCAGGGAACCCACATTCCTCGGGCCACACAGCCCGGCCTGGTGGAATGTGGACGGAAGCCAGGTCTGCATGACACCAGCCCCAGGCTGTCCCCCCGGTGCCATGCTCTCTCCCGTGGGCACGACGCTCTGGGACACGCACTTCAAGACCGGCTCCCCCAGCCCACCGCCCTGAAACCGTGCAGGGCCTCAGACACGCCTGGGGCATAGGCAAAGGACCGGGCACTGGTCTCCAACAGCTCCTTCTAGTGGCCCTGGCGGACCCCACCCACAAGGCTAGGCCAGCCCCTCCCTGAGCCCTGGCCTCCGGTGGGCCAAAGTGGGTAACGGCAGTGTCCCCACCTGCGGCCACAGGAAGCCGACCGCCCCGGGGCCTGCCTCACAGGAGCGAGGCCAGGCCCAGGCTCACACAGGGCTGGCTCTGCATCAGTGTGCAAGGCTGTCCACCCTGCTCTGATTCTGGTTCCAGGGCTCCAGCATGCTCGCCCTGCCCCCCGATCAGACGCGGGGACACCCACAGAACCCCCCAGTCCTGACCGGGAAAAAAGGGGACGGAGACGGGGTCGGTTGGAGGCGGGTGGATCTGAGTCCCACCTCAGACCAGGGAGGCAACGAGCAAGAGTAAAGGCCCCCGGGGCCCATCCCCCTGCTGAGTGACCTCGGGCGAGTGACCATGCCCTCTGTGCCTTCATCTCTCAGGAGGAAGAGGGACCCTAGGCGACCCAGCCGGCAGTCAGCAGGAAGTCTGGGAGCCACGGCGTGCCCAGGCACAGCGAGCGCTCCATACGGCACAGCTACCAGTGGTCGCCACCACCTACTGTCCCATTTGGACGGTAGAAACTTCTAGAAGGTAACTCTCAACCACGGCAGTACCGTCTTAAGAATGCTAGTGCCCGTTAGTACTGCTGCTTGCGCAAGCTGTAGAGCGGGAGGCCCCCCGCCCCCACCTGCAGCTCTCCGGGGAAGGAAGCAGTGGCCCACGGGGCTTAGAGGATGAGACTGGGTGATGGAGCCTCCGCCCGGGTCCAAATCCTGGCTCTGCCACGTGGGAGCTGCGTGACTACGGGCAAGTTACCTAACCTCCCTGAGCGTCCACTTCCTCACCCCTAAGCACAGAGGTAACGACAGGCTTCCTCGTGGGGCCGGGGTCATGGGGACTCGGCAAGTTACCTAGTGAGGGCACTAAGAACGGAGTCCGGCACCTGGCCAGTCCCCCCTGAAACGCTGGCCATCGGCATTGTTGGCCTTTGGAACCTAGGGGCCTTCTGGGGACAGGGCTGCTGCCTCCCCACTCAGGTGGTCCCCATCCGCGCAGCCTTGAGGGGCCTCTCCCACCAAAGAGCTGCTGTGCAGGGCAGCGGGAGTAGCCCTGGGGCTTCCCTGTTCCCAGCCCTGGAGTTCCCCAGCCCCGCTTCCTGGTGGTGCCATCCTGGCTTCTGCCGGCACAGCAGGCCAGCTCCTTCCCCGGTGCCACACCCGCTGGATGGGAGTTTCTGGGCTGGGAGTTTTGGGGCCATTACCCTCCCCAGCTCCTCAGGCCTCTGGAGAGCGGGGCTGAGAGACCCCACGTAGAGGGCGAACCTATGGGGCAGGAGGGAAGGAAGGGGGCAGACCCTAGCCCCCACCGCACACCCTCCTATCCCCAGCCCCTGTGGCCTCTCATCGGCCCCAGGGTCCCAACCCTACCGTTCTTGAAGGCCAGGAACTCAAAGACACTGTGGACGATGGACACGATGATGGTGAGCGCCAGCAGGTAAGGGTTGGTCTCTAGGAGGGCAACCTAGGGGTGGGGGGAGATGCCGGTGAGCACCGTTGCGCCCTTGCCCAGGGGTGACCGCTGCGGCATGTTCGTTAGCCAGCCCCACTCCCCTTCCCCTGGGCCCCAGAAGACCGGAGCCTGGGGGCTGCCCCGGGGCAGAGAGAGCACACTGGCCAGGAGGAGAGTGGGTCAGGACGGGCAGGTGGGCACGGAGAGGCGGGCAAGTGCTTTACAGACGGGAGGCGAGGGGGTGGAGAGACAGTAATGGGGAGAGAAGCAGAGTGACCAAGACACATGAAGGGACAGCTGGGGTGAGGACTGGAAACTCAACACCAGAGACAAGCCCAGGGAGGCACCACTGAGTCTCCAGGTCACGGACACAGGCCAGGAAGAAAGGTGGGAACAACAGACGTTCAAGGACACAGTAAGGGGGAGAAGAGTCATGGAGTCAGAGCTCAGGGTCAAGGGGACAGGCCGTGGCGGCGGGTGGGGGGAGGGGAACGCAGGTCCAGACCCAGAAGGCCCAACCAAGCTGACATAAAGGCTGTGACAAGAAGGTCCACAGGAGCCTCGGAGACAGGACCCCCGAGCCAGCCGGGGCCTGCCGCAGGAGGGGGCCCAGGAGACTGTGGAGCTGGGCAGGCAGCTCGGGCCGGAGGTCCTCAGGCTGCCACCTCCCCTCCCCCTTCCCCCTCGCTGCCCGGGAAGGTGCTGGAAAGCCCCCTGTCCCGTCACCTTCACTGAGTCCTGCTCCTCGTCCGACTGCTCATACAGCTCGTCCCCCAGGAAGTTCCAGGGCGACTTGGTGCTCTGGGCGGCATAGAGCTGCCAGCGCCAGAGCGACAGCGGGCAGAAGGACACGCGGAGCGGCAGGCTGGCCAGGCTCTCGTTGATGGGGTAGTAGTCCTTCTGCAGGTTCCAGTAGTCGTTGAAGTAGATGATGGGGTAGTAGTCACCACTCACGGCGTCAAACTTCACATCTGCGGGCACGTGGGGCAGGGGCGCCTCTTAGCCCGGGCTGGAGGCCACCGGCACCCAAGAGGCTGGGGAGAGCCCTCGGACCTCCAAGAACAAAGGCGGCACATCCAGGGGCCTGCAGGGATATGACGGGGCCCCTCTGACGGGGGACGCTTTTTGGCTACACCACAAGGGGCCAAAGGACTGCCTGACCTCAGCGGAGGGAACAGGGCAAAAGAGCCAGGTGGACCCCGCCGGAAGGGGACAGCTAGGGCTCAGCTCCAGCCCACGGCTGCCCCATCCATGATTCCAACATATCGGCTTTGTGAAAGAAGTCAGAAATCTGGGTTTTTAGGCGATGCTGTCCCAACCTCAGACGTTGGGTCCAACAGCTCATGAGCCAGGTGAGACTTGCCAGGGGACTGGTTTTGGCACGCACGCGGGCGGTCAGTGCCAGGGTCACCAGAAGGTACAGGAAGGAGAGAAGATAAAGGGGAGTGCTGGGGGTAGTGGGGACCAAAACTCTCAGGGAGTGGGGGTGGAAAGACAAGGAAACAGCCCGGGCAAGGGCCCGAGGCGGGTGGGGGCTCACACTGGTCCAGAGGAGGAGGCACGCTGCCCTTCACCCACGGCGTGTGGTCGTCCACGATGTTGATGGTGATGTTGGGGTGCCAGTGGGAGATCACCTCCACGGGCCCATAGTCCTCGGCCCTCTGAGGGGAGACAGAGTGAGGCAGGGTTGGGAGAGGGGGGCCTCAGAGATACCTGCCTGCTTTCTCCTGAGGGCTCCCGTGACATTTGAGACAGCAGAACAATAACCATCACGGTGACCACTGGCCAAAGGCTCACCCCAGACGGTCCCCACGCCAGCCTTTACAGAATCCCCCCAACTACCTAACAGAGCAGGAGACCCAGGCCTGAGGTCGTGGATGGGGTCATGTACCAGGCTGCAAAGCCTGGCCTTGTGACAGCACGGATGTGGGACCCACACGCAGCCTCCGGGCTTGGGGACCATCCCTCTCACCAGGGACCAGCTTGTAGAGAAAGGAAGGTCTTGGTGCCCATCACGGGTTAACACCCCAGCACCCCAGCCTGCCAGGGAGTATTCCTGCTAGAGTCACATCATCAGGTGCCTACTCTGTGCCAGGGTGAGCCTGGGCTCTGGGGCCTGGCTGCTTGGGTGTGAACCCGAGCCCTGCCGGGTCCTGACTGTGACACTCCGGGCAAGTCTCCTGGTCTGAACATGGGAACAGTGACAGGACCCTCCCGGCGGGGCTGGTGAGAAGCGTCTAAGTACGTGCGTGTTCAGCGGGCAGAACGCTTGCTCCGTAGGTGCTGACTGCTGTATGCTTGCCCGGAGTCCTCCCCAGCCTGAGAGGTAGCTCCGATTCCTCACCCGGTTTCCAGAGAGGAAACTGAGGCACAGAGAGGCGAGGTGGCCCAACCAAGCCCCCACAGCGGCTCAGTGGGAGTGCCACAGGGGAACCCGCGGACGCCGGCTGCTGGGCTGTGAAAGGCCAGGTGCTCCCCCAAGATCCGACAGCTGTGCTCGCGTTTACCTTGATCATTTCTGGATCAGCTTCTGTCTCTCCCGTCAACAGGTTCTTGGTTTTCTGAAATCGCCGGCGTTTGTATTTGTTGATCACTGGTTGGGGGGGGGGGGGGGGGGGCGCAGAGGAAAGAGGGTGGACATGAGACCCACCGGCACCGGACACCGGACCTCTGCCCACCAACAGCCATGCACCGGCCCCCAGCCCGCAGCGGACGAGAACAGTGGCCGGAGAGCCGCGACTGCCCCCTCAAACCCCGCCGCCCAATCCCCCAACGTCACAGCGACGCCAACATCTGCCATACTGCCCCCGGCAAAGCCCTGGAGTGGCCCTTCTCCAGAATCCGCTCGGCCCATTCCATCGGCCGCCCCGGGGCCGCCCCCCACCCGGCACGTGCCTCGCATCCAACCACTCCTCCCACCCGCGGGCCACCCTCTCCTCCCGGCCCCCTGGTGGCCCGCTCCTGCCCCCATCACCTTCTCTCCACAAGGCAGCGATCCTTTTGAACCAAGGATCAGCTCACGTGCAGCTGCTCCAGAGCCTCCGAAGGCTCCCGCTCCTGGAGCAGGGCGCCTGCCACGGCCGCACCGACCTCCCGCCTTCGCCCGCCTCACTCCTCCCTCCTCGCACCCGCCAACCCCGGGCCTTCCGAGGTGCCGCTCCATCTCCCCGGCACGCACCCGCCGTGGTCGGAACCTTCCCGCCTGGCTCCTCTGTACCCTTCAGGTCCCTGGTGACATGCTCCCCTTCCACAGGCTTCCCTGCCCACCCCACTGCAGGAGGCCGTCCAGCCGCCCTCCTTGCCACTTCTGTCTCCTCCACCACTTTTTGCCCCGGCCCCAAGTTCACCTCCCCGTCGGCTGGCTCGTCCGCTGCCTCGTCCGGTCTGCCAACCCCAGGACTGACAACTAGTAGAACCCGGAGACACAAACAGGGGGGCTGTGGACAGTTCTGGAGAAGGCCCGGAGCCACCAATGTGAGAGATACTGAGGGGCTGTGAATCCCCAGCCGGCAGTGGACCTCACTTCCCCTTGCAGAGGCCAGGTTGGCTACGGGCCCCCTGCCATCCTGCCCGGAAGACTGCCAAGACTTGCCAGGAAGAGGACGCCGGTGCCCGCCTGAGCTCCGTCTCCCCTCCTCCGCCCTGGCCCTGTACACTTCAGCTCTTCCTGGTGGGAGCACGACGGCAACCCGCCCCTCCCAGGACTCCCTCCTGCCCGAGGGCCGGGGAGAGAGGGGGAAATGCGAAAGGGAGCGGGCCAAGGGTGGGGGCTCTGGGGTCACACCCCGGCTCCGGCTCCCCGAGGGACCTCCGTGAGCTACATCGCTTCCTTGGGCTTCAGTCCCTCCTCCGGAGAATGGGGTTCAAAGCCCCACCCCTTCTTGGCAGAACCGCTGGGAAGGGGCTCCCTGCTCTACAGGGTCCCTGCCCGTCACATTAACACCAGCCACAGGGCCCAGATCCCTCTCACCGACTCGGAACCAGGGCTCGGGACTCTTGGACTCTATGGATGAGCTCAAGTGTGAAAAGGCTTCTGGGAATTGGCTTTTGGTTTCAGGCCAGAGCCTGCTGCTCTCCCTGTCGGCGTCAACATCACCCACCACTCCTCCCACGTCCATTCATTGGAGACCTTGCCTCCATGTCCAGGGAGAGCAGGAAACACCCGAGGGTGGGCATCCTGGAGGGAACCTTCCAGGCGGACGTGCCCTGCTCCTGTTCCAGGGAGAGGCTGTCCAGGGAAGGGAGGAGCCGTATCCGGCCTGGCCCCAGAAGGAGAGTGGCTTCGGCTCAGGTGGCATTCTATGATTTGGTGGCATGCAAAATGGCCTATGACATGAGATGGCCCTGCCTTCCGTGGGGGACAAGAGTCCCCTTTTCTCGCAGTTACAGCTCCCGGAACGGCACCAGCCAGTATAGTCAGTGGCCACAGGAGGCTGTGGACACTGATGATGTGGCTGGGCCAGACCGAGATCTGCTGTGAGTGCATAACACACACTAGATTTCAAAAGTTAAGGCGGGGGGCGCCTGGGTGGCTCAGTCGGTTGAGTGTCCAACTTGGGCTCAAGGTCTCACCGTTCATGAATTCGAGCCCCACATCGGACTCTGTGCTAACGGCTCAGAGCCTGGAGCCCGCTTCGGATTCTGTGTCTCCCTCTCTCTCTCTGCCCCTCCCCCGTTCGAGCTCGGTCTCTCTCTCAAGAATAAAAACGTCAAAAAAAAAAAAAAACAAACCAAAACAAACAAAAAAACAAACAAACTTAAGGCAAAGACGAAGATACCCCACCAATTTTCCCCATTGGTTCCACACTGAAATGACAACGTGTTGACCTCAATAACACTACTGCTAACACTAAGTGGCCACTAGAAAACGTAAAGGACTTCTGTGGCTGCTGTTAGCTCTATGACACCATCCTCCTCTATGCCCTAACTACTGGCCCTCTGGGGACAGAGACAGAGGGGACTTCTCTGATCCCACACTCCCGTTCGTCCCCCTGGACTTGACGTGGGACCAGCTCCGAGTCCCTCCAAGCCCCTGCTCCAAGGGGTCCCAGCTGCGAGGCCGGGAAGGGAGGCCTGGAGGGTCCTAGCGGGCTTTTCATTTTCAGGTCCATGGGCTACAGACGCTATTTTGCAGACCACGCCGACACGGGTCATGCTGACCACGAACATGACCTTAGCCGCGCAGGAATACGGATCACGTTTCACCGAAAGGCAAAACCCCAGAAAATAACACTGGCGTCGGTCGGGGGCAAATGAGAGGCGGGCGAGCCGCCCCCCCTCCTGGGCCACGTTCAAGGCAGCCTCCGAGGTGTCCGGCACATCTAGCCCGGAGCTCCCAACAAATCCCACTCCCAGGGCCACACCTGTGGAGTCTACCCACGCAAGCCACGCTCCCTCCGCTTGCCTCTGCCTGCACCAGATCCCGCTAGCGGATGCCACACATCACGTTCCACAGACACACGCACACGGCAGAGCTCAGCACACACGAGGGGACTTCTGCCAATCAGTTCTGGAGACTGAGACAGGGTCACCGACCTTTTTTTTTTTTTGCCCAGTACAGGTGATAATGAAAAAATTAGATCGTCCTCTGGGATATTTTTATACCCTCCAAAATTAGCAAAGACCTAACCCGCACGAGGAGACGTACATCTATCACTGCCCCACACAAAAACAGCCGGAGGGATCTGAACTCGATCCCCAGGCGCGACGAAGTAAAAGCAAGGTGGGCACACGAGACTGACAAGAAGGGAACGGGAACTTCCTGAGGGAGCCATGGAGTTTCTAGATCTGCTGAAGCCCAAGTACGGTGAGAGAGTCCTACAGGGCGGCCAACCAGGACACGGTGGACTCCGGGACAAAGACACAAAGTGGGAGCAAAAAGACGCCAACCACGATGAAGCTCGTGCAAAATGAGAAGTTGGACCGGAAGGGAGGAACAACTGTGCTCACCACGTGGCTCGGATGCAAACAAGCCACGCCGCTGAATATTCACGTAATCAAAATCTTACTCCTGTGTTAGGGTTTTCTCTTCCAGAGCAGGAAGTGAAGAAAAACGTCTAAAACTGGAAAACCAAGAAACCGCGGCATCACCCGGTTAATCGGGAACCGTGGAGGTTCAACAAGTAGCCGAAGAACGGCTACCGGAGCTTGAAAGCAGTTGGCTGTGGGCAGTGGGAAGGGGGGCAAAGGGGAGAGGTGAAGGGAGACAGGACTTGCGCCCCCTTGTTGAATTATTTGGATTTTAAACCGCGTATGCACAAGAAGAGTTGAAGTTGAAGATGAAGCCCCGGGCAGAGAAAAACCCTGGTCAGACTACGCCGGAAGTCCCAAGTGGCCGGCCCTCCCCCAGGGCTTGTCGGGGTCACTCGGAGTCCCTGGGTTTTATCCACAGAGTCGGGATTCTTCTGGTGAACAGCCAGCGCCAGACGGCTGGCCGGCCAGAATGAGGACGGGGAGGGGGGTGCCTCATCCAGCCGCGTGGCCCTCACAGCACACTCACCCGGGAACACCCTGGGAGCCAGGCACCACCCACAGGACCCCCGCAGGGCGGTGCGTTTGCGCAAGACCCGTTCGCGCGGTTACAGACGCCACACAGGAGATGAGCCCCAAGAGTCCTCCCGGCTTCACCCTGCTTACTCTTTGTTGCTCCCTCACAGACCATTCTGGAACGTCCGCTCCCACCAGGCCTGGCAGCGGGCACAAGCCAGCCCCGCCCTCCCCCTGCCCTCCCCTTCTAGGAAGCCCGTCCCCACTTTCAAAAGTCCCTTTCTCTACCTGCTCTCTGACTCCTCCCCCGTCAGTTACCAGTTGGAGCTGGCCTGCCCACCCCAGCTGCGCCCACCCCCCCCCACCCCGGCTGGGGTTCCTGCCTGCCCTTGTGGGCCTGGCGTTGGGGGTCTGCCGCCCGGTGGGGGTGCTTACTCCGTGACATGTGGACGGTGGCGAGCCGGCGGTACAGGGCCTTCTGCCGGGGGTCCGGGTGGAAGCCGCTCTTGGTGAAGTAGACGTGGATGTAGATGGAACCATTCTGCTGGACGCTCTGCAAGGCAGACCGACGGGAAAAGGAAAGGCTGAGGCCCCTCTCGGCACCCGGCTCCAGGCCCCTGCTCCGGAGTGCTGGCGCGGGCCGGCGTGGCCGGGCGCCCGCGAGCCAGCCACTGATGTCAGACACGCTCAGGTCCGAGCCCCGCCTCGAACGCACCCTGGCTGTGTGACCCTGGGCTCCACCTGGCGGGGCCTCAGTGCCCGTGTCTGTCACCTACGATCTCCCCAGGAAGGGGACTACTCTCACTCCCACCTGACGCAGGTGAGGAAACCCAAGACGGTGGTCATGTGCCTGAGGCCCGTCTGCTCCTCAAGCAGAGCTTGGATTAACTTGGCCACACCGTGTCCCCGTCACTTCCCTGCCTTTTAAGCCCACCTCTGTGTTAATTATGTTTTGTGTATTTTTATTGTTTCAACATCTTGGGGGGGGGGGCTCCCCTGGCTGGGGAGAGGCCGCCCCTCCCAGGGCTACTAATGCCTAGAGACAAACAACTCACCTGCCCATCCAAGCCCACACTCCTGCCGACTCCCCTGGTCTGCCTGATCTCATACCCCAAGCTGCCCTGAATCACCCAGCACCAGGTCCACACCGCTGGAGACCACCCCTCCAGCCCAGAGCCCACCGAACTAGCCGATCCTAAGCTGCTTCCCTTGCCTGCCTTGCTTTTCCCGTGGAAACTCCGGTAAAGGCTCCTGACCAAACCCGGTGCCTCCCCTGCGGCCCCGAGTGGGAAATGCATGTAGTGAGTCAAAATCAGGCACAAGCGAGCCACCTCCCCCCACCCCAAAGCAGCTGGGAAGGAGGGTTAGACTGGACGCTGGGGAGCAGCTCTCCCCACCCAACCTGCGGCCCCCTCGGCCTTCCTGGGGTCTCGTGGCAAGGACGAGGACGGGGCCGGGGGCCGGGCCTGAGGTCTCGGCCGAGCCACTCCTCTGCAAGCTACCCTACCCGCCTCGGAAAGACCGTGCACGCACCCTACTTCCAGGCACCCAGCCAGAGCAGACATCACTCCCCCCCACCCAGGGGCTGAGGAGAAGACCCGCTGGGGGGAAATGAAAGACAGGGCAGCCCCAGAGAGACGTCCCCACCCACTGGTCCACCGATCCATTACTTTCACTGACACGCGTATTCGCTGAGGTATCGGCCCCACGCCGTGCAGGGCTGGGGACACAGTGGTGACCAAACCAGCCCTGGGAGGGACAACCCAGAGCGGGCAGGCTTGGATGCAGAAGTCCAGAGAAGGCCAGCTGCCCGAGCCTGAGCGTCAAGGAAGGCTCCCTGGGGGAGGCAGATTCGGACCCGGGGCTGCCGGAGTCCAGAGCCAGACGGCCTGAGCTCGCCTGAGCTCGAATCGCTCACGAGCCGTCTGACCTTGTAAGTCACCTAAGCTCTCTCTCCACCCTAGAGGTAGCTGGGAGGATCCCAGACCAATTTCAACCCCACCCACATTTTTCAGATGGGGAGGCCAAGGCCCAGAGACCTCGGGGACCTCCCTGTGGTCACACAGCGCGACAACGGAGGACGGCGCCCGGCCTGGAGCCTGCACTCGGCGGCGGGACTGGGAGTCGGAAGAAACCAGGAGCTGCCCCCACCTGCGGGATGTCGAGCTCGGCGAAGTGCTCGTAGCAGCCGTCCGAGTTCTCGCCGCTGGTCCAGTCGCCGTACACGAGGTCGTGCTGCTCCCAGAAGAGCGCCGACGTGGCGTTGAAGTCTGTAAAGTGCTCGTGCTCGGAGATGTACACGTGCAGGTTCTGTGGGGGGGGCGGGCGGGGAGGGGGCTCAGGGCTGCTGCCGAGCCTCTGAAGGCTGGGGGATAAAGAGCCGGCAGCACACTGATACCCCCAGTGTTGTGGAGGGAGCGGAAAGGGGGCAGGTGAAAAACGGCAGCTGCTAGAATAAATGTTTTTTCTCAACCCTCCCCCGCCACCACGTCTGTCTTGGTCCGAGCCTGTGGCATCCATGAGCAAGAAACAGCCGAAGAACGGCCAGCCTGCCACTTAGAATCTGGGGGCAGCTGGCTCGGCCGGCCAGCGATGGAGTGAGTTTGAGCCCCACTTCTTACTTAAAGAAAGAAAGAAAGAAAGAAAGAAAGAAAGAAAGAAAGAAAGAAAGAAAGAAAGAAAGAAAGAAGAATTTGGGGTCAGAAGGGATCAAAGTCTCTGGAATTATCTTCTCCCTTCTCAGTCTCTTACAGCCTTCTTGGTCAGAGCTCTGCAGGCTTGTGGATAAAGCACAGTCAGAGCGGCAAGAGGGTTAGCTGGTCCCTGAAAACACCCGGGAAGTGGAGAAACCAGGTCTCAGAGAGCACCCTCCCTTCACAAGTCCCCTTGGCCATCTTTGTCCAGAGCCCCAGAGGCCCACTGATAAAGCACATCTGAGCAGCGGGCACCCGCTAACCAGAACTCTGTGCAGTCGGGGATCCCAGAGCTGCGGAGAAGCGCAAAGGCGGGAGGAGTCTGGGTTACCAGGGTCTGAGCACTGGCTGCGGGTGCTCCCGAACCCCGGCCACTCGGGATCCTGCAGGACAGGACGCGTGTCCCTCGTCCCCCTCTGCCGGGCTCCTCGCTCTCTCCCTCCCGTTTCTTTCCAACCCGTCCCCTGCACACCTCTCTTCGCAGTTCTGAAACCTAAGCGGACTTTTGAAGTACGCACAGGCCCTGTTAAAAGCGTTTGCGAACAAGTGCGTGAAACCTCTGGTGTCTCTCTTCCCCACAAAACCAGAATTTACTCTTTCCTTAAGCGTGTTGCTAGATTGACCCAGGTCTCCTGGGCTGAGAATGGACCCGGAGCTCCTCAGGCCCAGACCCGTGCGCGGCTGACAGTGACCAGGGACCCGTCTGTCCCACACCCTCCCCCACGCCGTCATCTCCCGAGTCCGGCCTCCCAGCCGGCGGTTACCATTAAAGTGTCTTTGGGGAACAGGTTGCGGCTGGCGACGCGCGGGGCTCCTCCGGGGCCCCCCTGGTCCTGAGGGGCCGGCCCTCGGCGGAACCAGCTGCTGACGACCCAGATGATGAAGATCCTGAGGAGGCAAGCAGGACAGGTGGTGAGTCCCAAGCCTCTTCTTTGCAACGTGGGTCTGCCCGACCTCCTCCAGACTCAGCACGGGCTAGGTAGGGCCTGACCCGGGGCAGGTGACGGAGCAGGGAGCAGGGAGGGCCCCTGAGAAGGCAGCCCCCGGGCTGCTGGGAAGACAAGATGGCCCCAGAGGCCGTATCTGGGGTGCTGCCCACGTTTCCCAAAAGGCCCTGGTGGCCGCGGGGCTGCGAGGGCTTGGACCTTCTAACCTCAGACCTAGGAAACCTGACACGCCAGGCCCCCGGGACCCCCCAAAGTGAGAGGACCCTAAGAATCTGGAACCTCAGCATTTTGGAGGCACGGCACCTTTGAGAGCCACATTTTAGAACTTCAAGTCAACTGAAGTACTTGAGAAGCAGACAATGAGTCAAGGGTTAGTCCCAAATTTTAGTAATGTTGGGCTAGGCGATTCAGGCCAACACTGCGGTTGGAAGCAACTTGGAAAAGATTAGTAAAAATTAATATACTAAGAACATATCAATGCTGGTTTTCTATACATAATTATGTATCTTGAAGTAGCAAAGATATATTCTGCTCGTGGTTCTCTTATGTATTTTTTTTTATCAAGTTTATGTACGAATATATGTAAATACATACTATCTTTTTAAGTTCTAATTATTTATTCATTTAAATAATCTCTGCACCCAACGTGGGGCTTGAACCCACGACCCCGAGATCAAGAGTTATAATCTCCACCGCCTGAGGTAGCCCCTGTAAATACGTTTTCTTAAAAACACTGAAGAATATATCCAAGGGATACAGGTGTGCTGTTTTTTTTTGTTTTTTTTTTTTTTAATGTTTATTTTTGAGAGAGACAGAGACAGAATGCGAGTGGGTTAGGGGCAGAGAGAGAGGGAGACACAGAATCCGAAACAGGCTCCAGGCCCTGAGCTGTCAGCACAGAGCCCGACGCGGGGCTCGAACTCACGAGCTGTGAGATCATGACCTGAGCCGAAGTCGGACGCTCAACTGACTGAGCCACCCAGGTGCCCCCAGGTGCGCTGTTTTGAAGGAACACATGCGCCCCCATGTTTATAGCAGCACTATCAACAATAGCCAAAGTATGGACAGAGCCCAAATGTCCATCGATGGATGAATGGATAAAGAAGATGTGGTCTATATATACAGTGGAGTATTACTCGGCAATCAAAAAGAACGAAATCTTGCCATTTGCAACTACGTGGATGGAACTGGAGGGTATCATGCTAAGTGAAATTAGTCAGAGAAAGACAAAAATCATACGACTTCACTCATACGAGGACTTTAAGAGACAAAACAGATGAACACAAGGGAAGGGAAACAAAAATAACATAAAAACAGGGAGGGGGACAAAACATAAGAGACTCATAAATATGGGGAACAAACTGAGGGTTGCTGGAGGGGTTGTGGGAGGGGGGGATGGCCTAAATGGGTAAGGGGCACTAAGGAATCTACTCCTGAAATCATTGTTGCACTATATGCTAACTAATTTGGATGCAAATTAAAAAAAAATTAAATTAAAAACAAAAAAACACTGAAGAATGAACAAGACTATAGATTTACCAGGCAAAAACTGAAGGGAAGACTGGAAACAAGAGAAATGAAACACTACCAGAAGCTTCTTTTTATGTCTGAGGACACTTGCCAGGTATTCTGGTGGGTAACAGAAATGCTAGCCGAGACCCACACCGGGTAACCAGAGACCTACGACATGAGAAACTAAGACCCCACAGGGCCCCACACCCAGGACCCAGGAGGCAGGTGAGGCCGGGCCCTCCTCAGGAATCACCTGGTGGGTGCAAAGAGACCTCGGATGGTTGATGCCCCCAGCAGCCAGTGGATGGAAAGCATGTCCTCCTGGAGAAAATATGTTCATCCTAAGTCTGAAATTATCCCTACAAATAATTCTGAGATGCTCACAACAACTCAACTCTGATGTTGCAGAATC
Organism: Panthera leo; assembly: GCF_018350215.1. Taxonomy (NCBI): domain Eukaryota; kingdom Metazoa; phylum Chordata; class Mammalia; order Carnivora; family Felidae; genus Panthera; species Panthera leo. Next base: position 11,673,162 of record NC_056693.1, read on the forward strand.
TGTTACAAAAACCCTCAAAATTTGAGGGCACCTGGGTGGCTCAGTCGGTTAAGCGTCCGACTTCGGCTCAGGTCATGATCTCGCAGTTTGTGAGTTCGAGCCCCACGTTGGACTCTGTGCTGACAGCTCGGAGCCTGGAGCCTGCTTCGGATTCTGTGTCTCCCTCTCTCTCTCTGCCCCTCCGCTGCTCAGGGTCTACCTCTCTGTCTCTCAATAATAAACGTTCAAAAAACATTAAAAAAAAAAAAAAAACCCTCAAAATTTGCATCAAGAGAGCTTTACTTTTTTTAATGTTTATTTTTGACAGACAGAGAGAGCACGAGCAGGGGAGGGGCAGCGAGAGGGAGACACAGAATCCCAAGCAAGCTCCAGGCTCTGAGCTGTCAGCCCAGAGCCCGACGCAGAGCTCGAACCCGTAAACCGTGAGATCACGACCTGAGCCGAAGCGGGACGCTTAACCAACTGAGCCACCCAGGAGCCCCAAGAGAACTTTCAAAGTACCATGCTGGCAGCACGTGACTCTTGACCTCGGGGTCATGAGTTTGAGCCTCACGTGGGGGACAGAGTTTACTTTGAGGCAGAAGTACCGTATATTCAGTAACATGACAGAAAAAACGAAACAAAACCAAAATGACACAAAAACAAATACACTGGCGTCCTATTTTCAATCCACAAAACTGAATAAACGCAATATTGCACAGCCTTAGAATCAGCATTGACTTCGCAGTTATTTCCAGGACATACTATTAAAAGAGAAAGGCGAGGGGAGCCTGGGTGGCTCGGTCGGTTAAGCATCTGACTCTCGATCTCAGCTCGGGTCCTGATCTCACAGTTCGTGGGTTCGAGCCCCAAGTTGGGATCAGTGCTGACAGCACAGAGCCTACTTGGATTCTCTCTCCCTCTCTCTCTGCCCCTCCACCGCTCACGCAAGTGTGTGCTTTCCCAAATAAATAAACATTAAAAAAAAAATTTGTTTAGATAAAAGAGAGAGGCAAGTATGGAAAGAAAGGAAGAGAAGGAAAGTATGTAGAATAGGACTCCAGTTTTGTATAATAAACATGTTAAAAAACAACAAATCTGAGGGGGAGGAGGGAATGGGAGTTAGTGTTTAATGGGTACAGTGTTTCAGTTGGGGAAGACAGAAAAGTGCTAAAGGGGCACCTGCCTGGCTTGGTCAGAAAACCATGGGACTCTTTATCTTAGGATTGTGAGTTCTAGCCCCACATTGGGTGTAGAGATTACTTAAAAAAACAAACAAACAAACGAGACACAAAAAAACCCAAAACCACACAGAAAGAGAGAGAGGTGTGAAATGATACGCATCAGACTTTCAAATGGATTTCCTGGTTTGGGAGAGTAGGGGGAAGGTGTACAAAAACAACAGGCCACGAGACACAATACTGCCTTAAAAATCCTAAATAAAAAAAACCAGGGGCACTTGGCTGGCTCAGTCAGCGGAGTATGCGCGACTCCTGATCTCAGGGGTTGCGAGTTCAAGCCCCACGTTGGGAGAAGAACCTACTTAAAAAAACAAAACAAACAAAAAACCCCCAGCATTTATACGAATCAACATGTAAAAGGATCACCACCAATAGAGTAATGATGACTGATGGTTATCCTTAGGTGATTTTTACTTTCTTCTTGAGGCTTTTTGTTTTGAATTTTTTTTGTTTTTAAATTTTTTTTAATGTTTATTTATTTTTGAGAGAGAGACAGCATGAGCAGGGGAGGGGCAGAGAGAGAGGGAGACACAGAATCCAAAGCAGGCTCCAGGCTCTGCCCTGTCAGCACAGAGGCCAAAGCGGGGCTCAAACCCATGAACCGTGAGATCATGACCTGAGCTGAAGTCAAACGCTTAACCGACTGAGCCACCCAGGCGCGCCTTTTTTTTGTCTTTTAATGAACAAAAGAAAAGCCCCAAACAAAATTGTAGCAGATTGCTAGATGTTTCCCAATATCTGTCTTCCCCTTTTGTCTCAAAAAGAGAACTCCTAAATAAAGACTACAATTCCAGCCTCGCTAACAGCTAGAAATGGAGAAAAGGTGAAGTCCTGGCCAATAAAATGTAAACACCGTGTATTGTGCTGGGCTTTGGAGGAGTGTCCTTAAAGAGAAAGAATAGGCCTCCTTGATTTCTGCTTCCCTCCTAGAATGTGGATGTGATGGCTGGATGTTCAGCAGCCACCCTGGGCCATGCAGACGAGGGGCAAAGCCTATTGACGGTAGAAAAAAGGCAGGAGGGAATCTGGGTTGCAGAAGATGACAGAATCCTGGTTTTCCTATGTCTGGAATAGCACATGAGAGAGAAATAAACAACTTCTAAAAAAACTTGTGTTAATTCAGGTCTCTCAGACACCTGCTGCTGTGTAATTATTAAATGAGACAGGAACTTATTAATTAACGGTATGAAAAGCAATATAGCAGAGGTTAAGGGCTCAGCCTCTAGTTTGCAATACCCGGACCTGAAGCCCAGCTCTGCCTCTTACCAACTGTGTGACCTCAGGCAAGACTTAACCTCTCCAGGCCTCTGTCTCCTCAACAGTGAAAATGGGGATAATAACACTACTTACCCTGTAGGGTTGTTTATAAGCATTAAATGTATGAACATAGCTCTGTACCCGTATCCGTCTATAAGTACGTATGCATACACACCCATGATATATATACGTCACCGAGAACGAAGCCTGATACACAGCCAGTAAGTACTTTAAAAGTGTTAGATGTTATTAGTTTCATCATAGGAAAAAGGCAGACAAAACTCTTTGGAATGGAAAACTACTACCAGGGAATCTTAGCGCGGGTGGGCCCCAAACCACACGGAAGGGCATGATTGGGCAGAGAGGCTTGTCTTTGCCTGTAGCAGCTACGGAGCCCTGGGGTCTGGGGTCTCAGGGGCGATGGCCCAGCTGAGCCATCTGTTGCCTCCGCAAGAAGTCCCTGACGCACCCGGCTGAGGAAGGTCTGGAGCTGGCGATCTCTGGGGAACCCTCCGCCTCCAAGAGAGGATCCCGTTCTGGTTAATGATGCCGAGGGAGCGTGTGGGAGCAGGGACGCCCACCAGCAGCTCTGCCCCGGCTTAGTGTGGCCTCAGGAGTCCCACCCCTCCTCCGGGCTCCTGGAGGAAGCCCCACGTGTAAAAGGAGGTAGACTGGACCAGACGTTTTTGGAGAAGTCCAGATCCCTCGTCTCCTGAACAGCATCCGTGTGTACCTGTACACCCACAGTTTTGTGGGTCCTCTCAGACGGCTCGTGGACACACCCCTCCATCCACACATCCCAGGCCAGGAAGTCCTACCCTACAACAACAGGCCTGGAGGGGACTGGCGTTCACCTGATGCTTTTCAGCCTACCGGAGTAAGCAAATAAAAGAGACAGTAAATCTTCTCTCCCACCCCACGTCCGTACCCTGCATTCACGGGTTCAGAAGGGTGTTAAGTACATGAAAAGTCAAATAATGAAAACTCTCCACCCCATCCATCTATCCACACAGTGCCCATCCCATCCCATCCCCCACTCCAGGTAACCACTGGCATCGTGGGGACGCGCCGAAAACTGGACTCCACTCTCCCCAAAAAAGTCCATTCTTATGCCATCTGCTTGAAGTTTTGAAGAATTCACGGGCCCCTGAACACAAACCCTGGACCCCACCTTAAGAATTCCAGTTAAGGGGCGCCTGGGTGGCTCAGTCGGTTAAGCGGCCGACTTCGGCTCAGGTCACGATCTTGCGGTCCGTGAGTTCGAGCCCCGCGTGGGGCTCTGTGCTGACAGCTCAGAGCCTGGAGCCTGTTTCGGATTCTGTGTCTCCCTCTCTCTCTGCCCCTCCCCTGTTCATGCTCTGTCTCTCTGTGTCTCAAAAATAAATAAACGTTAAAAAAAAATTTTTTTTAAAAAGAATTCCAGTTGAGGGGCACCTGGGTGGCTCAGCTGGTCAAGCGTCTGACTTCGGCTCAGGTCATGATCTCACCGTTCGGGAGTTCAAGCCCCACATTGGGCCCTGTGCTGACAGCTCGGAGCCTGGGACCTGCTTGGGATTCTGTGTCTCCCTCTCTCTCTCTGCCCCTCTCCTGCTTGCTTTCTGTTTTTCTCTCTCTCTCTCTCAAAAATAAATAAACATTAAAAAAAAAAAAAAGAATTCCAGGCGACATGGTCTCCAGGCACCCACCCTGGCTAACGTTTGGTGCTGCCTGGTTCTAAGGAAGGAAATGAGCCTAAGCTATGACCATATTAAAAAATGTCTATCTGAAGGGGAAGCGGCCGTATGCACTGATGTGGGAAGATTCTAAGATATGTTGTTAATGAAAAAAATCAAGGTGCCGAACTGGGGAAAATAGGCTACTCTTATGTAAAAGTGAAGGGAAAGATAAAAATAATCTTTATTCACAGCTGCTTGGAGCACGCAATAAGGAAGAGGATACGGAAGAAAATTCTAGGTCCTAACTGGACCCGGTGGGGAAGAGTGGAACGGAGAAGGAGTGGAGGGAACAGAGGCCGCAGTGGAAGAAGCTTGGGTGCATGTCAGGGATGGCGCCCAAGTGTCTGGGCGGAACAGTGGGGAATTTCCTTCCTGCAGAGCCTCCCCGCATCCTGGGTGACATCCTTGGAAGACACTAGGCAGGCAGGCCTGTCCCACACCCAAATGTGACTGGTGACTGTCTGGGACTGTGGGCTGCTTTTTTTTTTTGTTTTTTAAGCTGCTTCTCTTTATATTATCTCAGTTTTTTAACCCTCAGAAACAAAAGCAACCCTGGCCAATTCTGAGCGGGTGCCAGCTCCCGCTGTCTCCAGTTGACAGAGACCTCCTGGCACCCCGTCATGACCTGCGAACTGTCAGGATTCCCTGCTCTGAGACGGAAACTCAGGCACGAGAGGGTATTTCGGCCAGCGAAGGCACACGGCAGGGAGGCGGGGGGCCCGAGGTGTCGGAGGGCACCTGCCCCCCTCCACGTTTCAGCAGCCGAGCCTCTGGTTTGGACACGCGGGCCGTTCCCCATTTTCCTCTATTTTGAACAACTGTCTATGAGCATCTTCACATAGCGTCACCTCAGGCAAACCGCGGGTGTGCGTTTATAGGACGGCCACCAATCCTAACACACTTCTGTGTGACTTCCCTCTCTCTGTGCATCTGTACCGTTTGAATTTGCTTTCTACAGGAAGCGTGCATTACTAATGAGTTTCGAGGGGAAAACGAGGACGACGGCATGGAGGAGACAAGCAGCTGACCCACCCCCACCACCTTCGCCCCCCAGGAACAGAACCCCCAGCTTCCCGCGGGGCGCTCGGTTTCCCAGAAGAAAGATCACATTTCCCAGGCTCCCTTGCGGCAGGCCACAGCCCCATAAGGACGTACTGGCCAAGGGGAGGACTGTTTTAAACAACTCTGCTACGCAAGGATGTGGCGAAAGGAACCCTCGCGCGCTGCTGGTGAGAACGCAAACTGGTGCAGCCACTGTGGAAAACAGTACGAACTGCCCGACGATCCAGGAACTGCACTAGTGAGTATATACCCCCAAGATACAAATACGTTAATTCAAGGGGATACATGCACCCCGATGTCATAGCAGCATTGTTTATACTAGCCAAATTAGGGAAGCAGCCCACGTGTCCATTAACAGGTAAGTGGATAAAGATGAGATACACACACACACACACACACACACACACGTAAACAGATTCTTATCCAGACATAAAAAAGAACGAAATCTGGCCGTTTGCAGTGACATATGGAGCTATAGGTTATCATACTAAGCAAAGTAAGTCAGAGAAGGGCAAATACCATAAGATTTCACTCATATGTGGAATTTAAGAAACAAAATAAGGGGCGCCTGGGTGGCTCAGTCGGTTGAGCGTCCGACTTTGGCTCAGGTCATGATCTCACAGTCCGTGAGTTCGAGCCCCGCGTTGGGCTCTGGGCTGACAGCCCAGGGCCTGGAGCCTGCTTCGGATTCTATGTCTCCCTCTCTCTCTGATCCTCCCCCCGTTCATGTTGTGTCTCTCTGTCTCAAAAATAAATAAATGATAAAAAAATAAACAAAATAAATGAGTAAGAAGGAAAAAAAAAAGAGACAGAGAGATAAACCAAGAAAGAGAGTCTTAACTCTAGAGAACAAACTGATGGGGAAGTGGGTGGGGGAAGGGGGAAACAGGTGATGAGGATTAAGGAGTGCATTTGATGCGATGAGCTGCGGTGGATGTATTAAGTCTGGAATCACTGTATCGTACACCCAAAGACAATATTACATGTATGTTACCTATACCCAAATTTAAATAAAACCTTATTAACAGGGGCACCTCGGTGGCTCAGTCGGTTGAGCATCCACCTTCGGCTCAGGTCGTGATCTCGCGGTTCACGAGTTTGAGCCCCACGTGGGGCTCTGTGCCGACAGCTCAGAGCCTGGAGCCTGCTTTGGATTCTGTACCTCCCTCTCTCTTTGCCCCTCCCCCATGCTTGCTCTCTCTCTCAAAAATAAATAAACATTAGGGGCTCCTGGGTGGCTCAGTTGGTTGAGCATCTGACTTCGGCTCAGGTCATGATCTCGCGGTCTGTGAGTTCGAGCCCCGCATCAGGCTCTGTGCTGACAGCTCAGAGCCTGGAGCCTGCTTCAAATTCTGTCTCTCTCTCTGTCTCTGTCTCTCTCTCTCTGCCCCTCCCCCACTCACACTCTGTCTCTCTCTCTCAAAAATAAATAGAAACATTAAAAAAATTTTTTTAAACCTAATAACAAATTAAATAAACAACTTTGCCACGGAATTTCTTATAGTTGATAAGGAGAGAAAGTGCCTGCCTAAATGCATGGCCTGTCTCTTGAACATTTTGCTGAAATACCTCTCTGGAAAGAAAAAGAAATGTCTGTTTTGCAAATGGGCAAAAAGGGCCCAGATCAGAGAAGGGAGACTGTCACCAGGTCTAGGTGGGCAGTCATAGAACTCAGCCTCAGATAGATCTCCCTGACCCCACTCAGCTTCTCCCCAGGGCCTTGGTCACAGGCCAGGTTTCCAGAAGGCAAGCCCTGTGCTCCCACTACCCAGGAATCGGCCACATGAAGGCACACATAAAAAGACCACCACCAGCCAGGCACAAAAGGACAGCCTGTATGACTCCAGTTAAACGTGGTAAGTGTAACAGTCGAGTTCAGAGAGATGGAACGTATACAATGATGGGCGCCAGGGGTTGTTACAGCGGGGGTTTGTGCTGACTGGGGTTGTTAGTGCTTGACGGATACAGAGTTTCTCTCTGGGGAGATGAAGTTCCGGACATGCATGGGAGTGACTGTTACAACTGTGCACTGGCATATTTTATGTAGTAATGTACATGTTGTGGCTAAACTACGCCCCCCCACCCTAAAATTCATAAGTTGAAGTTCTAACCCCGAGTACAGTCACCCCCAGTGAGTGTACTGGGAGATCCAGCCTTTAAAGAGGTGGCTGAAGCTAAGTGATGCCACTGGGCGGACCCCAATCCGATATGACCAGTGTCCTTATAAGAGAAGGGGATTAGGACACAGACACACACAGTGCAAAGACCCTGTAGGCACACAGAACATGGCCATCTACAAGCCAGGGAAAGACCTTGGAAGAAACCTCTATCGTGGTGACACCTTGATCTCAGACCTGTAGCCTCCAGAACTGTGAGAAAATACATTTCTGTTGTTTACAGCCCCCAGTCTGAGCGATCTGTTACAGCAGCCCTAGCAATTTAACATAGTATATTTAGGGGAGCCTGGCTGGCTCAGTTGGTGGAGCGTGCAACTCTTGATCTCAGAGTTGTGAGTTCAAGCCCTGCGCTGGGTCTAGTGATTATTTAAAAATAAAATCTTGGGGCGCCTGGGTGGCTCAGTCGGTTAAGAGTCCGACTTCGGCTCAGGTCATGATCTCGTAGCTTGTGGGTTCGAGCCCCGTGTCGGGCTCTGTGCTGACAGCTTGGAGCCTGGAGCCTGCTTCGGATTCTGTGTCTCCTTCTCTCTCTGCTCCTCTCCCACTTGTGCTCTATCAAAAATAAATAAACGTTTAAAAAAAAATATATCTTTACAAATAAAATCTTAGGGGCGCCTGGGTGGCTCAGTCGGTTAGGCGTCCGACTTTGGCTCAGGTCATGATCTCACAGCTCGTGAGTGCGAGCCCTGCGTCGGGCTCTGTGCTAATAGCTCGCAGCCTAGAGCCCGTTTCGGATTCTGTGTCTCCCTCTCTCTCTGCCTGTAACCTACTCGCATTCTGTCTCTGTCTCTCTCAAAAATAAATAAAACATTTAAAAGAATAATTAAAAAAAAAAAAAAATCTTAAAAGGGGCGTGGGGTGGCTCAGTTGGTTGAGTGGCCAACTCTTGATTTCGGCTCAGGTCATGATCTCACGGATCGTGGGTTCGAGCCCTGCACCGGGCTCTGCGCTGACAGCACGGACCCTGCTTGGCATTGTCTGCCTCCCTCTCTCTCTGCCCCTCCCCTGCTCTCTCTCTCTCTCTCTCTCCCAAAAATAAATAAACATTTAAAGCAAATAAAATAAAATCTCAAAAAAGACATATAGGCGTGCCTGGTGGGCTCAGTCAGGAGAACATGTGGCTCTTGATCTCGGGGTTGTAAGTTCGAGCCCCACATGGGGTATGGAGACTACTTATAACAACAACAGCATATTTTACCACAGTAAAAGAAAACCCTAGTCACCACCGATGGTTATGCCCGGTGGCTTTTTCCTTTCTTATGTTTTACGTGAACTTTTTTCGATGACCAGAAGCAGCCCCACCTGCTCACCTGAACAGCACCCCTTTGATGACTTGCCAGGCGTTGGGCGCTGGCTGGGGTGCTGGGTTCCGGGGCTGGGTCTCCGCCCGCGGGTCCCTCCCGATGCTGCCGTTGCTGGCCACCTGCAGGAAACGGAGACCAGGTGAGGAGGGAGGGTGTCGCCTGAGGCACCCCTGCGCGCCAAGGCCCGGCACAGGGCTGAGCACAGAGTGGTGCCTGATCAAAAACTGGAGAACATTTCGGGGCGCCCGGGGGGCTCAGTCAGTTGAGCGTCCGACTTCGGCTCGGGCCATGATCTCACGGTTTGTGAGTTTGAGCCCCCGCATCTGGCTCTGTGTTGACAGCTCGGAGCCTGGAGCCTGCTTCGGATTCCGCGCCTCCCTCTTTCTCTCTCCCTTTTCTCGCTCTCTGTCTCTCTCTCTCTCAAAAATAAATAAACATTAAGAAAAAAACATTTAAAGAACTGGAGAACGGATGAATACAGTCACCCAGGAAGGGTGGTATATCTTGCTCCTTCAAGACAAAAACGCTTCCCCAAAACCTACTCCGTGCTGGTGACACCGAGGTGACGGAGACGGCCCTGTACTGCCCTCCTGGGGAATCACAGTCCAGTGGGGGGAGCTAAAGAGTCCCCAGATAGGGATGATCCAGAGCAGACAGGGCTGGGATGTAGGATGATAGAGGGGGCATCTGGTCCAGCCTAGAGGTCAGGGAGGGCTTCCTGGAAGAAGGGACACTGGAGCTAAGACTTAAAACATAACAAAGGGATAATGCAGAGGAGACAGTGAGGGAAGCAGCCGGTACAGAAATGAAGGGGAGAGATACTATCTGACTCTGAGGACTGTCCACTGCTCCCTGAAGCCAGAGCCCAGGATGCAAGGGACAATGCAGGCTGGGGGGACAATGCAGCATGGTGACAAGTGCCAGATCCCATAAGGCTTGGGTTTATCTAAAAGGGTCTACCCTGAGCAAACAGTTCCGAAGGCCTCCTCAGTGGCCGGCCCTGTGCGGGGCCTTGTCCCTCCAGGGGCTCCTTAGCCAGCAGGAGACAGACACAGAGAAACACAGCCAGAGTGTGAGCCACTGGTACACACTACCCCATGAGGCCACGACTAGGAATGTTTCCATTCAGCAGCCGGGCAGAGGGAGGCTCGGGCAGGCGAATCCACTTGTCTGGGCGGCTCAGGAAGGAAAAGGGCAGCAGGGTGACAAGGGGGTGTCAGGCAGGGCTTCCTAGAGCAACCTTCACTCAGAAACAGAAGCTCAGAAGCAGAGAATGTCATGTCAGGAAGGGCCCGAGGCGGGGATGTCTTCCCACCCCTCTCCTTGCACCTGCTGGCTCCCGGATCCTGTCCTCTTCCTCCTCCCAGCTCTGTCCCCTCACCGCTCAGCCTTCAAGAGGCAGGACCAGGACTGTCATGGTCACCGTGAGGCAGGAGCACTGCCCAGCACAGAGCAGGGGCTCAACAAACACCTGTGGAATCAACATGTGTTCCCTGAAGGGCTTGCCCGCATCACCCAGGCCCCCCCCACCACAGCCCCGAGCCCACCCCTCTCTGTCATTCATCACCCCCTGTCCCCTTCGGCAGGAGTTCCTCCCTGTATCTACCAACATTCAGGACAGTACCGTGGTAACAGGTAGGGGCTCTAGGGCCCCACAGTTCCTGACTGTGAGATCTTGGGCACGTCACTTCCCCTCTCTGACCCAGAGGCCAGGTTGTGAAAATACTGGTATATTTCAGACAGAAAAGATTTCCTTCATGTGTGAAAAATGGACTTCCTGAGCATCTACTGTGCACCAGGCTCAGTACTAGGCAGTGGCCACGCAGCTCTGGGCCCTGCCCTCACGGAGCTCAGGGTCTAGAACAAAACACACCCACGGAACAGCCAACAGGACCGTTCAAGCTGGTAAACAGGAAACAAAAGTGCTCTGGAGGAAACAAGCAGGGACACATGATGCCTACTGGGGTGGGGAAGGGGACCCACTCTGGATTAGGTGGTCAGGAGCCTGCCTGAGGAGCTGTTGTTGACATTTGGGTGAAGGGCATGCTGGGAGGACAGCTTCACGGAAGGGGTTGGCTGGGGGCAGGCAAGGTCAGAGACAGGCACGGGGTCCCCTTATTCAGGCTCGGCCTTGCTCCCGGGAGCGCTGGGGGCCAAGTAAGTGCTTCCAGCAGCTGTGCGCTGATTCTCAGGGTCAAGAGACAGAAGGTGAGGGCCAGGCCAGGATTTGAACCCATGTCTGGCCGACTCCCAGGTCTGTTCTCTTACCCGCACGGGTGGACAAGCTGGCTGGAAACCCTACCACAGAAAGGCAGAGAAGTGCAGTGAGATGCCACTTCACTATGCTGGCCACAGTCAAAAGGACGGACAATCACAAGTGTTGACGAGGGTGTGGAGGAAACTGGGCCGGTGGGGAGATGGGGTTGCGGCTTTGAAAGATGCAGCAGAGCATTAATAAGTGAAATGTGCACCTGCCATACAAACCAGCAGCCCCACTCCTCGGTCTCTACCCAAGAGAAAGGAGAACACACACAAACACACACACACACACACACACACACACACACACACACACACACACACACACACACATACGGGAAAGCTTATGTGCAAATGTTCACAGGGGCGTTATTTGTAACAGCCAAAAACAACCCAAAGGCCCCTCCACCTTGATGAATGAACCTGGTGTATCCATACACACAATGGAATGCTACTCAGCAATAAAAAGGAGCCCAACTGGGGGCAGAGAGTGGCTGCAAGAGGAAACCGGAATGTTCTGACTGGATGCAGACAGGACGGTGGCGATGGGGGTGCCGCACAATTGCCAAACTGGACTAAAAGCCACTGAACTCCATACTGACAACAGGTGAATGTTGTTGTATCTGTTGTAGCTCAAAAGAAAGGCAACTTCCCTGTGGCTCCCACTTCCCTGGGAGTAAAGGCGAAGTCTTCATGTTGATCCCTAAGCCCTGGCCTGATCTGGCCCCTTCCATGCCTCTCTACTCTTATTCATTGGGTCCAGCCACAAGGCCTCCTCGCTGTTCCTTAGTAGGACCAGGCACCTCCCACCTCAGGGCCTTTGCACTGGCAGTTCCCTTTACCCGAGAGGCTTCCTGCTGACCCTGTATCTGCATGCCTCCCTCCCTCGTCTTCTTCAAGTCTTTGTTCAAATGTCACCTCCTCAGAGAGGCCTTCCCAGACTACCTTGTTTAAATTGCAACCCTCAGGGGCGCCTGGATGGCTCAGTCGGTTAAGCATCTGACTTCGGCTCAGGTCATGATCTCACGGTTCGTGAGTTCGAGCCCCGCGTCGGGCTCTGTGCTGACAGCTCAGAGCCTGGAGCCCGTTTCAGATTCTGTGTCTCTCTCTGCCCCTCCCCTGCTCATGCTCTGTCTCTCTGTCTCAAAAATAAATAAATGTTAAAAAAAAAATTATTAAAATAAATAAATTGCAACCCTCTTACTCACCCCTCACTTCTTATCTCCTTCTCCAGCTTTACTCTGTCCATGGGACTTATCACCACCTGACCTGCTATATTCATTGTACTCCTGTCCATTCTTTCACCCCCACCCCCCGGACCCTTAGACAGAACATGAGCTCCAAAAGGGCAGGGACTCTGTTCTGTTCACAGCTGTATCCCCAGCATGAGCCTGGAGCCTGGCAAGTAGTGGGGACTCAGTATACATTAGCTGAAGGAATGAAGGGCAGGGCTCTGGGCCGTGTTTGGGCCTCTGGCTGGCAGGAGCATGACACGGCCAAGGGTCCGCCCCCTCAGTGCTAGGCCCCACAGGCTGGGGAGGGTGTGATGTCCTTGCACACAGTAGTGACTAAGACACAGTTCCTCCTCTGGGACCCACACATCCAATCTCACACAATCCCCAGAAACACTGGCTTAGGGGCCCAGAAGCAGCTGAGACCATCAGCCTGGGCTGGAGTATGAAGACCGGCTTTCAAGCACATCTTCACCGACTGCCTTGGTCCACCGTGGGAACTCCATCTCGGCCCAGCCTCTGACTCAAGACCTGTTCATTCCACAAACACTGAGCACCTGCTCTGTGCCGGGTCCCAAGCTGGGCGGTGCAGGGGATATAGTGTTGACCCAAACAGTCCTGGTTCTGCCCTCCAAGGCCTCCCAGTCCAGGGGAAGAGACAGGCAGACAGTACAACCTAGAGTGGGCAGGGCTGGGACAGGCGAGCCCAGGGGGCTGTGGGAGCCCTGACCCAGTCTGAGAGAGTCAGAGAGGGCTTCCTAGGGGAGGGAACATCTGTGATGTACAGAACTAGTAGGGATCGATCTGGTAAAGAGGGGAGAAGTACGTGAGAAGGCCACAAGGAAAGAACAAGGCACACTCCTGGAAATAAAAGACCTTTACAGTGGCTGATGCTCCATCCACTCAGTGGTTCTCAAGCAGGGGTGATTTTGCCCCCCGGGTGGGGATACTTAGCAACATCTGGGACATTTTTGACGGCCACGACTGGGGAGAGGTACGTGTGTTACTGACATCTAGTGTGTAGAGGCCGGAGATGCTCCTGAACACCCCACAATGTGCGGGACAGCCCCTCACAGCACAGAATTAACCGACCCAAAATGTCAATAGTGCTGAGCCTGGGAAATACTAATCTATCTAGCCTGAAGAAAATTCAGACCACGCAAGGCCGTGATCTACTAAAGAATTTGCACTTTACCTTGAAGGCAAAGGAAGAAGTCTTGAAAGGTTTTAAGCAGAGGTGAGACAAAAGAAAAATCAGGGGGTCCCTGGAAGCCTGGCAATCAAGGGAACCTGAGCCCTGGTCTCTCTGACCACCCCCGATCCAGTAACCAGCAGAAACTCAGAGGGGGAAAAGATCTTTCAGCAAGACTGGGAAGTCCCTGAGGACAGGGACTCTGTCTTCGTTCTAGAGTTAACTCAACAAATATTTTCTGAGGCCGCCCCCAGGCCAGGCCCTGGTTGCAGATGCTGAGCCAGGTATGTGGGGCTCAGTCACCAAATCTCATCTGGGTGGCCTCCCCAGGTGATATTATTTGCTCTTCCTCTGGGCTCCCTCAGTCCCTGGCACAGACTTTTGTCACCACCCTAGTCATTCAGGACTATAATTCTTTACATGTCAATCTTCTCTCCCACTCCACTGATGGCAGGGGCATGGCTGGAACCATCTTTGTGACCCATCACATGGCCGGCCATCCTGTGCAACCCCTGCACTTATCACTGGAGAAATAAAGGCCCAAAGAAGGCAAGGAACTTGTCCAAGGTCACATAGAAAGTCAACTTCATTCTTCCCTCTCAACCTGCACCTCCCCTCCCCGGTGCTGCCTCCCACATGTCAGTGACATCCCAGTGGGTGGGTCGACAGCACCTTGCTGTCACTCCATCCATTCCCTAAATGCCTGAAGGGTGGCTGCCTGAACAAGTATGTTCTGCAGCTCCAGTTTAGTTGAAACAGTAATGGGTCAGAAGTCACCACCACCTGGGCTAACACCACCCACCCCCTTGGATTAGTTTATGCTCAAAGCATAAACACCCTTCCCAGTCCTGACCACCCTGGGTCAGCAATGTCTGGACTGCTACACGGAATGGATCCCAAACCCAACCTGGGTGACCTTCTACAAGAGCCTTAGTCTCGCTCTTCCTTGGATTCCCGTCTGTAAAGTGGGTCTGTCGGTCTCCACCGCCCGTGCCCTCACCCACGATGACTACCTGACTTCCCCAGAGCTAGAAAACTCCCAATCAATCAATGATTGCCCACATCTCAGGCACTGCGAGAGAGACTCTGAATGCCAGTCCACTTCAAGAACGGTCTTAGAGCCTGAATCGCAGAGTCGAGAACCAGGGCGCCTGGGTAGAAGTCTGCGCCCCTCCGCGCCACTGTCTCCCGGCTCGAGCCATGAGCCTGGTGGCCGCCCAGCGCGAGCGTGCAGGGGACCCGGCGTGCAACAGGGCCCCGCTCCCCGCACCGTCCGGCCTCCAGGACTGCCCGGCCCGCCTGGGCCCGGTACTCAAGGTCCCTCTGGGCAAGGAGCCCCCAGTGCACGGGATTCCGCGAAAAGGGGCAAGACACGCCCCGTGGGAGGCCCCCCGGGTGGGGAAGAACCCCTCAGGCCCCTCTCGGCCTCCGTACCTGACCGGAGCCGCCTCCCCCGGCCGCAACCACGGCGCTGCCGGCCCCGTCCGCCTCCTGCGCCGCCGCCATCTTCCCGCTCCGGGTCCCCGCCCCCGCCGCCAGCCCCGCCCCGTCCCCGACGGCGCCAGCGCGATCGCGCGAGATTTCACACTTCGCCGGGCCCGCCAGCTACCGTATCCGGCAAGACAGCTCAAGCCACGCCTCTCAGAAGAGCCGCTTCCGGCTAAGAAAGAACCAGCCCGGCCACCGTACCCCAACCACCACCCTGCCGTACATTTGTTTTCACCTAGTAGACCGTCACCCTGCATGGAACGCCCGGACTTTCTCGGCCAGCGTATCAGTGTCCCACGGGCTCCATTCCCTTTGCTTCCTCGAGTTAATCTGCTTCTTCCATTTATATGAAGCCTTGCAGGCCATCCTGCCTTCCTCGCTCGGCCGATTCTTCGAGTCGTTTCCGTTTTCGTGTTTCTTGAGCTTTCCCGGCCACCGTAACTCCTCAAAATGTTCTGCTCAATACACGCCCTTCGTGTGTTCAAGGAACCTCCCTGGCCGCGGTACCGAGACTCAGTGGGCGGGCCTTAGGCCAATGTCATCGCCTTCAGACCCCTCTTCCTAAAGGAACCATTTCCTCCAAGTCCCCTTAGGTTATAATTTTTCTGTGCATTCAAAGTTATTATTTCAGGGTTCTCACGGCCACCACACCTTCAAATCGGACCCTGTCGTTCCCTTCCCAACCCTTCGGGCCATCGAGTTTAGCCCGCACGCGCGTTTCCGGAGTGGTCTTTGCTTTCTAGCAATTTCGCAACTCTGGACTCGGCTTCAAGGGCTCTTAGAACTTCATTCTTTTTCTTAGCTATGTGTGTTTGTACAGTTCCAAGCCTGGACACGGGTTGAGTGACCCCTGGTCTGGGGAGGATGGTATGGAGGACGGGAAAGGACAGAAGTCTGTCAGCGGCTGTTAAGCCTTATGTATGAATGGAGTGGAGGTGTTTAAACCCTGGTTGTGCTACTGACCTTCTATACGATCCCAGACAAGTGACATTATCTCTTTGGGCCTCAGTTTCTTTTATAAACTAAGCATTTCCCTCCCGCTTTTGCCTCTCCGGGTTTTTGGAAAGACCTAGTGAGATCACTAATGTAAAGCACCTCCCACCACCCCACCCCGCCCCCCACACACACATACACACCTGCTCTTAGCAAGTGATCAATATTGTGCACTGTTATTATGAACCTTACATATTACCCGGAAGGGAGAGTAGGCTTTGCATTGGGATTCTCCAAATAATTTATTTCTCATTTTATTGTTTACTTCCTTCACTTTCCTCTTAGTCCCAGCTCAGTAGTAATATCACCTCCTCTTGGAAACCCTCCCTGGCCCCCAGGCTGTGCCGGCACAGTCTCCTAGTCTTTCCAGATCTCAGGACTCCCCAGCTCCCCCCCCCCCCCGCCCATTTTGTGTTACCGCTGTCAGGGATGGGTGTGGTGGTGTGGTATGTCTTGCCGTGGGAGTGGGCGGGGAAGCCCAGGGCATTCACGGTCACTGCTCTGCCTCCAGCACTGCCCCAGGGGATGGTTGCTAAGTGAAAGGATGAAAGTCTTCGTGCAGCAGGTAGATGACACACATCTGAGAGCCAACACAAAGGCAAGAAGGAACCTTAGAGAACATCTTGCCCAGTCCACTTCTCTTCCCATATAATAAAGGTAGTGAGAACGATTCTCTAAAATTGTAGGCGCAGTCTAGGGATGAAATGAACATACTCACTAAGTCCACCAGACATGAGGCAGACTGAGATTTGCTGGCCTCTTTCTCAAAAGTGCAAAATTAGGGGCGCCTGGGTGGCTCAGTCGGTTGAGCATCCAACTTCAGCTCAGGGCATGATCTGACGGTTCATGGCTTTGAGCCCTACATCAGGCTCTCTGCTGTCAGCACAGAGTCTGCTTGGAGCCTCTGTCCACCCCTCCCCCTGCCCCTTCCCTGCTTGTGCTCGCTCTCTCTCCCAAAAATAAATAAACACTAAAAACATAAATTAATTAATTAATAATAATAAATAACAGTGCAAAATTACGTGTGTAATCTGTAATAGAGGACCACAGAAAGCCCAGGCAAGTGAAGGGCTTTGAAACTTAATCTTCTCTAGCTTCATGTAACCCCATCTTTGCTTTTAACTCTAGATATAAAAGCTCCAGTCGGCCCTCCTGTCTCATAAACTGCAGGGGCGCCTGGGTGGCTCAGTCGGTTAAGCGTCCGACTTCGGCTCAGGTCACGATCTCATGGTCCGTGAGTTCGAGCCCCGCGTCGGGCTCTGCGCTGACCGCTCAGAGCCTGGAGCCTGTTTCCGATTCTGTGTCTCCCTCTCTCTCTGACCCTCCCCCGTTCATGCTCTGTCTCTCTCTGTCTCAAAAATAAATAAACGTTAAAAAAAATAATAATAATAATAAAAAACTGCAGAGTCCCGATCTGTCGGAGCTTGAGGCTCAGTGAGCTAGACTGTGACCTTAGGACCCCTGCAAAGCCCTCCCCCATTTCTGTTGAATGACCAGAAAAGTTCTTCCATTTCTATTAACTGCTAATTGAATCACCGCCCAGGGCCACTCTGCACTCCACTAGGGGGCGCCCAACACCAACCAGAGGCCGTGATTTCAGGTTCTAAGGGAGAAGAGAGCTGGAGCCCTGAACGTTTGGGTCCTGAGGAAAACGGGCTGGAGGTCCAGACTCCTGAGTCCCAGGGAGAAGAAGTCTGGGGACCCAGACTCCTGCGTTGGGAGGCAAGAGGAGTCTAGGGGCCTGGACTCTGGGGTCCTAGGACAGTGCGACTGGGGTGGAGGCCTGAGAAAGGAAGGAGGAATCTAGGAAGGGCACCAGGATTGGTTGGAAGCAGAACTGGCCTGGGCAGTCGTTTGGTTTGGCTTGAGTCCGTGGGAAACAAGTGGACAGAGCAGGGATTGTTCCTCTAGGGTCCCCCCTCCCCATCACCCCCTGGGTTTGGCAGCCTCAGCTCTTCCCAGGCCCTGGGGACTTGGGGGCATTTCCCACAATCCCTCCCCAAGGCCCCTGTTTTCTACTAGACTCACAGCTGCCCATCCTCAGGACCTGGGAAAACTGCCCCAAGAGCACTGAAAGACTGGCTGGAGGTTAATGCCAAGCAGATTAGGAGAAACAGAGGCCCTGGATCCTCGGAGGCCAGCAGCCCCACCCCTGAGACTTGGGGGCCCCGGACCACCCTCTACTTCCTGAGGACCCAGAAGTCCAGACCCCAGCCTTCTGCCCAGGAGCCCCAGCGCTGTCCTCTCTGACTGTACTATCTCTGCTCTTGTACACCCTGGGCTTTTTGCCTACAATTCCCCCACTGCCCAGACACCATTTCCCAACCACTGACTGCCCCGCGGGGACCTGGGGGCCAAGCCAGCACCCTCCTCCCCCCCCCCCACTTCCCGGCATCAACAGCCCCAAACCACTGCACTGTGATGCATCCCCCCGTGACCAGCCTAGCCAGGATGCCCTCCCCTACCCCAGGGGCCTGCTCCCCGGCCCGGATCTCCTCACTTCTTCTTTTCTTCGTTGCACATAATGTTACTTGAAGTCATCTCCTTTGGTCGTCGTCCTCCTCCTCTGCTTCCTCCCTACTCCTCACCACCAGCCTCTCTGTTTGTGGCTTCAAGACAGAATAGAGCTCCTGACCCTGAGCGGGAGCTCAGGAAATGATATCGCTTATTGCTAATAAGGAGAGGGCAGCTAACAAAACATACCACAAAGCCATCATTACTCAAGCTGAGTGGAATTGGGCCAGGACCCAATGAATAGCTTTTGGAAAGACCACAGAGGGCAGAACTCTCTGTCTTTCCCCTGTAGTATCTCCTGAGCCTAGCAGGGTCTCAATAAATATTTGTGGGACAAGTGTGTAGGAATTGTCACAGGGCATGGCTTTTACGGATCCATTCTCTTGGGTCCCAGACAAGCTGGGCGCTGACTTCCTATGCTCAGCAGTGACGTCTGGGCACCAGTCTCCCCCTGTCGTAGGACCATGGGACACCTCACTGTGATGCACACTTAAAACATCAGCCCAGGGGCGCCTGGGTGGCTCAGTGGGTTGAGCGTCTGACTCCGGCTCAGGTCATGATCCCACAGCTCTGTGAGCTCGAGCCCCGCATCGGGCTCTGTGCTGATGGCTTGGAGCCTGCTTTGGATTCTGGGTCTCCCTCTCTCTCTGCCCCTAACCCACTTGCATTCTGTCTCTGTCTCTCTCAAAAATAAACACACATTAAAAAAAATAATAATAAATCAATAATAAATAAATAAAACATCAGCCCAGGGCCTAGAGACTGCCAGAGGCCACAGCAGGTTAGCGATGCTCATGGTCGTTTTACATGTGAGAAAGCCAGACCTTGGTGAAGGACAGTCTCTAATGTTGTTGTTGTGACGATCCAATGTTGTTATTCACCTCTTTATCCCCAATGATCGAGTTAGGGCTACATACGTCCAATGGGCACTCGATAAGTATTGGATGGACTGAATCAGTCCTGCTATCTTGGCCCTCTAAGGTCTTCGAAAAGCAACCACATGGAAGAAAATAAATGTTTGTTTGTTTTAATTTATTTATAAGAAGTCAGGCTAGCATTGGGCACAGGATGCCGAGAGCTGCTAAGAAGTGAGGGGTAGGTCGCGGGAGCCGAGGAGTCATGGGGTCTGGGCTCTCCCCTCCCCCACGGTCGGGGCCCAGCTGCTATGGGTCTCCCGTCAGCATAGAAAGTATCTGGTCAGTGAGAATCCCTGTGTAAATTCTCACAGCTGCTGTGCTTGTGCTGTACATGTCCCTGGGGAGAAAGGACAGAGGCTCTGAGCAGGGAGGAGCCCCGGGTCTTGGGCCCCAGGTCTGAGGGAGGATGAGGCTTGGGGCCCAGAATCATGTGTCCTGTGAGGGATGGTGGCTGGAACCCAAACTCCTGGATCCCCAGGTAGGACAGGGCTGGGATCTCAGAATCCAGGGTTCCGACAGAGCTCGGGGCCCAGACTCCTGGTTCCCCTGGGGGGGGGGGGGCGTGGCTTGTGGATACCTGATTTTCTCATCCATAGCGGTCAGATATGTCTTCTCGTATAGGTCCTGGGCGGCCGCTTTGGCCGAGCCCCAGTAGCCGTAGAGTGATTCCTGCATCTGGGACAGCAGGGTGGGGCCCGTGGCTTCATCTTGCCGGGCCATGTCATCCCCCTGGACCTCTGCAGAGGGAGGGTGTTTTAGGAGAGCTGAGGAACCAGCAGCAGGGGAGAATGAGGCAGGGAAGGAGGGGGACAGGGGTAGGGCCAGGCGAGAACTGGGCTGGGAAGATGCTTGGGGGGTCATCCCATCCCCCTCACACACCCTCCGCCCCCTGCCGACCACACTCACCGCATTTCAATACCAGAAGGACAAGAAGCAGAACCAGGAGGCATCGGGTGCCCATGGCGTCAGAAGACCTGGAACACTGAGGAGGCTGTGGGACAGGGCCCCTGGTGACGTCTAGTCCTAGGGTCCCCCCCCCTCCCCGGAAACTCCAGGGGGAGAGGCTGGCTTCCCTGCCCCTCCACCTCCCCAGCTGAGTACCGGGTGCTAATGCATTGGCTTGGGGCTCATCGTCTAACATTTTATGATTCTGCTTCTGATCTTAACACCTTAATTCTAACATCCCCTCATTCACTCAGGAAGCACCTACTGTGTACCGAACACAGTTCTGGGGCCCAGCTGTGAACACAGCAACAGCCCTGCCTGTCTACGAAGCCACTGTGAGAGAGATACACGATCGACAATATTAACTGAGTAAAATACACCGGCGGGTCGTATGGTGGGGAGTACTCTGGAGGGGGGGAGGGTGTGTCACAGAGCCTGGGAAAGCCTCAGCAGAGGGTGACATTTATGCCGAGACCCAGTCTGCAGGGTCCCAGGCTCAGTTAAGAACCCACCACTGGGGGTGCCTAGGTGGCTCTGTCCGTCCGTTGGGCGTCCGACTTCGACCTAGGTCATGATCTTGAGTTGGAGCCCCGTGTCGGGCTCTGTGCTGACAGCTCGGAGCCTGGAGCCTGGTTCAGATTCTGTGTTCCGGCCACCCCCCCCCCCCCGTCCCTCCCCCCTGCACACTCTGTCTCTTTCTCGCGAAAATAAATAAACATTTAAAAAAATGTAAAACAATTTTTTTTTTTTAATAAAAAAAAGAACCCACCACTGGATGAGTATGTTTCGGATGCCCTGGGGCCCTGTTCTACATGAAATTCCATCTATCTTCACCCCAACCCTATGACAGAGGCTCTCGGCTCTGAGGCACACGGTTCCCAGGCCCTGTTGTCATTTGCGATTTGGAGATAAGGTGGAGGTCAGACCCCGAGGGACATCAGCAGGGGGAAACAGTCTAGGATTCTAAGTTCCGTGGTCCCAACAGAGGAATCCAACGAATGTCGTGACTCTTGCGGTTTCTGATTTAATCACCTCGGCCCCCTCCCCGCTGACCCTTCCCCTTTTCCATTTTTCCATTTCGGGCCCTCTCTTACCCGACTCTGGCAGGCTGTCCTCACCGGCTCCACTCGTGCAGAGAAGGTCTTTATAGCTCTTGGGACCCACCTCCCCTCCACAGCCACCACCCCCACCTTGTCCCCTAGGCCAAAGTCCTAGCCAACAGGACCGCGGAGGGGGTGGGGTGGGGCAGAGAGGGCAGTGACATCATCCCTGAGGTCAAGCCAGAGGGAGCCCCCCACCACCCCCCGCAAGGTTCTCTCCCGGGAGATACAGGGGGCCAGGTGGGTGCTGTGGAGAGGTTGGGGGTCCTTGGGGTTCAGACCAGAAAAGGGGTCTGGGGTTTCCCCCACATAGGAAGCAAAGGCATAGGGGTCTCTGTGGGGACCTCCTGACCCCGCCTGCACTCCAGCCTTCACCTTCCATCCCAAACTGAGTTGCCCGATGTCTCCTGCCCCCCCACATTCCCACAGTGGTGGGTCTCAGGGCTGGGGGAAGGGATCATCCCCCCCGACTCTTTGCCCTCAGGGCCCCCCTCACTGTCCCTCCCTTGCCAGGTGTCCCTTCCTCTACTCGTTAACTGCTGGGGGTGGTCACGTTGGGGACGGATTAAGACAGGGACACAGAGAAGCATTTCTTTATTGTGGAGGCTGTAAACACTTTAATTCTTGTCTCCGTCCCTGCACAGAAGCTGGGGGCACAGGCTGTGGGCCTTGTTCAGGAGGCTGTCCCTGGAGCTGCGGAGCCAGGCCTGGGTGCGGAGCCTCAGATGCTTCAGGTGGTCTTCATAGTAGGCCTGCACAAAGCCCTGGAAGGCCTCGGGTCCCCTGCAGAGGAGGGACAAAACCGTGAGACCCCGGCAACTCCCAAGACTTCCGCCCCTTTCATCCCCCCTCCCTCGGGCCTTACCCCACTCAGAGCCCAAGAGTGCGGGCCCTGCCCTCTTCCCCTCTCTGACCCGGGTTCTCCCGCTGACCCAGGGGTCTAGACTCTCAGCCTCGCCCCCCCTCAGACCCAGGAGTCCAGGCCCCCAGCCCTGCTGCACACACTCACCAGAACCACCGCCACTTCTCTCTGGTCCTGGTCACCAATGTCTTCACCTTGTCCTTCATCAGGCTCCAAGGACTATCCACCAGCTCCGGAGGCAAACTCGGGGTTGCTGCAGGCACTTCTTGCTGGCATGCTAGGTGGGACCGGAGGGTAACATGGGTGGGCTGGGACCCAAGAATCCTTCCTCCTCCCTTCCCCTCCATGCTCGCCGTCACTATCGCTCCCGGTGGCCCAAGGGGGACCCCTTGACATCACTCCTGGTCTTCACCTTTTCTGTCCCTTTGATCACTTGTCCCCCTTTGAGCCATCCGTCCGATTCCTTGTCCCCCTCCGTGCCCACGGCCCCTCCTGTCACCCCTCTGTCTGCCTGTGGCTTTTCCCCCTCGGTTTGCAGCCCCACCTCTTTGACTCCTGTCCCCCTCTCGAGGCCTCCTTTACTGCCCGATCTTGCTGCCCCCTCGGTTCTCCTGTGACCCCCTCCCCCCCGCCCCCCGCCACGCTGTTCGAACCACCTCCGCATGCAGTGGAGGGAGAGCTCAGAGGACTTTCCAGCCCTAGGAAAGGAGGTTGGCAGGGCCGCGTCGTGCGTTCCTCCCTCGGGCCGGGGTCGTGCCTCGGAGGGCACTTTAAGTCCTTGCACACACCTCCCTGCGCGGCGATCACGCCCCCCGGGCGAAGCCTCACCTACAGATCCCAGGCGTCACACGGGGCGCACAGGCGCACGCATGCGCAGAGGCACCCATGGGCCCAGCAGTGTGCTCAAGCCAACGGTGCACATCTTCAAAACTCAGTTTCCCCTTCTGCAGAATGGGATAAGGCCAGGATTCCTGGGAGGACTTGGCGCTAACACCGAACACGCATAAGGCACTAGGAATGGCCCCTTGCACATTGGAGGCACTACGTTAAGTGTTACCATTTTAAATGCGCGTGCAAAGCCGAGGCACGCTCGCATGCCAGCGCCTACAGACACCCTCACAGCGTCCACGCGCTCAAATCCTTGGCATAAATACCCCGTAAAGACACACGTGCACACACACATTTCCCACTGTCGTTTGTACCAGCCCCAAGGACACCCCTCGCGCACGGCCCCCCGAACGTGGACACGTTCGCCCGGACACGCACACACACCTGCGTGCGTACGACAAAGCCCGCGAGCTCCAGGCCCGCGCGCGCGTCTACAAACCTGCGTGCCGTCCGGACCGTCACACTCACACCTCGCACGACTGCAGGGTCCCCGCGCCCGCCCATCCCTTCCTTCCTCACCCACGACACAGGCCAAGACCAGAATGCAGAAGCAGAGGGAGGGCAGGGCCTGGGGCCTGCGTCCAGGAACCAACATTTCTGGGGGCTCTGCTCCTCTGTTCCTCTGCGCTCAGCTCTCCAGGCTGGGGGAGGGGGAGACTACGCGGAGCAGAGCCCTCCCCTGGCTGCCGCCCCACGCCCCTTGGCAGGGACTTCAGAGAGAGGGGCCCAGGTGACAGTGACAAGCAGAGGCCTCACCCGCCCCTGCTGGCCTCCCTCCTTCCTCCCCTCCCAGCACTTTGGCCTGACCTGGGAAGACAGCCGGCTCTTTGGCCTCTGACGCTGACTGGTGTTCAAATCCTGGCTCCACCTCACAAGCTGGCCCCTCTTTCTGGCCTCAGTTTCCTGCTCTGAAAAATGGGCCCACCGCCCATACTCCAGGCAGGGCTTTAATGGAATGAAATGCTGCAAGGAGAGGTCTTAACAAGGAGCCCGGCAACGGAGGTGCTCACGGACCATGGCTGTTTATGATTACTTCTTTCATATTGAAGACCCTTGGGCACTGGGCTCTAGGCCAGACACACTCTCCCCGTATGATCTGGGCAATTCCCAGATCTTCTCTGGGCCTCACTGTTTTCATCTGTAAAATGGGGATGGTAAGAAGCGCCTGCCTCCTAGAGTCCGTGTGAAGGCTGCATGAGGCTCTGTGAGAGAAAGTTCCAGGTGCACATAGTAGGAGGTTGTCAATGTCAGGCTCAGGCCCAATACTAGGCAGAAAGAAAATGAGCAAAAGGAAGAAAGAAAGAGAGAAAGGAAAGAGAGAAAGAAAGAAGACATAGAAAGAAAGAAAGAAAGAAAGAAAGAAAGAAAGAAAGAAGAGAGAGAAGGAGGAGAGAGGAAGGAAGGAACGAAGGAAGGAAATGAGCCTTTATCTCTCTGAGGGCCCAGCCATAACTTAGGGCACACAGCCTGGCCAGGGGACCATGGACTGGATTCTTTGGTCCAGGGTTGCCGAGTAAAATATAGGAAGCCCGTGTGAATTCAGATAAATAATAAGTTTTTCTTTTGATATAAGTATGTCCCATGCAATATTGGGGAATTATACTAGAAATTATTTGTTACTTATCTGAAATTCAAATCTAACCAGGAGCCTGTCCTTTTTTTAAAACATTTTTTTAAGGTTTATTTATTTTGAGAGGGAGAGGGAGAGAGCATGTATGCAGGGGAGTGGCAGAGAGAGGGAGAGAGAGAGAGAGAGAGAGAGAGAGAGAATCCCACAGGCTCTGCTCTATCATCACAAAGCCCGATGTGGGGCTCGATCTCACGAACTGCAAGATCATGACCTGAGCTGAAACCAGGAGTTGGTTGCTTAACTGACTGAGCTACCCAGGCGCCCCCGGGGAGGCTATATTTTTATGCGGTGAATCTGACAACCCCCCCCCCCCACCGCTTGGCCACAACCCGAACAAGTAGACAGTAGCCCACCCCCAACCCCCCCCCCGCCTCACCTTTATGCACAGTGTCAGTGACCCAAGGTCAACTAAGGTTTGGAAGCAGATGACCTGACAATGTGCCAGCAGGTCAATAATCACCTAATACTGTGTCACAGTGTCTATGTCATTGCCCTCACTTCATCTCATCACGTGGACATCCTATCCTCTCACATCATCACAAGAAGGGTGAGCGCAGTACGATAAGATATGGGGGAGAGAGAGACCACGCTCACATAACTTTTATTACGGTGTATTATTTGTTTTTCTTTTCTTTTTCTTTCTTTTTTTTAATTTTTCTATTTATTTTTGAGACAGAGAGAGACAGAGCATGAGCAGGGGAGGGGCAGAGAGAGGGGGAGACCCAGAATCCGAAGCGGGCTCCAGGCTCTGAGCTGTCAGCCCAGAGCCCGACGGGGGGCTTGAACCCACGAACCATGAGATCGTGACCTGAGCCGAAGTCCGACGCTCGACCGACTGAGCCACCCAGGTGCCCCTGTAATTGTTTTTCTTTATCATTAGTGTTGTTGTTCATCTCTTACTGTCTGATTTTAAAAGTTAAACTGCACCATAGGGGTGCCCCGATAGGAAAAATCAGTGTATCTAGGGCTTGGCACTCACTGTCTATGGTTTCAAGTGTCCACTGGGGGTCTCGGAGTGCATCCCCCACAGATAAGGGGCGACACTGTACAGCTTGGTCCTGACCCAGCGGCTTCCAGCAGAACGGGCTCTGGCACGCAGCAGGTGCACAACGAATGTGCCCAGCAGTTCCTCACTAACAGAATCACAAAATAAAACCTCCGGGACGGGCGCGTGGGCGGCTCGGTCTGACTCCCCAGTTCCGCTCAGGTCGTGATCTCACAGCTCGCGGGTTCGAGCCCCACCTGGGGCTCTGTGCTGCTGACAGTGCGGAGCCTGCTGGGGATTCTCTCTCTCTCTCTCTCTCTCTCTCTCTCTCTCCTCCTCCTCCTCCCTGACTTGTGCTCTCTCTCTCAAAATAAATACAGAAATAAACATTAAAACACACACACACACCTCCTTGAATTTCTGTTTGGGATGTTGAGAAAGTTCCAGGGATGGAGGGTGCAACTTAATGTACCCCTAAAATGGCTAAAATGGTAAATTGTATGTGAGGTATTTGACCATGAGAAAAAAGGAAAAAAGAAAAACTCACCATGTCTTGTGTTACAAGAAGCACGAGGTGGGGGTTCAGAGCCTTGCTCCTCATCCTCCCTGCTGTGTGACCCGGTGCGAGTTGCTTAACCTCTCTGGGCCGGTTGCTTCATCCACGACTGGGAATCATGGACTACCTATCCCAGAGAGTAGAGGAGACCGTTTATGTAAATTACCACGAGAGGCACCAGAGGTGCTCGGTCAAGGTCAGTGGCTGTTGATTAAGCCTGTGTTTTTCTGAGCACACGCTAGGCACCAGGGGCCACAGCAGGGCTTTGGCACCTTAACTCGTTGATGTAACACAACAGAGCTCTGAGGTGGGCACCTTTATCGTTCCCATTTTACAGATGAGGAAACTGAGGCTTGGGGGCGTGGGAGGGGAGTCCACTTACCAATGGCTCCTCGAACAGCAAGGGGTGCATTTGAACCCGGCTCTCTCAGATCTAGCCAAGCCAGGACATGCCCCGACGCACCTCCCCCACCTGAGTCCCGGAGGCCAAGAGTGTGGTTGGAGCAGGGCTGGCAGCAGGGTGGGTCTGGGGGAGGTCTCTGACCCCTGCCCCAGGTCCAAGGTCAGTGTAGGCTGTTTGCTGTTTGCAATGTTTGTCCATCCTGGGGACAGGAACAGGCTGAAGGTCGTTCAGGGCGGACCTCAGAGTCAGCTCAATAACAACTGGGAGTGGGGTGATGGGCGCAGAGACCGAGGTCACAAGAGGGAGCGGGTTTGGGAGTGCCAGGCCCCGTGAGCCCACAGGGCAGAGAGCACCTCTGAGCCTGCAGTAACGTGTCCAAGAGACCCCCAGACCCCAAAATCACTCTCCCCCAGTCCAGACCCCATCCCCTCCCTCCTCAATCCCCTAACCCGCCTCCCTTCCAGCACCCCTAAGTGCTCACCTCCTTCCTCTGTGCCTCCGGGTTCTGGCAGGGAAGCCCGGGGCAGAAAAGAGGTTGAAACGTCCCCTCTCCGTTATCTCTTCTTTCTGCCTTCCGTCCGGGAAATTCTCCTTTCGTTAATTTTTAAAAACGGGGGGATATTCGCAAACCGTAAAACTCGCCCTCTTCAAGGGTGCGATTCGATGTTTTCTAGTACGTTTGCCGAGTTGTGCAACCATCACCGCCCTCCGATTCCAGAACATTTTCATCACCCCGAAAGGAAACTTCCATTCCCATTAGCCCATTAGGGTCACTTCCATTGCCTTCTCCCCCCCCCCCCCCCCCCCGGCCCAGCAGGGGGCAACGACTGACGACGGACCTTCTGTTTCTGTGGGTTTCCCTATCGCGGGCATCCTGGGAAGGGAAACATACACTACGTGGTCTTTTGCGTGGTGTGTGATGGCGCTTCCTTCCTTTTTCTGGCAGAATAATATTCACCGCACGGATACACATCTACACACGCCATGTGGATTTGCTTATCCGTTTCTCAGTTGATGGGCATTTGGGGTGTTCCAGTGGAAACACCACTGCCGTGACCATCCACGCGTACGTTTTTGCGTGAACCTGTGTGCGGTTCCCCTGGGTGGATAGACGCCCAGTAATGGGATCGCCGGGAGCTCTGTTGCACACTTTGAGGAACCACCAAACTGTTCTCCAAAATGGCCCTGCTCATTCGCTTTTGGACCCAGTTTTTCATTCACGTGGCTCCTGGCGAACATACATGGGGACGAAAGTTGTGCGGCTTCTCACGCTGTTCCCCGGTTCTCGCTGACTACTTCCGGATTGTCTTCTGGGTGGCAGGTGCTGTGTCGCCTCCTCCAGGGAGCCCTCCCGGACTAGCTACCCCAAGCCAGGTGCCCACTGGAGTGCCCCATCCTTGCCCTGCCCGCTGGGTGGGCCACCTCTGCACCCCCCCCCCCCCCCCCCCGCGGAGTGTGGAGTGTGAATGCTCCTACACACATGCTTGGGGCTCTCTGGGTGTTTTTTGTTGTTCTTGTTGTTTGTTTTTTGTTTTGGTGTGATCAGGGCTATTTGCTCTCTGAGGTCCTGAAGGTTAAGTTTGTAAACCTGAGAACAAACATATTGGCTCTAAATACAAAGTGTAACAAGAGGGGCGCCTGAGTGACTCAATCAGTTGAGCGGCCCGTTTCTGCTCAGGTCACGTTCTTGCGGTTGGTGAGTTCAAGCCCCGCATCGGGCTCTCTGCTGTCAGCACAGAGCCTGCTCCGGGTCCTTCCCTCGTGAAAAAAAATAAAACGTAAAAAGAAAATCTTAAAATTAGAATGAATGAAGGGCGCCTGGGTGGCTCAGTCTGTTAAGCGTCTGGCTCTTGGTTTCGGCCCAGGTCATGATCTCATGGTTCATGAGTTTGAGCCCCATGTCAGGTTCTGCACTGACAGCACAGAGCCTGCTTGGAATTCTGTCTCTCCCCCTCTCTTGGCCCATCCCCTGTTCTCTCTCTCAAAATAAATAAAGTAAAAAGAAGAAGAAGGAGAAGGAGAAGCATTGTTGGGGCTCTCACTGTGCTCCAGGTACTGTCCTGGGCACTCGGGGGGCACTGCAGGAGACAAGACCGCCTCTGTGAACTTGACTTCCAGCAGTGGGAGACACAGGCAGTAAACAAGTAACCAAAGAGACATATATTAGAGGGTGGCAAATACTGGAAAGACAGGCAGATAAGGAGGTAGCAGGGCGGTGGGAGAGCAGTCTGGGGGGACCACAACGGGGACACGGCTGTTGAACAGACACCTGAAGAAGAAGAGGAGTGAGCCAGGCAGATAGCTGGACATCTGCGGGAAGAACGTTCCAGGCAGGGTGGGCAGCAAGTGCAAAGGCCCTGGGGTAGGAGCCTGCTCAGTGTGTTCGACGAGGCTGAGGAGTTGCACACGAGGGAGGGGAAAAGGCCGTAGGGGTGACCTGGCCAGGTAGTGAAAGGCTGACAGACTCTTATAAGATCTTTTGAGTTTTCCTCTGAGGGTGGTGAGAGGGTTCTGAGTGGAGGAAGGGTGTGATGTGACTTGTGTTCTAACAGGATCCCTCTGGCTTCTGAGTGGGAAGAGAGTATAAGGAGCTTGGAGGGCTGATTAGGGCAGGGGGAAATGGTGCATTAAGTACAGAGGGTTATATGTATTTCCCACCTTTAAAAAAAAAAAAAAGGTGGGGAAAAATGTTTAAATGTTTATTTTTGAGAGAGAGAGTGCATGAGCAGGGGAGGGGCAGAGAGAGAAGGAGACACAGACTCCGAAGCGGGCTCCAGGCTCCGAACTGTCAGCACAGAGCCCGACGCGGGGCTCGAACTCCTGAATTGTGAGATCGCGACCTGAGCCGAAGTCGGATGCCCAACTGACTGACCCACCCAAGTGCCCCTAAAAAAATTTTTTTTAAAATTTTTTTTAATGTTTTATTTATTTTTGAGACAGAGAGAGACACAGCATGAACGGGGGAGGGGCAGAGAGAGAGGGAGACACAGAATCCGAAACAGGCTCCAGGCCCTGAGCCATCAGCCCAGAGCCTGACGCGGGGCTCGAACTCACGGACCACGAGATCATGACCTGAGCTGAAGTCCGACGCTTAACCGACTGAGCCACCCAGGCGTCCCTAAAAAAATTTTTTTTTAATGTTTATTTACTTTGAGAGAGACAGCATGAGCAGCTGAGGGGCAGAGAGAGAGAGAGAGAGAGGGAGACACAGAATCGGAAGCAGGCTCCAGGCTCCGAGCTATCAGCACAGAGCCCAACGCGGGGCTCGAACTCACTGACTGCAAGATTATGATCTGAGCCAAAGTCAGACTGTCGACTGACTGAGCCACTCAGGCGCACCCCCCTCCCCCCGCAACCTTTTTTTTTTTTTTTTTAGATTTTATTTTTAAGTCATCTTTATACCCAGTATGGGGCTTGAACTCACAACCTTGAGATCAAGAGTCACAAGTTTCACATACTGAGCCAGCCAGGCGCCCCTATCTCCCACCTTTGTTCTCCATCCTCTGTCCTGTCCTCCATCCTCCATGAGCATCCCCGGACGTGCTTGGAGTTGTCCTCAGACATAAAAGAGGTCAAACACACAAGGCCGTTCCACGTGTGTGTGTTCGAATTTTACGTCAATGACACCACCCTATGCATGTTCTGTTTCTTTTCCACTCAGCGCTATACTGTTACATCTCTCCAAACGGTTTCCTGAACATCTAGCTGGTTCTTTCTGTGGCTGCATGGGGTTCCACGTTTTATTTTTTCAACCCCCACCCCCGCTCCCGCCGGTGATGGACTGCTAGGCTGCTTCTGTAGTGAACGTCCTCATCCATCTTCCCAGATGTTTCTCTGGTCCCCGCACGGTGCCAGATTGGGGACCGCTGGGACGCGGGCACCCAAATACTTAACGTCACTAGAAACTTCCAGGATGCTCTTCATAAGAGTGATCCAGTCCACACTCCTGAAGAGAGTGTGCTGGGTTTTTTAATTTTTTTTATTTTTTAATGTTTATTTATTTTTGAGAGAGAGAGAGAGAGAGAGAGAGAGAAACAGAGCTCAAGCGGGGGAGGGGCAGAGAGAGAGGGAGACACAGAATCCGAAGCAGGCACCAGGCTCTGAGCTGTCTGCACAGAGCCCGACGCGGGGCTGAAACTCACGAACTGTGAGATCATGACCTGAGCCGAATCGGACTCTTAAGCGACTGAGCCACCCGGGCGCCCCAAGAATGTGCTTCTTCTCGGGTACCCATATCCTCACCGGCACCTGGCATTTTCCAATCTTCTGCTTTCGGCCAGGTGACCGGAAGCAGACTGCTGTCTTTGGTGGCTTTCATCTAATTGCCCCTGAGTCTGAGCCTCTCTTCAAAAGCGGAGGGGCCACTCACTCCATGAACTGCTTGCTGTCCGTCTTCTCTGTCCCTGTGCCTTTCTAACCTGAGAGCTCTGGGGGGGTGGGGGGGCAGGGGTTGGGGGTTGGGGGTTGGGGATGGGGTGGGGTGGCGGTTTTCAGGAAAATGCTTAAAAAATAAATTGGCTCCGGGGCGCCTGGGTGGCTCAGTCGGTTGAGTGTCCGGCTTCGGCTCAGGTCATGATCTCGCGGTTTGTGGGTTCCAGCCCCGCGTCGGGCTCTGTGCTGACAGCTCAGCCTGGAGAGGGATGTGGGTGTGCTTTAATATGCTGGGGATGAGCAAATAGGGCCCACAGCCAGGTGTGTGTGTGTGTGTGTGTGTGTGAGTGAGTGGGTGCCAGGTGTGTGTGTGTGTGTGTGTGTGAGTGGGTGTGGGTGTGGTTGTAGCCGGTGAGTCTGGCAGGGTGACTCAGGAACAGGGAAAGTGAAGTAAGAATGTGGTCCTGGGACTGCCCCCCACCCCCCAGGCGACATTCAAATCCCAGCTCTACCCATTTGTGGCTGTGTAACATCACATAATTGACTTTAGACTTCTGTGCCTCAGTTTCTTCTTGTTTAGGTTTTTTGTTTGTTTGGTTTTTTTTTTTCCAGATTGAGAATAATTATGCCACCAAGTATTATGGAACCCATGTACCAGGCCCAGTCCTGTGCTGAACTATGCCTGGGGACAGCAGTGATGGGGCATACAGTCCAGCAGGGGAGACAGACCCATCACCAGACAGTGATGACCCAGAGTGGGCAGGACTGGGATGGAGATGCTTGATCCAGCGTGGGGGTTAAGGAGGGCTTCCTGGAGGAGGGGGCATCAAAGTTTCCTTGGAGGGTGTGGATTGTGTTGATCTTTTTCAGGGCTCTAGCCTATGTCCTCCCCTTGCTCCCTTCCACATCCCTCTCTATTTCCCATTTTAAGTGTAATAAACACCTCTTGTGTGCATGGTGATGAACCAACCTGGGGTCCCTCGTTTTGGGCAGCCCAGTCAGGGAAGACTATGGCAGAGCAGTAGCCTCAGGTTGGGGTCCAACCCAGCTCTCCCCTTCCCGACAAGTGACTTCACCTCTCTGCGCTTCATAACTTTTTTTTTTCCTAATGTTTATTTATTTTTGAGAGAGAGAAAGAGAGAGAGAGAGAGCGAGCACAAGCGGAGGAGGGGCAGAGAGAGAGGGGGGACAGAAAATCTGAGGCAGGCTCTGTGCCAACAGCAGATAGCAGGATTGGGGGCTCGAACTCACAAACCATGAGATCATGACCAGAGCCGCAGTCGGACGCTTAACCGACTGAGCCACCCAGGCGCCCACCCCTCTGGATTTCAATGCCCTCATGGAATTAACAGGGCCCAGATCCCCAAGGTACTCATGAGGATTCTTTTGGGATCGTGAAGTTCAAAGTCCTCAGCACAGGACAAGTAGAGAATTGCTCCATACATGTGAATCCTAGCCTCTCTCCCCAAAAGGCGCACCCCCTACCCTGTCCCATAGCCTTCTGCCTCCCAGCAAGGAAGCACTCAGAATTCTCTACGGTATTTTTATTGGAGGGTGGGGGTCTATATGGACATCACAAAGTCCTCCTGCCGAGAGCTGGGGTATGGGAAATTTCGGAGTCCCCTCCTGGGGCACAGCCCAGAGGACAGAGGCAGCTCTCTTGGTATTCAGAGCAGGGGAATTCTGAAATTTTTGAGCCTCTCAGCAAAGGAGGTCATCAATTTCCTGTAGGGGAGAGAGGGAGAGCAAGAGAGGTCATTGTGTTTCGTCTCCCCTCAGGAAGCCCCAATCCTGCCCCTTACCTGACTCCCTATCTCCTCCTTCCCCCAAAGAAACAGCATAGCTCCCACATCTGTGAGACTGGGCAGAGCCTTGGGGTGGGTGGCCCAAGGTCGGGGTTTCAGTTTTCCAGATGGATCAGAGCCCTTTGAAGTCAGAACGCTTCACCCTGGCCTAGCTGTCAAGGCTTGCTGTCTCTTGCTACGGAGCACACTCTTTCCTAGCTTTCTTCTCCTTACTTATTCAAGGGCACTCTTCAGAGCCTCCTTATCTTTGCCCAGGATGTTCCCCTTGCCTGGAATGCCAGTCTCTCCTTGATTATGTACGTGTCTTCCTGGCTCAGGGCCTTTGTAGTCACAGGGAAACATTGTTCCCATGTTTCTAGGCCTGGCTGGATTTTCCTAATCATTCAGATCTCTCTCTCTTTTTTTTTTTTTTTTTTAAGTAAGACAGCCAAGTGCCCCATGAAGCGGTAACACTTTACTTTTTTTTTTTTTTTAATGTTTATTTATATTTGAGAGAAAGAAACAAAAGTTGAGTAGGGGAGAGGCAAAGAGACAGAGCCTGAACCAGGATCCGAGCTGTGAGCACAGGGTCCGCCGCGGGGCTCGAACTCACCAACCGTGAGGTCATGGCCTGAGCTGATGTGGGACACTCAACCGACTGAGCCACCCAGGCGCCCTAGCACTAAGACTTTACATGGAGATCTGAAAAAGGAGCACCTGGCTGGCTCCAGTCAGTGGAGCATTCGACTCTTGATTTCCTGATCTCGGGGTCAGGAGTTCAAGCCCCACGTTGGGCATCGCGCTTACTTAAAAAAATAAAGTGTCTCCACTTCAAAGGGGACCCAATAGGGGCGCCTGGGTGGCTCAGTCAGTTCGCGTCTGACTTTGGCTCAGGTCATGATCTCACAGTCTGTGGGTTCGAGCCCCACATCGGGCTCTGTGCTGACAGCTTGGAGCCTGGAGCCTGCTTCAGATTCTGTGTCTCCTTCTCTCTCTGCCCCTCTCCTGCTCGTGCTCTGTCTCTGTCTCAAAAATAAATTAAAAAACATTAAAAAATTAAAAAAAAAAGGGGGACCCAATAACCAAATCTACAAAAGCTCCTCCCCAGTCTCTGGTTGTCTGTAAGCCTACCCTGTTTAATGTCATCTCGGTGCTTAGCTCTGGTTGGGCTAATCTCCTGGAAATTCACTGGTTTTACAGTCTGTTCCCTGTGGGCTGGGACTTTATCTTATTCACCACGATTATTCCCCACATTGGAACAGTCCTGGACACTTAGCCCAATAACTATTTGTTCCTGAATGAATGATTCTCTAAGTCACCGGATGGAGTCAGTGTTGGTTAAACGGTGTATTGAGCATTTACAATGTGCCAGGCACTACGCAAATCCCCTCCATTTTCAATTCTTGGAAAAAGGCTCAAGATCTACTCCCGAGATCACACTGAGAGTAGTGAGTCTTGGCTGGCCTGTGGACCCAGGTCCGACTGATTCCCAAGCTTGGTCTTAACACCACCACGCAGCACCATTTCTACAGTGTGGTCTAGATGGGAGTCGGCAACCTGTCCCCCCACATCTGAGCGCTCTGTGAGCCAGCTGTGACCACGGGGGAAGCTGTCAGCCGCTCCAAGCCTCAGTTTCCCCACTCTGCTAATCGACAGACCCAGCCCTCCCAAGCCCTGGGAAGATTCCTAACCGGGTCGCCTCAGGAATGCTCTCGAAGGTGTCCTTCAGGTTGTTACCAAACTCCTTCAGCGAATTGGGGATGTTCCTGAAGGTGCTGGCGACATCTGGGGCCCCCTGGGCCGGGGCTGGACCTGTCCAGAGATAGGCAGGGGTACAAAAATTTCAGTATTGGGAGCCCTTAGGATGGGATACCAGAGGTGAGAGAGGAGCTACTGTACTTGAAAGTGATTCTTGGAGGTCGTGGTGCTAGAATCGGAAGGAACGGAGTGGGGTGCGGGGGGTGCGGGGGGCGGGTACTAACGCGACCAGATGGAGCTCAAGCTGCTGGCTGGGTATTCGCTTACTCTCAGCACAGCCTCCTCCCCCGCCCCTTTCCAGACTGTAAACGCGGGACAACCAATCGTGGAGGGGCGAGCGCATACATCACCGGTTGCTAGGGCTTCCCGGACAGACTTGCCCGACGCTGGACCGCCCCTCAGAGAGCCCTCACCCATCTTTGCAGGGGTCGGGTGTGGGGGTGTCGGTGAGACATAGGAAAACCAGGGCACCGAACGGGCCGCTGCGCTCCCAAGGGACCTCTAAGTTTGGGCCCCAGGCCCGTGTCCAACTTCGGGCTTCCGAATCTCAAACTCCCAGATTCTCCTATCCCACGTTTACCTTCCATAACCATCAACAGAACCACCACCAAAACCGGGAGCCACAGGATGAGTCTCATGGCTGGACCGAAGGGGCGCTCTGGAAGCAGAAGCAGGGGTGGGAGTGATCGGTGACACCCCTTCCTCCCTCCCCGAAGTTCCTTCCACCCCCTTTGTAGTGCTCTTCGAAGGGCATCCCTCCCAGTGCTCTTCGAAGGGCATCCCTCCCGGGCACTGAGCACCAACCTGGATCCGTGGAGCCACAGCAACGAGGGGATGGGAGGTCCCGGCCGGGCCCAGGCCTTTATCGGGCTGGGGAGGGGGAGGCGGAGGAGGGGGCGGGGAAGCTTAATCCCTCCCCTTCAGCTTCCTATCCCGTCCTGTGCCCACCTACCTTTTCCTCTTCTGCCCCTGGCTGCTGGTGGCGGGCGGGGCAGGTGCGGCCTGGGCACACCCCTTAGGGACAACGCCTCTTGCTGTTAAGCACCTGCACCTCCGAATCTCCCTGACGGTTGGTGGATCTCAGCCCCACAACAGGGGACTGCCTATAGTCTCCACCCCCCGCGCCCCAAGCCATCTTCCCTCTGGGGTTTCTCCTGCGTAACACCTTTCTTCAGGCCTCAGGGCTTGTCTCAGTCACTCAGTCACTCTGTAACTCCATTTGCTGTAACTCCCCAGGCCTCCTCCTCTGCCACCGCCCGTCCCTTCTCAGCAAGTCCCTTCAGCGCCAGCAACTGGGGTCACCCAGTCTGCCCCCACATTCCTACTCCCATGCTCCCATGCCACCTGCAGTCTTTCTTTCAGACTAGCCCTCAAGCCCCCCCCCCCTCCCCCCCATCTCCCTGCATCCGGGAGCATCCCGGACTTCCGTGGATGTGTCCTGGGGTCTTAGTCCCACAGCCCCCAATCTCTTCTGGGAGGGGGTCTTTTCAGCCAGTCTAAACTGCAAAGCTTCAGCTTCAAGGATCCCAGTGTGTGTGCTTCCATCCATTCCCCCAGACCCCTCCTTTCCCTCTGCCGACCCCCCCCCCCCCCACTCCCCAGGCCTCCACGCCCCCTGGTAAACACTCCATCTGCCCTGACTCACCCCCTCGGGCCCCTCCTGGCACGAAGCACTCCCCCCCTCGCCTCCCCTCCCACCACATCCGTCCCTCAGGGCTGGAGTCCAGTGTTTCCCCCACCCCCTTCCCCTGGCTGCCTTTGACCGCCAGTGATCCCTGGCAGCTGTGGGGAGGGCGGCCCTGGCCTCAGACTCGAGGTTGGCTGGCCTTGTGCCCCCACAACCACGTGTCAGCTTGGGGGTGGCAGGGGGACGGTTGTGAAAGGGATGCACAGACATGACCCTGGCAGGATTGCGACAACCCCCTGGCCGGCTCAGTGCCTCCAGTCCCTGTCAGCCCCCCAGCTGTCTCCCCAGACATCTGCTTCCCCTGTGAGCCTAGCATTCTCCAGACATCCACCCAAGGGTCTGCTTCCCTTCCTTCCCCATCCCACCGGAACAGAACACCAGCTTTGCTTTTCCAAGTCCCATCCTCAACCCAGCTCAGGGCCTTCCGTTTACAGATGGGGAAACCGAGGCACAGCCAAGCACATTCAATGGCTCGGCAAGGGGCTAAGGGGGGCGGCGGGGTGTTTCCTTGTCCCTCCCCTTTCCGGACTCCTGGGTGTCGCCCTGGATCTCTGTGGGGATCAGCCTCCGCCCCCACAGCACCCCCTGCCAGCCTCTGTTCCCCCAAACTTCTTTAGTCCCTGTGCTACCTCTAGACCTGACTGCTCTCTTCGTCCATGAGAATTCAAGATTCAGCTCTTCGAGGGGAAGAACATGGCTGATGCCAGCCCCCGCATTGACATCTGTGGTTCAGAGGGCTCGGCCCCAGCTCCAGGGCATATCGTGAATCAGCACGCTTGGCTGGGACTAGGTCCCCTGCCTCTGAGCCCACTGACCCCTCTCCTCCTCACCAAGCCTGGGGTGAGTCATCTGGGGGGGTGGGGAGGAGAGCCTGCCTCCCCAAGGGCGCTGGGGGCAGCTGGCAAAAGCGAGGAGCGAAGAGTGTGCACCAGCAGGCTGGGCCCGGGAGTTACCAAGCTCAAGTCCTGGCCTGTCCCCTGGGCTGGGAACCCTGCTCCCCTCGTCTGGGAATTGAGGGGGTGGGGAGAGAACGCCAGCAGCAGGGGCTCCAGGCTCCAGTCCTCACTGCTCTGAGTGTCCACTCCCACCTGCTCCCCACCGCGGACTCCAGGACTCTACCGGGCAGGGCAGACCCTCGTGAGGGTGGGCGGGATGGGCAGCTTCCTTCTCTCTCGAGCTGGGACCGGCACCCAGTAAGCTTGTTGAGATAGATGAGAAGTCAGCAGCGCAGCCGGGGGACAGAAGGGAGGCGGATGCGGGCAGGGGGCAGGCACACAGCTCAGATGAAGGGACCTGCTGACCCAGAGGGAACGAGCGGCCCAAGTACGACAGAATGGTGGAGAGGACACACCCCAGATGGAGGGAGAAGGGAAACAAGAAACAGGCGGCAGGGGTGGGGGGTGGGAAGAAACTGGAGGAGGAAGAGATAAAAGATAGAGGTGGAGGAAAACAGGAAGCCAGAAGAATGAGGCTTCTCAGCCTGGACAGGCCAGGAGGCCAGGAGAGGGCAGGAGGCAGAATTAGGTAAAACAGGCAACAGGGGCGCCTGGGTGGCTCAGTAGGTTGAGCGTCTGTCTGACTCTTTGATTTCGGCTCAGGTCATGATCTCACCATCGTGAGATTGAGCCCCCCGTCGGGGTCTGCACTGTCAGCACGGAGCCAGCTCGGGATTGTCTCTTCCCCCCCCCGCCCCTCTCAAATAAATAAACTTAAAACAAAAAAAAAAAGTTAAGGGGTGCCTGCGTGGCACAGTGGATTAAGAGTCTGATTCTTGATCTTGGCTCAGGTCATTTCATGGTTTGTGAGTTCGAGCCCTGTGCTGGGTCTAGGGATTATTTAAAATCCTAGGGGCACCTGGGTGGCTCAGTCGGTTGAGCGTCCGACTTCGGCTCAGGTCATGATCTCGCGGTCCGTGAGTTCGAGCCCCCCGTCGGGCTCTGTGCTGACAGCTCAGAGCCTGGAGCCTGTTTCAGATTCTGTGTCTCCCTCTCTCTCTGACCCTCCCCCGTTCGTGCTCTGTCTCTGTCTCAAAAATAAATAAATGTTTAAAAAAAAAATCCTAGGGGCACCTGGGTGGCTCAGTTGGTTGAGCGTCTGACTTCGGCTCAGGTCATGATCTCGCATCGCAGTTCGTGGGTTCGAGCCCTGCGTGGGGCTCTGGGCTGACGGCTCAGAGCCCGGAGCCTGCTTTGGATTCTGTGTCTCCCTCTCTCTCTTTCTGCCCCTCCCCTGCTTGTGCGCGTGCTCTCTCTCTCTCTCAAAAATAAATAAACATTAAAAAAAAAGAAAGAAAGAAAGAAAAAGGAGATCGTGATAACAGTAAAGGCTCAATCATAATG
The DNA here is from genome assembly GCF_018350215.1 of Panthera leo. Classification (NCBI taxonomy): domain Eukaryota; kingdom Metazoa; phylum Chordata; class Mammalia; order Carnivora; family Felidae; genus Panthera; species Panthera leo. The sequence continues at coordinate 11,711,800 of NC_056693.1, forward strand.
GCAGTGGTCCCGGGGCCTTTGAGGTCACAACTCCAGGAAGCAGGTACTATGAAGCTTCGGAGCAAGCTAGGCTCGGAAAGGTGGCTTTTTTTCTTGCCCCTCCCCCCTTTGTCAGAGGGGACTGCAAGGTTTAACCCGGGGAAGGGGGGATCTGTTCCAGAACCATGTCTCAGAGACAGAAGGGAAAGAGAGGTACGGAAGAGACAGCGAGCGGGGCTGAGCAGAGACAGAGCGAAAAAGGGAGCCTCTGAAAGGGGCAGAAGGAAGCAAACACGGAGATGAGAAGAGACAAAGAAGCAGACACACGAGCAGAGGGGACAGGGCAGAGCGGCGTGGCCGGGGCGAGAAACGGAGGCGGGAGCCGGGAGAAATGACACACGGAGGTCGAGCGGCTGCTGTGGAGCTTGGTGAATCTTTATTAAGCTGGGGCCTTCCAGGAGGGCGGCAGGGACGGGGCCTCCTGTAGTCGGGGTGGGGGTGGGGGGGGGGCAGGGGCGCGGGGGCAGGAGTGGGGCCCTCACTGTTTCTCCGCGGGCGCCGTGGTGGGGCTGGTGCCCACGGCCGCCTGCAACTTCTCCACCAGCCCGGCCCACTGGCGCTGCATGTCTTGCACCAAGGGCTCGAACCAGCTCTTGAGGCGGGCCTGGAAGGCCTCGGCCTGCTGGCGCATCTGGTCGGCCTGCTCCTCCATCTTGAGCCGCATCTCCTCCACCTGCTCGCGCACCTCGTCCAGCCGCCCGCGCAGCTGCTGGCCCAAGGCCTCGGCCCGCTCCCGCAGCGGCTGCGCGGCCACGGCGGCCACGTTGGCGTTGCGCGCGCGCGCGCCTGCTCCACCAGCGGCCAGAAGCGCTCGCGGATGGAGCTGACGCTGCGCTCGGCGCCCTCGCGCACCCCGGCGCGGTACACGGCCAGGCGCTTGTGCAGGTCCTCGGCGTCGCGGAGCAGCCGCTTGCGCAGCTTGCGCAGGTGCGAGGCGAGGCGCCCCCGCAGCTCCTCGGCGCTCTGGCCCAGCATGGCCTGCACCTCGCTGCGGTACTGCGCCAGGCGGTTGCGCACGTCCTCCATGTCCGAGGCCAGCCGGGCCTGCGCCGCCTGCAGCTCCTTGGCCACGCGGGCCTGTGTCTCCGAGGCCATGGGGCCCAGCTGCTCCTCCAGCTCCTCCCTGTAGGCCTTCACCTCCTTCATGGTCTCCTCCATCAGCACCCTGGGGGCCGAGAGGGCGGGAGCGTGTGCGTGGGGAGGGAGGAAAACCGAGGTGGGGGGCGGGGAGGGGGGGCAAGATGGGGACAGAGACACACGGGAGCGGAGATGGAGAGGGAGGCGGTGCGAGAGACTGAGCTAGCCTGACGGAGGGGCGGCCAGAGGCGGGAGGAGCCGAGAAGGACAGAGAGCCGGAGACCGCCAGGAGCCCCGAGCGGAAAGAGGAAGCAAGACGTGAGCAGAGACGCCGAAGAGTTGGCGACAGGGACACAAAGAGACCCGAACCAGGGGGGGGGGGGGGAGGCTTGGGGGTCCAGAAGGAACGGCCCACCAGGAGCGTCAGGGGCACTCACGTCAGTTCCTGGGTGACCTGGGTGTTGAGCACCTCCTCCTGCACCTGGTCAGACAGCGTCTGCACCCAGCGCAGGTAATCCCGGAAGCGGCCCAGGGCCTGCTCCCAGGGCTGGCTGGCCTGCCACGGGGCCTCCGGCTCCAGCTCCCGCTCCAGCTGCGGCTCCGGCTCCACATCGGCCCGACATCCTGCGCAGAGCAAGTTCACGGGCAGTCAGGCGGCTCTGCCCCCTCCAGGCACGCGGCACCCGGTACCCAGTAGGTGCTCCACGAACGCGGGGCTGCGTTACGGGGCACTGGGAGCCGGTGGAAGGATGCCCAGTGTGTTTGACCGGCTGGCAAGCGGCCCCTGCTCCACGCGGGGCCGTGTGGTGGTGATGGGGAATAAAACTAGTCACGGCTGACACTAATCTGGTGCTTGACAACAACGCATTAGGAGCTGTTAGAACTCCCATTTTAAGGACGGGGAAACCGAGGCCCAGAGAGAGTAAAACAGGTCCACAGAGCCAGTGGATGTGAGAGGCCTCCCCTCAAGGGGGAGACAGACCCGCAGAAGGAGGGACCCAGGGATGGAAGGAGGGCAAGGGGGGGGGGGGGTGCACGTGAGGATGGGAGGGGAAGGAGGCGGGGAACCCTGAGCAGGCCCCGCCCCCATACCTGCCAGGAGTGCGACCAGCAGCGCCGCCCACAGAACCTTCATCTTCCAGCCTGCGATTGGTCAGTATGGGTGAGCAATGTCAATCAGCAGCCAGCGGGGACCCCTCCCACCCAGAGCCCCGCCCCACCCGTTCCGGGCCTTCCAAGTCTCGCCGTCGCCCCGCCCCGTATCTGCATCAGCCTAATCCGACCACAAACATTTACCAAGAGGCCCCTCCATTGTCTATTTGGCTCCCTCATTGTCTCCTCCTATCTCCCCGTCCCCAGGTCGGCCTCTGCCGCCCAAATTCCATCCGTCTCTCCCGGGGTTCAAATTCCAGTCACCCTGCCCCGAGTTCCACTGAGCCCCAACTCTGGTTTGTAAGTTCCAACTTCGCATTCCTCGTCCTGCCTTCACATTCTAAGCCCCAACTTCACATCTAAACGTCATTTCCCACCTATTAGCTAATTTAATGCTCACTTGAAAGTCCTCCGATGAGCGCTCTAGCTACCTGACCGCCACCCCTGCCTCCCGCCCCGCCCTCACCCCCGCCCCTGCTCCTCCAAGTAATGGAGATCTGAGGCGGCACCGAGTAGGTGCTGAACAGATGACAGTGACAATTGGTGGGCTCCTGATATGTCTCATCTGGGTCTTCCTACAGGTCCAGCTTCCCCCCCCTTCCCCCCCCACCTTCCAGCCAAGACGGAATGCCCCTGGGGCCCGCTCCTCCCCTCGATCCGTCCCCTGCTTCGGTCCTGACCCTGGCGTAGGACAGTCACCTAGCCCCCGCCCATCCCTCACAGAAGCCTTGAGCTGGTCCCTCAACTGTTTCTCACCGGCTCCTGGGAAACCTCCTCCTTTGCCTCCGCTGGGGCTGACTAGGACTCAGGGATCCCAGACTCGTCCAATTATAAGGCTCCCCCTGCCCCGCCCACTCCTCCAGGGCCAGGGCGGCTGGGCCAGCCCCCAGTCACGAGGTGGGCTGTCCCCCCCACCCCTTCACACAGCCGGCAGGGGGAAGGAGGTGGGGGTTGGAGGCTCTGTGACGCCCGGCCCCCGAGAAGCGAGGTGACATCTTACCCAGTAACTCAGGCACCCTCCTCCATTCTGGGGGGCTAGGCACGAAAGGGGAAAGAGCAGCATCTTCCCAGAGCACCCACCCCCTGTCCTTGTCTCTTTCTGCGGATGAATGAATAACATTTGGGGAGGGGGCTCGGGCGGAAATCCTGGGTCAGGGAAAAGACTGGGGGCTTGGATTCCTGGGCTCTGAGGGGAGGGGGCTGGACAGAGATGGGATGAGAGGGGTGGGGCAGGGTAATCCATCTGCCTAAGGCCTAGGCTCTTAGAGGGGAAACCCGGGTTTTAATCTTAGCTCCTTCTTTGTGATCTGGGGCACAGATGGGCACTTCTCTGAGCCCCCTTCTCCGTGTGCAGAATGAATATCCAGCCCTTCTCCCTGACGCGAACTTCGTAGATCCCAGGAGCGCCTACACCCGCTCTACTCGCTCCTGGAAGAATTTGTGCTGCCGGTTAGGACCGCAGACTCTGGAACTAAAAGGCCTGGGCTTCAACCCGCACTCAGCTGCCAGCTGTCTGACCTTGGCCCAATGATCTAGCCTCTCTGAACATCCTACTTCTTGGTCCACAAAACCAGGGGAAATAGTTGCACCCACGCCGTCGTTTGTTGATGCAACAAGCCACGGCATGCATGAAATACGGAGAGTTCCTGGTACACAGCAGGGCTCGTCGCGGTGACCCACAGCGAGCTCGGTCACCTTCCCAGCAGCCTGTTCTTGAATCCTGTTTCACAGAGAACCCCAAGCTGAGTGGACGTGGATGAAGCCACAGGGTAAAGGGGCTGGGTTTCCCTCCCGGTCCCTGGAGAGTGTGTGGAACACGGGGTTCTAGGAGGTCGGGGGAGGCCAAAAGCCTGGTCCCAGGAAGGTGACCCCAGTGCCAGCCGGGCCCAGGCCTGTTTGCTTTGGCCTCAGAAGGCGCCGGCAGGGAACTAGTGGGTGGCTTCTCTGGGTAACGAGGGGTCATCTCTGCTCAACCGTCTCCCTCCCCAAAGCCCGTGTGTGGTGTGGCGGGTTTCAGTTCCCGTCTGGAGAGGTGTGGGGTGGGAGTTTACTGGAGACCTGGGTAATTAAACGGACACCTCACCTCCTCCCCACCTATGCTGGAGACGACTCTGCCCAGGCCAGAGCCAGACTCCGGCCTCTCTCCCGAGGCCCAGAAGCCCTTCATCCCCTCAGGCACAGCTGATTGCTTCTCAAGTCTCTCGAGGTGCTGGAATCCTGGCGTGGCTTCTCAAAGCGCTGACCTTCCGACCATCCTCTGCCCCTTTTGGAAGCCGAAGGGCCCGCGGAGTCCCAGCTTGTGCCCCAATCCCTGCACGGACACATCGTGCCTGTGGCTTCAGCTGGCAGGCACGGTCTTCTGTGGCCACTCTAGCCAGGCCAAGCCGGGGTGAGTGACCACAAGAGCGAGCCCTCCCGGGGAGGGAAGGCCTGTGATGTGCCCGCAGAAGTCACACAAGTCACGGGGAGGATGTGTGATCTCAGGCCAGGCGGGGGCTCCCTCGCCGTCCGCTGGCTTCCAGCCTCCACGGCGCCCCCTGCTGGCCACTGTAAGGTCCGTCTGGGCCAACTGGGCAAGAGGGGCTACACGGAGGAAAACAGAGGCCTCCTATTCCACTTTTTTTCATGTATATTTTTTGTTGGCTTTTTTTTTTTTTCTGTAAAATGTCCCGGTTCTTCCATAACTTATAAACATGATTTATACTGAGGGATGGGTGGGGAAGTGGGCGGGGGCAGACTGACAGGGGATGGGGAAGCTCCTCTTCTCGCTGCCCCCTCAGGGCCGGGCCCAGGGCCCTTTGGGGGACTGGGACGCCCCAACACCTCCCTGAGGTTGTCTGGCCACCTCTGCCCCTGGTGCTCAGAATCTGGCGTGCCCCTCGATTCTGGAATCCCTCCTGGGACTCCAGGCCCATGGGCACCCTGCCTCTGGTGCTCCGAATCCTGAAGCGCCCGTGGTTCTAGAATCCCCCCTCAGCTGCTGGGGTGATGGGTCCCCTCCTTTCCGCTGCCCCCCTGGCCCCCGAGGAGGGAGGGAAGGGAGGGGGAGGAGGGCTCAGGTCTCCCCTCCATGGCAGGGGGAGGGGGAGGTGGGATCTGAAGGAGGAAGGGTGGAAGGCGGGGGGGCCAGCAGGGGCTCAGCCGATGGTGAGGCCAAAGCCGCACTGGAACTTGTTCTTTCGGTGATTCAGGAAGGCCCCGAGGGCCAACGTCAGGGGCAGGGGCGGGAGCTTCTTCTCCAGCGTGGCGCCCACAATCCAGTTGCTGTCCATGGAGCCTGCAGGTAGACGGCTGGGTTGAGAGCCAACTTCCCATCCTGTCCCCAAAGAGTCGCGCTCCAGGCCACCTCAGATACCACCAGCCGGACTGCCGGCTTCTAGATCTCTGCCCACACCGTTCCCACCACCCGGAGACCTCTTCTCGAACCCCAAGTTCTCCAAGCCCAGGAACAACTGGCTTAGTCGTCCTGTCCCACGCTCCCCCCGCCACTCCGGGCAGCCCTCTGCCCCACCCCCAACCGTGAGCCTTGGGAGGACGGTGCCCGGCCACCGCTCTGTCCCCAGCACCCTGGCACAAAGGCTGGCCTCAGAGCAGGTGCTCACATCTGCTGAACGAGAGACTGAGCCCTACGCGTGTGCAAGCGCATGGGGCCATCCCCACACCGTGCGAAGGGCCAGTCGCTCATCTCACAGGAGCGGAGGGCAGCGCAGTGGGAACGCAAGCCCGGCCTCGGAGAGCAGGCTGACTGCAGAGAGAGGGGTCAAGGGGCAGGCACAGAAGGTAGGCTTCAGAGGCAAATAAACCCCTGGGCCTCGGAAAAGCCCTGCCCGGGGCTGAAGGAAGCGGCTTTGCGGGGTGGTCTTCACATCCCGCCAACCTGAGAACCACTGAGGTCCGAGGGGAAAGACTTAAGACTTAGCGTCAGGACCAGAGTCAGCCCGGGAGGAGGCTCTGGACGGGGCTGTGACCGTGCACCTGAGGGAACCTGTCCCCACTCACGTCAGAGGAGCGGGGTGGCCCCGATGCACTCCGAGTCGCCTCCCGCTTGTGAGAAAACAGAAGAGGACCAGGAGTGCCAAGCTCAGGTCTCCACCAGCTTAACAAGAGTCTCCAGGGAATTTGGAGGCCCCCTCCCCCGCCCCCTCCCCAAAGTGCCAGCACGCTGCCCTCCACCAACTCTTTTGGCCTACACACCCGCCCCGGGCCCAGTCACCTGTCACCTGTTTTCCAAGTATGGAAACTGAGGCCTGTACCTTTGAAGAGGAGGTTGGCCTTGGGCAGGTCCAGCTGGTACCCGAAGGAGACACTGGTGTCCTGCATCCTCGTGCTGGCCTCGAACTCCACGCCCACCTGCAGCTGGAGGGGCCAGGGCAACACGCAGACAGTCAGCCTCCCGGGCCGGACTCCCGGGCATGCGGGCCCCTGGCAGCCCGCGCCTGCAAAGTGCGCCCTCGCAGCCGGTCCCTGGACCAGCTCACCTGGTCGCTGGCTTTGTGGTAGTACGTCGCGTGCATGCCCGCCTGGCCCAACGTCACTGTCGCCAACCAGTTGTTCACTGTAAGACAGCAGGGTGGAGGGTGGGGCGGACCACCAAGGGGGCTTGGAAGGCAGGCCCGTCTCCTCTCTCCTCCCTCAGACCCGGGCCCCTGGCCCCCGGCCCTGACCCCTGCCCTCGGGCCCCAGACTCACGTGTGTATTTCCCAGCTAGAGACATGACCGTGCCTTCCTCCCCGGGCCGCCGGTGGTAGACCAGCTCTCCACCCAGGGCCAGACACGGCGTGATGCTCTGCAGGTAGTGGGCCACGAGGATACCTGCGGGTGAGATGGGGGAGGGGTCACCTGGGCTTGGTGGTCAGCTTCCGCCCAGCCAAGGTGCCAGGCCGGACTCCCACCCAAGGGAGCTTTCCAGGTTCGCCCCTGCTGGAGGCGCAGGGCCTTCCCTCAGGCCTCCCGCGCCCCGTGGGACCTCATCAGGTCTGTACCGCCCCACGAGGCTGGCGTTCACCTGCCACTCTATTTACAGAGGAGACCACAGAGGCTAAGGAAGTAAGTCACTGATCCGTGGTCACAAGGTATGTGAGGGGCAGAATCTGGGCTCCTCTACCTCCCAGGCCTGCGTCCTGAACCACTATGCTGCTGGGAGAGGCAGGAGGGTAGGGCTGGTAAGAGCACACCTCTGGGGGCCAGACAGCCTGGGTTCAAATCCCAGCCCCACCACCTGCTGGCAGAGTTAATGGCGGGCCACTGGCGTCACCTCTCTGTGAATGGGACTGTCTCTCGAGGTTATGCTGTGGCCTAGAGGAGCGAATGAGGCGCAGGGTAGCGTGACCCGCGCTTGGTGATTGCTGGGACTGGCCACGGTGAGCTTTACGACTGGTTTCCTCTGCTCCCTGGCTGTAGGGACAGCCCTGAGACCCCTATTGAGCGCTGGCCAGCAGGCGACCGCCCCCTGGTGGGCGGAAATTCTCGGAGCCGGAGGACTGGAGCCTGGGAGAGTAGACAGCGCAAACCAGGTAAACAGAAGAAGCAGGGGGAGGGCCGGTGACGTAGAAAACAGGGCACGTACACGGACTACACGGACACAGTCGGAGTCGGAGACATGGAAACGGGGTCAGAAAGGGAGGGAGGGAGAGGGAACGGAAGATTCCCTGGGGGGAGAGAATGAGCAGACACAGACAGGCTGAGAGGGTGGCCCAGTGAGGAAGAGGACGGAGAAAAGGGGAAGGCCGGACGCAGAGGGACACGGGGAGAGCGGAGAGCAGAGTGAGGGGCAGGAGGCACGGAGAGGCCTCCCAGACCAAGAAAACCGCTGGGTCTAGGGAGGCTGACGGTTCATGGCCACGGCTCTGGGGCTGTGTCTTCTGGGGTCCGGGGTGGGCCGAGCTGGCCCCCTTATGGGCTTTTGCGAGCCTCAGTGCGCATTCCTTCCCCCCCAGAGTAGGAGACTTGGGGCACCCATCCAGCCAGGCTTGTCCCCCCATTCAAGGAGGAGCAAACTATGGCCCAGAGGGGAAAAGTAACAGTCTGTGGTCACAGAGAGATTGGCACTTAAACTCAAGGGTCTCTGGCCTCTCGGCTCTGGCACCTACTGAGACTCGGGGCTGGGGGACCCCCAACATCCCCTCGATCTCCCTGCCCACCCGTCCCCTGCTCTGCTGGTCCCAGTCTCACCCTCTCCAAGCAACTTCATGGGCAGCACAGAGGGACCTTGTTCACGCACACACCTAAACCTGTTCTCTACCTTGCTCAGAATTTGCCATGGCTCCCCAGTGCCCAGGAGAGCAGGCTGCAGGGCCCTGCATGGCTGAGCCCCAGCTTCAAAATCGGGCCCCTTCCTCTTCCTGTGACACAGTCAGCTACGCCCCTCTAGCAAATGAATACGTAGAGCTCACTCTTTCCTCAGGACCACGCACACGCTGTCCTTCCTGCCCGTACTGCCCCTGACGAGTCTGGCCAACTACATACTCGCACCTAAGTGTTTCCTGGAGCAGGTTACTTCTCTCCAACACACTCCCTGATCAGAGTCACGGTCACCAGAGGACCGTGGCAGTCGCCCTGTCCTGGCCTCCCTGCTTTCACCTTGGCCCACGCCTGCAGTTGGCAGGTATACGCTGAGAACTATGGTCAGAACACGGTCTCCACTGCTCGTCTCACTCCAACGGATCCTGGCTGGTTTCCATACTTCGCCCCATTCTCCCTGCTCCCCAAGCACCTTCCCTGGGCCGCTTCGTCCCGGGGCCGCCCGGCTTGCAGATCTTCACCGGCTTCACCCCTTCCCCCATCTCTGTCTCCCAAACCCGGCCTGTGCCTCCCGCTTGCATCCAGACCCAGTTCCCCTAAGGCATCCGGGCGCCCTGAGGCAGGGGCTTCACCAGAATGAGCGGTTCTCAACCAGGGGCCACTCTGCAGTGCCTGGAGTGGCCGGGAAGGGTCTTGGGAGTCCAAAACCCCATGAGAAGGAAAGAAACCGAGTTAGACCTGTGAGCAAAGAGGTGGCCTTGGCCAATGGGCAGAGCCAGGCCAACCTGGGCAAAAGTCGGGTCTCCAGTTTTGCCTCCCCAACCTGCTGGGCAGGGAGCCAGGGACAGACGGGGCAGGAAGAAGGCTTGGGCTGACTCCCCCCGCCCCCGCCTTTCCCCTGCTTGCCTGGGACCCACGCACACCAGGAGTCCTCGGCGAAGTCCCCCACGGGGCAGGAAGGGCAGACACCCCAGAGCAGATGAGCAGGTAAGGGCAGCACCCGGAAGGAGTTCTCGGCCCCAGCCAGTCTGCTCCCCACACTCTGTGCTCCGTAGGCCTCAGAAGCAGTGCCCTCCTCACCCTCCTTTGACTAAACACCATTTTAGAGAAGCTGTTCCAGTCACTTTAGGTGAAACGGAGTGTGTATGTGTGTAGGGGGGAGTGGTAGTTACAAGCTTTCGTGGCAACCTGAACTTTTTCCGTGTTGAGTTTTTCCCAACAGTAATGAAGTCACTGTGTGATTATTTGTTTTAAAAGCAAATGTCGGGGTGCCCAGGTGGCTCAGTCGGTTAAGCATCTGACTTCGGCTCAGGTCATGACCTTAGTTTGTGAGTTCGAGCCCCACGTCAGGCTCTGCGCTGACAGCTCAGAGCCTGGAGCCTGCCTTGGATTCTGTGTCCCCAGCCCCTCTCTGCCCCTCCCCTGCTTGTGCTCTCTCAAAAATAAACATAAAAAAAAAAAAAAAATCAAAAGCAGATGTCTCCTGCACTGGGCTGGGAGCCCTGTGAGGGCAGGAAGGGGCCGTCTCAGGCACTGCTGGGTCCCGGCACCACCCTGCCTGGGGCCGGGCACATGCCGGGTTCTCAGGAGAAGGCAAAGGCTCTAGAGAACGAGTTGAGGCCACGCAGAGGGAACCAAGAAAGAACACGGGCCCTTGAGGCAGGCCACGATTCACATTCCAGCTTCTCTGTGGGATCCCTGGGCCTCACTTCCCCCACCTGTGACATGGGGGCCATGAAAACAGGGACAGCCCCTGCCGGTGGAGGGACAATGTGGAGACCCCACACAGGGAGAAGCCTCGCTGCGCAGCTGGCCCCACACTCAGGGCTGAAGACGGGCTCCCCCGCCCCAAATCCTTCACCGAGACGCGGTCGCTGTTTTTGTGCCCTTGTGACAGGGGAGGCTCCATGCGGTTGGAGCCACCAGGGGCCTGAGGCCGAGCTGTCCGTGGAAAGTTACTCGCGTGCTCAGCGCTCATCTGGGCCAGCAGTGTTCGTGTCTCAGGGACACGAACCCCTGGGAAAAGGGAAAGACCCCTGGGAGAACTCAGGGGCGGACGGGTCACTGCTGGCCTTGGGCTCCGGGGCAGAGGGACCCGGATGGAGGCCAGTGTTGGGAGGCACGGGGGGACCATCCAGTGAGCGTGTGTGAGGGCGAGGGCGGGGGCGGGGGGGGGGGGTACTCGGTGCCAGAGACACAGAGCATGGATTCACAAGTCTGACCCGCTGTGCGTCCTGGGGAAAGCGCTTGCCCTCTCTGGGGCTCGGGACGATGAGCAAGCTGGCAGCGCCCACCTGGCTCTCGGGGACTCAGCGAATGGCGGCAGGACGGACACACGTGCGGGAACCCACCCCCCCCATCCTGCCAGGTGTTCAAACCCGGACCTACAGAGTCACGCCCTCACCCAGCTCCCACCCCCAACCCCCCGGCCAACCCCAGGGGCTCTGCTCTCACGGCCCGTCCGGGCCTGACCTCCGCTCACCCCTCCAACGGCTCCCGCAGCGGAGCCCCCTGTAGTCTGCTCTCCCGGGCGGGGCCCGTTAGAAGCTACACCAGCTCCTGTCCCTCTCATGCTGACAATGGCCCCTGACGCAGAGTGAAGGCTCAAGTCCTACAGAGCCTCCTGCGATTTGGCTCCTCACCCCTCACCCCTCGGGCTTCTAGCTCTCCCTCCTACCCCACCCGTTATAAAGCCTCCGGCCCCAGGGCCTTTGTGCCTGTTGCCCCTCAGGCTCAAGACCTCCTTCCCCCCACCCCTCTCTGCCGGGTACCTCCCCTCCCGCCCTTAGTCTTTGTTCAAGTATCACTTACAGAAGGGGGCTTTCTCCGAGGACCCCATTTTCGAAGGCCCTAGTCTTTCCCAGCCCCTATCGCCTGACACGGACACCTTGTCTTTTACGCGATGCTTTGCCAGCATCTGCGTCCTCTGGAATGGAAGCTCCCAGAGGGCAGACTTAACTCTCCTTTGCTCCCTTCTCCTCAGGGCCTGGAACGTGCACGGTACACGCCCAGGCAACACGCATTATGAATGTTGAGAAATCAGACACGCAGAGCCAGAAAAAAGGGGAACCAAGGAGAGACCAGACGTACAGACACAGGTCGGTCGGTCCCTGCCCACACCAACCCGAATGGGAACTTTCCTCGGCCGCTTCTGTCTCAAGACTGCCGGCCCCCCGCCCCCACAACTGCACGGGGACTCACCCTCCCCGTTATCTATGCAGCCCAACAATCCAAACCCGTAAGCAGTCAGAGCAGCTCACGTTTCCCTGGGACCCATTTCGTGTCCCACGCCACTTGAAGTTTTTTTTCACACGGATGAACTTAAACTTAAACTTAACCAGCCTGTGGGGCAGATGAGGAAACGGAGGCCCACAGAGGTGATGGAACTCGCCTACGACCGCAGCGAAGTCAGTGGCAGAACTGGGGTTTGAACCTGCTCGCTTGCGCTCAAATGCTAGACTGCGGGAGGCTTCGAGCTCACGTCTGCCCCTGGCCATTTCCGGACGGTGGGAAAGGATGTCCAGACAAGGGACTGGACGTGCTGGGAAAGCTGGGACTGAGATCTACCCTCCAAGCCCTGCGTCTCTTACCTGAACCCACCAGGACATCCGGGTTCCCCAGAGTGACGGCGGCCGTGAAGTCAGAACCCCGGTACTCCCCATCCACCTGCCAGTTCACGAACTTGGACTGCTGGGTCTGCAGGCAGAAGGGACGGTGTAGAGGGCAGCCTGGTGCTCGGGGTGGCCGGGGGAGCAGCCGACCGGTCTCTCACTTACCTGGATGGCCATCTTGGACCTGAGGCCAGGGCCCAGCTGGTGAATGACCTGAGCATTGAGGCTGCCGCTATTGTCCATGTCACCCACCAGCACGGGGAATGCCTGTGGCACAGAGGGCAAGGTTAGAGGTCAGAGGTCTAACACAGAAATACACGAGTGATGAGCCTAGGTGAGAAGCCTAGCGTCACAAAAACCCACACTGAAGTCCCCTCCCCCAGGAAGCCCTCCCTGACCGCCTAGGCTGAGTCAGGCTCCCCTCCCCCATTTCAGTCCTGGCTACCCTGGACTGTCTGGGGACAGTCCGAAAGGTCTGTTCCCTTTCTCGACTATGCTGCGAACCCCATGGCTGTGTCAGTCACCGCTCCGTCTCCAAAACTGCCCAGCACAGGGCTGAGCACAAAATGGGGTACGATGAAGGTTTGTCAAACACGTGAATTTATTGAATGGAAATAGTCGATATAAGCAGAGACCCGATTCAATCCCCTGGCTCCAGCTGTGTCCTGCCCAGCCTCCTTCCAGGCCCCCCGTTTTGCCCCCATTCCCTTAGCCTCTGCATGGCAGCCTGAAGGGTACTTCTAAAAAAAATTTTTTTTTTCTAACATTTATTTGTTTTTGAGACAGAGAGAGACAGAGCATGAACAGGGGAGGGTCAGAGAGAGGGAGACGCAGAATCTGAAACAGGCTCCAGGCTCTGAGCTGTCAGCACAGAGCCCGACGCGGGGCTCGAACTCACTGACCGAGAGATCATGACCTGAGCCGAAGTCGGCCGCTTAACCGACTGAGCCACCCAGGCGCCCCTGAAGGGTACTTCTAAAAGCACAAATTTGACCACCTTCGTCGTTCAGATCTTTCCGTGGCTCTCCACTGCCCCCTAGAGAAAGCCCACATGCCTTGTTTGGCATTCAAAGCCCTGCACGATCTACAGTGCAGCCCTGCCCTACTCTGGGTCATCGCTGCTTGGTGACCCCGGCCCTGACCCAGCACAGGGCTGGGCAGACGACAGGGCTTCAGGATGAAGGAATGACCGGCCATGTTCCAAAGCACCTCAGAAAGCCAATCCCCACCTCCCGACATCCTCCGCTCCCTCAACAGCTCCCGCCTCCTGCGACACTGAGCCTTGGTTAGCAGACAGACACAATACATTACAGATAAGAGGAACCTCACCTCTGTGGGACTCAGCTGCTTTGTCCCCACGTACGTGACCCCGAAGTGGTAGTTGGACTCCCCGATTGTGCTGAGGGTTACCGTGTGGTTCACCTGGGAGAAGAGGGCGGGCTGTGGAGCCGAGTCTGTGGGCCAATCGCCGATAAACCCAGCTTCAACCTGCCCCCAGCAAAGCTCCCTTCCAGGCTAGGATGGGGACGCTTGCCAGTCGGGCTTCCCCACCAGGGAGGAAAAGACACGTGGCTAAGGGCTGGGCAGGGGATGAAGACGGGGAGGTTCGGCCCCACCAGACCACGTACTCAAAGAAACAATAAGTTGGGGATGCGGCTACATACCCGGTACTTTGCCTGGATGTTAAGGGGGGGGAGGGGTACCTCTGGATTCTGGGTCCCTAAACACTTCCACTGGACCCAATGAGCAGTCAGCCTGGCACTGTGTCTCTGAGAGTCTTTTCAGGTACCAAGGAGCCTAGCCCTTCAGGGGGAGCAAGGGGGTTGTATGTGTCGGCGCAGGGAGACGGCTGGGGTGACCGCTGGAGGGAAAGGGCACCAGGAGGGCTCACCTGGAAATGGTTACTCAACCCTTTGTTGACTGTGAGCTTGACACCTTCCATCTGAATGGGAAACAGCTCTGAAGAGGACAAACACTGTCACTCTCCACACACGCACACCCCCACGCAAACACATCTCACCCCTTCCTGCCCTACCATCCCCGCACTCCCTTCTCCAGGGACCCAGAAGCAGAGCACTGCACGAAGTACCCCGGCCAGGAAAGAGACCGTCTAGGCTAGTAGATGGGGCCAGGACCAGAGCCTCCGCCTGCATCCAAATCCCAAACCAACCACCTACTGCCCATTTGACTCAAGACAAGTCGCTTTAACTCTCTCTGTCAAACTTGTCACCTATGGCATCTGTAAGCTCACCACGTGGAGACACCGCAAACATTTCGTGGGGTGACATGCCCCGAACGCCAAAACAATGCTCAAGAAGCCATCACCGCCTTTGCTATCATACTTGTTCCAAGCCAAGAGCCAGAAGCCTTGAATTCCACCCCCACCGGACCCTTGCTGACACAGTGACCTTGGGCCTCAGTTTCCTTTCCGATCACACAAGAAGGCTGGCTTGGCTGATCCCGGGGGCTCCTAAGATCCCTAAGGCTTTACTCCACTGCTCTGGCATTCCATCCTGAGGTTCCACCATTTGATCCCCTCGTTCTGTGCTCCAAGTCCAACGTTCCACCTCTCGATCCTAACGTCAACTCCTAACGCTGTTAGTTTCCAATGGTCCGTGCCAATTCCCAAGGTCCTCAGAGTGCTCTCCCTCCCCCACTCCCCCGAGATCCGGGCCCTCACACCCCTGCCGGGTCTCTCGCCCCTCACCCTTGCACTTCCGGTGGCACTCCTCGAACGTGCCGGGGTTGGGCAGGCAGCCGCAGGCCCCGTCGTCCGCAGTCCCTGCGGCGCTGCCGGCCGCAGCACCGGGGGTCCTTTCCGAACCTCGACCCGCACCAGCCCCAGCGCCCAGACCGCCCCCGAGTGGCGGCAGCGTGAAGCCCGGAGGAGAGGGCGGAGGCGGCGGCAGTCCCACGAGGGCGGGCGCGGGCGGCGGCGGCGGCCCTGCGGGAGGCGAGCTAGCGGCCAAGACGTTCCCCATGGTCGCCTGCAAGGGGAAAGGTCAGAGGGCGAAGGTCAGGGCCCGCGCACTCCAGGTCCAGTCCCAGCCAAACCCGCTGTGCCCCGGGCCCCGGTTCTCACTGGCGGCAGCGCCTGCACCCGGCCTGGGCTCCGCTCCCACCCCGTGCGCCACGCGCAACCGAACCCGCTGCCGCCGCCGCCGCCACCGTCGCCCCGCCCCGCCTAGCCCATTGGCTCAGCGTGCCCTGGGATCCGCCTACTAGCCCCAAGGCCTGGCCCTGCAATTGGAGTCATGGCTGGGAGTCCCACCCACCTCTTTGGGACGTCCTTTTCTATTGGTTCCCACTCACAGGCAGGTCAAGGCACACCTCCCCGCCTTTGCCATTGGCTCGCAGTGCTCACATCTATTGGCTCGCAACGCCGCGGGTTCCGGTGTTCGTCCGTCATTGGTCTGCGCTGCGCACTTTGAAACGCCCACTGACTCGTCGCCTCCGCCCCTCTCGAGAGGGCGTCCCTCTTTCGACTCCGCCCCGCGGCGAAGTTGCCATTGTAATTGGTCTGCTTTGGCCCTTGAAGCATCCTGATTGGCTCCGCGGGTACAGGAGGCCGACCCTGGTGACGTATCCGGCCTGGTACGGTCATTGGCTAACGTGCCAGGGTCGAGGGACGCGGGTAAAGGTGGGTTGCGCGGCAGAAGCTGCTAGGCAGCAAGGTCAGGCCTCTCGTCCCACCAGGCACCGCGGCGGACGGGCAGCCCCTAGGTCCAGAGTCGGCGACCAAAACCCGGAAGTGCTGACCCTTCCCACAGTGCCTCGGGAGAACTCTAACCGGTTTATGTGAACCCTGTCCTGCTGCTTCTTACCCACAATGCCCCTTACCTACTTAACGCGAGACAGTTGCGGTAGACCCACCCCTTTTGTTACCCATCATCCCTTCTGTTCCCCGCCCCCACTTGCGTCACTGCGGCTTCTATCTTTGGCCCATTCATTCCCGTCCTATTACCCAGCATGCCTCTGTCCCATTCATTTCAGCCTCATTTCTTCAACTACCTATAGCTCGTTTCTGCCTGTTCACTTCCATCATCCTAGCGCTTCTTTAATTAGCCATGATGTTTTGGGTCCATTACCCGTCATGCCTGCCGGCCCTGTTTCTCTATTATTCCTCTGCCTCTGGCTCATTCATTCAGTTCTATTAACCATAATGCCCTGAGCTCCTATTGCATTATTCGTAATTTTGCCTTTGGCCTATTCTTACTTGCCATTTATCCTTTAAACCTGAGTCCCTCAAACTGAATTACTGCCATTTCTATCTTTGTTCCGTTTATTCCTGTCCATTACCCATAGATTGTCGTTCCCTGTCATTAACCACCGTTCCCTGGACTCCTCCCCCTTTCCTTCCATTATCCACCATTATGTTTTTGGCTTACGCGTTTTTGCTCATTATCCGCTCATATATATATATATATATATATATATATATATATATATATATATATATTTTTTTTTTTTTAGATATCTTTGGCCCTTTTATTTTTTGCCTGTAACCCATCTTGACGTCTATCCTACTGATTCCTTCGAGCTCTAGGCGCCCTCTTCATTTCCCATCATGTTCCACTCCCATCCCCTTCACATCCCGCAGAAAACACAATTTGACACCCGGTCAAAGTATAAACTCAGATTTTGTAGGAAATGCTGTATTACAAAACTGTATTATATCCCCACCCACCCCCTCCAACCCCCACCCCCTGCCAGGAGACGTTTGGGTTCCATCCCCACTGGGCAGGAGTAAAAGGACTCAGTAGTCTTCAGCATAACAGCAAATTCTTCTCCTAAGGCTGGGACTGGCAAGGCACACTGCATGAGGCTTACCTCATCCTAACCCCGGGCTGGGGCTTAATTCCCTCTAGACAGGAATTGGGGTAGTGGGGGCTCAGGGAAGGGTCTGGACCCCTGAGACTCCTGCCTGCAGGAGGGAGATGAGGAAGTTCCACTGTGGGCTGGGGAATCCCCTCCCTCTTGCCTTTGGGGAACAGACAGGGTGGGGAGGGGGAGAGTGGGGCTCTGCTGCCTGGAGGGCTCAGGTCTGAGCAGCAGGGTGCCCCCACCAACTACCCCAGGAGAGCTATTGGGAGTTTACTTCCTGAGGACACATCAGAGGTCTGGGGTTCTTCTTTGGGGTTTTGAGGGAGTCTGGAGATGACGGGACGTGAGAGGTATGATCTAAAGTCACAGTCTTAGGAGTCCTCGGGTCAGAGGCTGTGCAGGAATGTGCTTCCCCACCCCCACCTGAGATAAGGTTGCCAGGTTTCTGTTGTCATGACTGGTTTCTCTGGGTCAGAGATCATGGATTAGAGGTCATCGTGGAGCCACCGAAGTAGAAGTCACAGATGAGATGCATTTTTGTGTGTTAACTGACAGTGGCCTGGCCTGGCAGAAAGTTGAGGGATCAAAAAGTGAGAGGCAAGAGGCCAGGGCCACGGCAGCTCACACATACATGGCTCGGGACATGACAAAGCCTTTGCTCCGGTAGGAATCAGCGGGGCTAGAGTAGGACAGGGCGTCATAGATGGGGTTGATCTTGTCCAAATAGTCTTCCTCCTCCTCCTCCTCTTCCTCTAAGTCCAGGGAAACCCTCTCCACAGCAGGTGGCCCTGGAGGCACCAGGATGGGTGACCCCAGGCCTGTAGCCCCCAGGAGCAGGGGCCCTGACCTCTCTTCCAAGGTGGGCAGCTCATGATATCGAGGCATATCCTGGGGGCAGGGAGGGAAAAAGCCCAAGGTCATCTCCTGAGCACACAGAATCCCAATCCGCCCCTTGACCCCCAAATCTCGACCATCTCCTTATGCCAACCAGACCTAACCTTACCCCTTGCGGCCAGGGCTGAAATTGCTCTGGGGCAGTCATACGGCTTATCCAGAACTCAAAGCCCAGACCATCGCTCCTGGGCCTCTCCTTTGTCTTTTGATCCCTGACCACAAGTCTTTCTCCACGAACCTTTGACTTCAATCTTCAATTTTATCCTCAACTACTTAACCTTAAGGCCGAAACAGCTCCTTGAACCTCGGTTTGTCTCAACTTTGATAGGACCCCTGACATCCAGCAGACCGCTTTCACTGACTGAGTGACCTTGGGCTCTAACCTCATGTTCTTGCGCTTTTTCAACCAAGATCTCCCC
Source organism: Panthera leo (assembly GCF_018350215.1). Taxonomy (NCBI): domain Eukaryota; kingdom Metazoa; phylum Chordata; class Mammalia; order Carnivora; family Felidae; genus Panthera; species Panthera leo. The sequence goes on from NC_056693.1 coordinate 11,730,056, forward strand.
CACTGAATCCTAAACACATCTTGATTCTCTAAGCTCTGACCAGAGACACGGCCCTGACCTTGAATTGTGACCTTTAATGTCAGGAGCTGACCCTGGCCCTAAACCCACCCCTGACCTGCCCTGAGCTCCTACCTGCTCAGCACATGAGACGCCAGCATCAAAGTAGGGAGTCTTGAGCGGGCTGTGCTCCGAGGCCCCAAGAGTGAAGAGCTGGGAGGGCTGCAGGGAAGGAAGAGGGGCGGGTCAGGACAACCCCCCCCCCCCCCATGGCTGGCCTCTCCCAACCAGCTCCCCCTCCTAGCCCCCGCCTCAGTGGGGAAAGGTGGGTATGGGTGTGGGCGCAGCCGGGTACCGGGGGAAGTGCTCACCATCTCTGGCTCCTCGAGCTTCGCCTTGGGTGTTGGTGGCTTGTACGAGGGAGGCCCCTCCAGACTGTGGGGTAGGAGGTAGGTCAAGGTGGAGGCTCAGACGGGAAGAGCCCTCCTATCCCAGGTCACCGCACCTGCTCTCCCCTCTAACTGATCTCCCTTTCCACCGCCCATGTGCCCCCTTGCCCAGCTAATGCCTAATCATCCCCATCAATTTCTCTTCTTCCAGGAAGCCTGCCTGATTCTCCGGGAGGGTCAGGAATTCTGGACATATGGTTACATCTAGCTTTTCTTCCCTCTCAGAGCATTTACTGAGTTTGTGTTTGAAATATTATTTCTGATATCATCCAATAACCATATCCCACTGTGAAGCAATGTGAAGGAAAAAATGAAATCTGGGTCTTCAACAGTGTTCTCAGAACTCGCCATGAGGAAGTCAGGAAGTATTTGTTAATAGAATGAATGAATAAACGAAATGCTTTCCTGGCCTCCAACCTAGGATACAATTCCCTCATCATACATACCCGCAGACCAGAGCATCCTGCATGCATAATGAGTGCCTACTGTGCTTTCAATCCCCAGCTCGGATGTTGCCTCCCCCAGGAAGCCCTCCCTGACCCTCCACGCTGGGTCAGGGGCCCCCTCTGGCCTCTCACAGCTCTCTCAGCTTTTCTAGCCCATCGCCGGCCATGCTGGACTGCCACTCTCTAGGGATGGGTCTGTTTCCTCCAGACTGTGAGCCCCAGGAGGGCAGGGCCATCTCAGGCACCACGGGGTCTCAGCCCTGGGTTGGACAGAGGAGATCGATGGCAAGTTGTTGGTTTGAACTGACTAGATGATTAAGGCAGTGGTTCAGAAACTTTCTTGTGCATCAGAATAACTCAGGGAACTTGTTATAAATACAGATTCCGAGCCCTTCCTGTAAAAGTTCTGATGTAGTAGGTTTCGTATAAGCTCGGGAATCTACATTGTTAACAAGTGTTCCACGCCTGCCGCGCGCGCGCCCACACACACACACACACACACACACACACACACTGGGTAGTGTTACTTCAGAACCATTTTGCCCCCCAAATGCTTCCTTGCTGGGCGAATTTCAGCAAGTGATCTCAGCCCCCTCTGAACCTGTTTCCTTTCTGATAAAGTGGGTACCATTGGCTCCCCGTGAGAATTTATGTTTCCATGATGTATTTATGTGTGTGAACACTTTAAAAACGTTTGTCTCATCAGTGCGTCACTAACCTCCAGGGCCTGGCCCTAGTGGATACTTTCTGAACGCTTGTTGAGTCAACGAATGGATGTGAGGCTTCCTCAAGGTCACACATGTAAAAATGCATCTCGCCAAGCCTGGCACATAACAAATGTTCTACACAGAGACGTGTAGCTGGTTCCCTCCTGGCCCCCATATCCAGGCTCCTTCTTTCTCATATTAAGAGATTTTAGTTGGGGGTGCCTGGGTGGCTCAGTTGGTTAAGCATCGGACTCTTTTGTTTGTTTATGTGCTTTTTGCATCTGTACAAGGCATTTATTCCGAGAATCTAAAATTTGGACAAAGACTATTGAACAGCATCGGACTCTTAATTTCAGCTCAGATCATGATCTCACGGGTTGTGAGTTCAGGCCCTACATTGGGCTCTGCACTGATGGTGCAGAGCCTGCTTGGGATTCTCTGTCTCCCTCTCTCTCTGCCCCTCTCCTGCTCTCTCTCTTTCAAAATAAAGAAATAAACATAGAAAAGAGAGAAAGAGAGATTTTAGCTGGACATATGATCACCCAGAATAAAGACTACATTTCCCAGCGTCCTTTGCGGCCGGTGCACCATGTGACTAGATTCTGGCCAATGGGAAGTGAGGGGGTGTGACAGGTTCCCTTATAGGGCAGCTCACTGCCTTCTGTTTATCTTTTCCCCTGGCAGGAATGCCTGTTTCGAGGCCAGGATGGCCGTATCTGGTTGTCCAGTATGTAGACGGTGATAGAGCGGGGAGCTATCATGGAACGGGAGGGAAGGGAAGGCTGAGTAATAAGGTAGCAGGAGCCTGGGCTCTGATGGCTTCACGCAGCATAGCTGTCATACCCGTGCTTTGTGGGAGACAGAAATAAGGCCTCCCTCCCATTTAAGTCACAGTTATTTTGGGTCGCTCTGTTTCCCACGGCCATCACAGATGTTTCCCCTCCCCCCCCCCTTGGGCTCCCCAACTCTGGGACCCCCTCCTCCACCCACTTCTCAGGGCCCGTCACTCACTCATCATCCTCCTCTGCCCCCTGCAGCCTCTGCTCTTTCCGCTGCTGCCGGCAGATGAGGATGCCTGTGGCGGCCACAGCGGTGGCAATGATGGCAGCGATGATGCCCCCAATGATGCCACCCGTGGCCCCTGCGCCTGCTGTGTTGGGGGTCTCTGCAAGAAGAGGGACAGTGTAAGGGGATCCCCAGGAGAGGAAGCCACAGCTCCTTACTCCCAGGCACCCTCTTCCCTAAGTCATCGCCCACCTGCCCACCTCTTCTCCCAAAGGCAGAGGGCGTTCGTTCCTTTGCCTAGTCCTTACTCAGCATTTGTTGGGTCGCAGTGGTGAACAAAACATACAGGACCAACAGCACAGAAACAAATACAATAGCTCATCTGCCAAGCGGCAGTGAGTGATACGGGGTGAAAACATAGGGGAAGGTGACAAGGAAGTGACGGGGGGGGGGGGGGGCAGGGGTCGCCAGAGACAGACTTAATAGGAGGTGACGTTTGAGCAAAGACCTGAAGGAGCCACAGGGGGTGAACCGTGAGGAAATGAGAGCATTGCAGGCAGAGGAAACAGCCAGTGCAAAAGCCCTGAGGAGGAAGCCTCGTGTTCCTTTTGAGGAACAGCAAGGAGACCGTGCGGCCAGAAAAGAGGGGGAGACAGGGGAGAAGAGGGAAGGGAGGTGATGGGGCAGCGCTAAGAGGCGCGGAACCTAGGGGATTCTGGAATCGGGATGGGAACCCTTCACTCATTACAGGGAACGGAGTCATCGAGTCATCGGGGGCAGAGGATGTAGCTCCGCCAACCTAACAGGAAAGGGAATTGAGAGGAGCTGTGGCCCCCTGGGCTTCTCGATTGTAGCACTTCTCACCCCCTGATGTCACCTGTTTGCTTGCCAATTTCCACACTGCACTGTGAGCTCCAAGGGGCAGGCTCTGGCACACAGCTGGCGTTTGCCAGATGGAGGAGGAGGGGCCCGTGTGCCAGGTCGGCAAAACTCCCGCCCCTGCCTGCTGGCGCTAGCCTCCCATGTTGGGGAGGAGGGGGCGGGGACCAGAGTGGGTGACAGGACCGTAAACAACCAGAGGAAACCACGCACACGCAAGAGCCCCACCCTCTGTGAACCCCATTGCACAGATGCGGAGATCAAGCTGCCCGGAGGAATAATGGCTGGGTCCCCGGTTTCCACTACTTCCCGCACCCCAGCCTGGCATCCTCCGGAGGGCTTCAGGGCTTGGGGCTCGGGGGGACAATAGTAATCACCGCTCGCTCAAGCCACACATAGCCATCCTAAGAGTGCTGGGATTCCTGGGTTTTTTTGTTTTGTTTTTGACTGCACGCCCAGGGGGAGGGGGCTGTCTAAGTCACCTCTGTGCCCCTGGCAGAATAAGTGGAAGTCAATACTGGTGGGAAATGAACTCCCCGAGCCCCACTTAGCTGCTCAGTGCCGGTTGTTCCTGGCACAGGCTTATTACACCCTGCCCCACGACAGCTGCGGGGGCCCACACAGATCTACCTGCGTCTCAGAGGGATGGCCAGGGGCCATTGGGAGAGCAGAGGTGACTGGGGCAGGACCCTGTCCCCCCCACCCCCCTCATTCCCCAGCCTGGGTTTGGGGGCTTTTCTAGCTGGGGGTTGGGGGAGGGGAAAGAGGGATACAGACCTGCAGACCCTCCCCTGAATCACCGAAAAGCCCCTTGGGCCCAGGGCAAGGAAAGAGGAAGGAGGCTGAAAAAGGCCCGGGTGTCATCGGTGTCAAGGTGGGGTTTTCCTGGTTCCTTAGTCCCCCAGCACCTGCCCAGGATCCTCAGGGCCCAGAGAACACAGCGGGCAGTGCTCTCCCTCCCAAGATCCTCAACAACCTCAAGGTCAGGTTTGAGCTTCGCGCCCCTCCCGCCCCCCCCCCCGCCCCCCCAGCCAAGGAGTCCAGGTTCCCAGTCCTGTTCTGGGGAGCTCAGGGTTCTCACCAGTCTGGCTAATCCACCCGAAAGGCACCTGCAAGTCCTGGGACCGCCCCCCACCCCCACCCCCCCAGTCCAACCTTCCCAGCCTCTAAGCCCAGAACCCAGCAACCGGCTCCCCCGGTTATACTGGCCTCAGGGGTCTCAGGCATCCGGTGCGTCATTGATGGATCCAAAGAGTCAGAACACAGCCCCTCCCCCATCCCGCCCCCGGGACCTAGCAGTCCCTGTCCCACCCCCCAGGGAGGGGGTCTGATGTATTACAAGACACCCCCGCTGTTTTCCTCCAAGGCGTTTATTAACTCCTGAGTGTCGCGGGGCAGGGTGGGGCGGGTCAGAGCCAAAAACAAGTCTCTGGGGGTGGGGTGGGGGTGGGGGTTCCTCTCTGGGTCCCCACTACTGAGCTCCGCAGGGGCCTCTCCTTCCCCCCGCGCAGCCCTGGCGACAGAAGTCCAGTGTGTGATTCCTGTCCCCTCCCAATCCCAGGGAAGTGGGAGGGAGCACTTGAGCTCCAGTGTCGTCCAGAAAAACGAGTCCAACCAGTCTGGAACCCTTGGCTGGGGCGGCTGTCTCTGTCTCTGTCTCTGTCTGTGTCAGGGTCACACGTAAATTGCCCGCCGGGAAATGAGGGAGCCGTCCAGCTGGGACTCCATGTCGTCCTCGAGAGACTTGGGTGGAGGCAACATGAGACCTTCCTCTGCCTTCTCCTCCTCTTCCTCCTCGTCCTCCTCATCCTTGCCATCTGGCTTCAGGGGACCAGGGGCGGCTGGTGTCCAGAAGACAGGGCCCCCGTTCCCAAACACCTGAGTTTTTGGATCGTAGGATCCTCCTCCATTGTCGCCTCCTCCTCCTCCTCCTCCTCCAGGGCTCTTCCTCCTCCTCCTCACCCTCAGCAAGATGAAGGCCAAGGACCCCCCAGCCAGAAGCAGCAGCACCAGCAGTGTCCCCCCCACGGCCCCCCACACCACTGGACCCACGTCTCGGGGCGAGGCCCGGGGTGTGTCTGAGGAGAGAGAAGGAGGGGCGAGAGACAGAAAGGGAGACAAGAGGTCAAGAGGACACATCTGGGGGACGGGGCACAGGACACGACAGGGACAGTGATGGGAAAATCCGGGATGTGATTCGGGGTGTGGGCAGAAGGTGGGGGAGGCGGAGGGAAGGGAGACCGCGCTAAGCGGTGGGCACCTTGGACAGAGTGGGGGCGGGGGGGGGGGGGGGCCAACGGGTGGCCAGATGTGGTTCCTTATACCTGCACAGGGTTTTTCAAAACTTAACACTTGCTGGGGGCGCCTGGGTGGCTCAGCCGGTTGAGTTTCCGACTCTTGATTTCGCCCAGGTCGTGATCTCACAGTTCGTGGGTTCGAGCCCCACGTCGGGGCTTGGGGTTCTGTCTCTGCCTCTCTGCCCCTTCAGCAACCCCCACCCTCTCAAAATAAATAAATAAACTGAAAAAAAAAAAATTAAACTCGCTAACATTTCAAAACCAGGCTATCTCACCACAAATCCCGATTTCTTTTAGGGAAAAAGAAAATCAAACTGATGGCGACACCAATCTCTCATCTGCCCCTGGTGATGGGCAGTGGCTGAGTGAAGGCTGGCTGCTCGTATCGGAACAGGGTTCCGCATCTGGCCAGCCGGTCACTTGCGAGGACCCCGTAGGTATCCGAGTTTGTGACCCGCTTGGGACAGGCCGTGGGGTCCTCACAAAGGCTCTGATGTTCGAGTCACAGAACCTTGGGTGGATCCAGCCATCAAGAGGCAGAGCTGGATTTGGGTTCGAGACTGTCACAGATTCCAGAGCTCTCTGGGCTGGACAGAAGGGGACGAGAAGGGTGAGGGTTCTCCTGATAGTTCCCTCCCCTTGGAAGTGGCTGGGGGGCACCTGGTCCGGGCGACATGGCCTGCCTCCTGTCTGGCCATGTGTGGAAAATGGAGCCATGAAGCCCCCTGTCCCCATCAGTGGCCCAGCAGCTGGGAGGGGAGGGGTCTGAGGGAGGTGGAGAAGGAAGCCAGGGAGTGCTTAGGGTGGGGGCGGGAGAGATGAGGGAGGGGACCCTGGGCCCCACATCAGGGAGAGACATTGATGCAGCTGGAACCAGGAACCATTTTCTACACACCCCTTGCCCCACCCCTGCATGCCAGGCCTGATGGGGAGAAACCAGGGGGAGGGGGACCCACTTACACCTGAGCCCCTCCTCCCCACACCCTGCGCACAGGAGAGGCTGGGACCCACGCTCCTGAGGGCACCTGCTTCTCCAGGTGTCTCTTTTCAGAGTGGCATTTTCAAATAGAGCCATGACCCAGAGGGCTGTCACCTCACTTTAGTGACTCGCGAGGAACAGTAATAATAATAATAAAAAGCAGACCAGAAAAAGTGTGTCCGCAGTGTGAAGGGTCAAGCGGTATTTTGTGAAACAGTTTCTCTGGAATGTGTGTCTGTACCTGCGCACGGGTTAGAGGCGTGGAACAGTTTTCTTGCTGCGGATGCTTATCAGTTAATGTCTGGGAACCTGCTTTAGTGCATGCTGGAATGTTTATCTGTGCTCCTGGAGGTGGTATTTTGGAGACGGCGGGCGTGTTCGTGAAGTCGGCGGGTCAAAAGTTCTCCAGTCGCCCTGAGGCGAGGTCTAGCCTGTGGCACGGCCTGTGGGCCCGCCCGTTTCTGTGTGTTTCAGGAGTTTTAGGGGGTGTCCGTGTTTTCGTGGTTGTGGATCCCTTGGACGACCCTCAGGCAGGACTGCACCTGTGCTTTGCGGGGCTCTACCCCTTGGGGGTGCCTACTGACTGAGGGCGGACGCCCAAGAGGGTGTGTACCTGGGGCACGGGTTCAGGGGATGTATTTCCAGTTGGGCGTCTTGCTGGGTAGCAGGTGGAGCTGACCCTCCCTCCCCGGGGTGTGCCTTCGACGGCAGGGACTGGCCTCTCTGCTCGCCACCGTGTTCCCGACATCAAGGAGGCGGCTTGGCCAAGAGGAGCCCTCGACAAATATTTGTCAGATGACGATGTGTTGAAAGCAACGGGGTTTCTGGGGACTGTCTGAGGGCGTGCACCTCTGAGACCGTCTTTGAGTTTCTCCCTTAGCATCTGTGTGAGGGATGGTTTCCGCGTGTGGAAACCGTTGCCGTCCGCGGGGCTCTCCCCACTGCCGGCACGTCTGGGTCTCCCTCCAGGGGTGTGCGTTTGTGCGTGTGAGTGTCAGCCTTGCTGAGGGCAGGCCGCCTGTCTCTATGGGTGCGTTGGCTGTGACCGTGACCCGGAACATGCGTGTCGTATCTCCAGGGCGAGGGAATTCCTGAGAGGGGTCTGTTTCCGTTTGTTTCTCTAGGGGGGTGTGTGTGTGTGTGTGTGTTGTAAGATTATGTCTCAGGGCGCCTGGGTGGCTCAGTAGGTTAAAGTGGCCGACTTCAGCTCAGGTCATGATCTCATGGTTTGTGGGTTCGAGCCCCGCGTCAGGCTCTGTGCCGACAGCTCAGAGCCTGGAGCCTGCTTCCGATTCTGTGTCTCCCTCTCTCTCTGCCCCTCCCCCGTTCATGCTCTGTCTCTCTCTGTCTCAAAAATAAGTAAACGTTAAAAAAAAAAAAAAAAGATGGGGCGCCTGGGTGGCTCAGTCGGTTAAGTGGCCAACTTCGGCTCAGGTCATGATCTCACAGACCGTGAGTTCGAGCCCCGCATCGGGCTCTGTGCTGACAGCTCAGAGCCTGGAGCCTGTTTCGGATTCTGTGTCTCCCTCTTTCTGACCCTCCCTCGTTCATGCTCTGTCTCTCTCCGTCTCAAAAATAAATAAAGGTTAAAAAAATTAAAAATAAAAAAAAGATTATGTCTTAGTAAGGGGATCTGTTTTTGTTTCTGGCCGTGGCGCCTGTCTGCCTGTCTCTAGGTGTGGGTGTGCCTGTCCTCACGCCTCTGTGCCTTTGTCTGCAGTCCTGTTTCTGAGGGGGCCTCTCCTCCTCCCCACTATGCCCGGTGTTGTGTGTTTGCACAGGCGTGTTGTGTAGAGTGTCGAGCTGGGAGGGTGTTTCCTAGAATGTTTTTTTTTGTTTTTTCCTCCAGGTACACATGGCATCTCGGTGGCTCTGTTCGTTGTGCGGCCCTGTTCTCTTGGGGGGTGTGTCTGGGTGACGGTGAGTCTGAGAGTGTGGGTTGCGGTGGGTGAGTTTCTGTTTCGGTTACGATGCCATCTCGGACGGAGCACAGAGCCCGTCTCTGTAGACGTGGGCCCCGCGGGCTGCTGGTCCGTTCTCAGCCCTGGGGTTCACATGTCTGGGTCTCGGGGCACGCCGCCTTGTAACAGTTCCTGCCTCCCACTAGGTGGGTGGCTCCACAGCCGTGACCTCGACCCCGCCTCCGTCAGCCTGGGCCACAGGCCCGGCCTGGCTTCGTTCTTTTCCTCTCCTGTCTTAGGGCCCCTCCGGAGTTTGAGTTCAGTATCGGGGGGGGGACTCAGAGAACTTTTGACCCACAGACACATCAGCTGCCATTCCCAAAATACACCCCCTAGAAACACAAATGTTCCAACACACACGAAAGCTGAGTTCCTGGGGCGCCTGGGTGGTTCAGGCGGTGGAGCGTCCGACTCTTGGTTTCAGCTCGGGTCATGATCTCCCAATTTGTGAGTTCGAGCCCTGCATCGGGCTCCCTGCGGTCAGCATAGAGCCTGCTTCAGATCCTCTGTCTCCCTCTCTCTCTGTCCCTCCCCCACTCGCTCACTGGAGAGTGCTACCTCTCTCTCTCTCTCTCTCTCTCTCATAAGGGGCTCCTGGGTGGCTCAGACGGTTATGCGTCCAACTTTGGCTCAGGTCATGATCTCACAGTCCGTGAGTTTGAGCCCCGCGTCAGGCTCTGTGCTGACAGCTCGGAGCCTGGAGCCTGCTTCGGATTCTGGGTCTCCCTCTCTCTGCTCCTCCCCCCGCTCACGCTCTGTCTGTCTCTTCCTCAAAAATAAACATTAAAAAAAAATAATAAATGAATGCAAATTAAAAAAAACAAACAAACAAACTGATTTCCTAATGTTACTTGACCGGCACTCCCTGTAAGAAATCAGTGTTTGAGTGTGTTTCTGTTTGCCTAGCTGTCTGACATGCGTCTCTCCAACTGGAGCCCAGGGCAATATCCCCGGGTCTCTTCCTGAAGACCCTTTCCGAGCCTCTAGTCTCGAGCAAGCACCTAGCAGAGGCCTCATCCTCCCGATTCTCCTGCCAGTGCCTACTCTATCGTCCTGATCCAGATCCAACTGGGGGGGGGGGGGTGCGAGACAGAAAAGCCCCACTGCCCTCCTTTCTCATCGGCGAGGCGGGTCTGGATCCCTCCCCAGGCCGGCGGCACAGCCTCCCCGCAACGCGGCCCCGGAACCCAGGAAGGAGGAGCACTTGGGGGGTTGACCCGATCTTCGCCCGCCACCTCCGAGACCCGCTCACCTCGGACGAGGACCACCTGCTCAGCACGGCCCGTGCCCACGGCGTTGGTGACGGTGCAGATGAACGTGGTGTTGACGAGTTTGTCCACCGAGTGGATGATCAGCTGGGGGCCCTGGGCTACTGCGGAAGCGGGGAAGACGCCTGCGGTCCTGGAAGGCGTGAGGGGTCACCGGAGGGGAACATCAGGGCCCATAGCGGGGCACAGGCCTGGTCCCTGATGACGCAGCCTTTAACACCCAAGCTCCAGGGACATAAAACTTAATACTTAAGACCCGACACTGCCAGCCATCTCCTGGAGGACTCATGGGTTCAGATCCCTGGTGCTGCTCCCTCAGACCAGGAGTCCAGACCCCAGCCCCTCCTCCCTCAGACCCAGGAATCCAGCTCCAGCCCTCCTCCCTCAGACCCAGGAGTCTAGGCCCCCAGCCCCTCCTCCCTCAGACCCAGGAATCCAGCCCCCAGCCCCTCCTCCCTCAGACCCAGGAGTCCTGCCCCCAGCCCCTCCTCCCTCACACCCAGGAATCCAGCCCCAGCCCCTCCTCCCTCAGACCCAGGAATTCAGCCCCCAGCCCCCTCCTCCCTCAGGCCCAGGAGTCCTGTCCCCAGCCCTCCTCCCTCAGACCCAGGAGTCCAGGCCCCCAGCCCCTCCTCCCTCACACCCAGGAGTCTAGGCCTCCAGCCCCTCCTCCCTCAGACCCAGGAGTCCAGGCCCCCAGCCCCTCCTCCCTCAGACACAGGAGTCCAGACCCCCAGCCCCTCCTCCCTCACACCCATGAGTCTAGGCCTCCAGCCCCTCCTCCCTCAGACCCAGGGGTTCAGGCCCCCAGCCCCTCCCCTTTCAGACCCAGGGACCCAGTCCCCCCAGCCCCTCCTCCCTCAGACACTGGAGTCCAGGCCCCAAGCCCTCAGATATAGGAGTCCAGACCCCAGCCCCCTCCTCCCTCAGACATAGGAGTCCAGACCCCCAGCCCCTCCTCCGTCAGACCCAGGAGTCTAGGCCCCCACCCCCTCCTCCCTCAGTCCCAGGAGTCTAGGCCCCCAGCCCCTCCTCCCTCAGACCCAGGAGTCCTGCCCTCAGCCCCCTCCTCCCTCAGACCCACGGGCCCAGACCCACCCAGGACTCACGTGCTCCAGTCGTAGCCTGTGGGCTCTGGTTTGCTGCGGACATCACAGTTCAGGGTGGCCTCGCTGCGGCCGAGGTACCAGTTGTCATCATAGCCGGAAATGGAGACCTCAGGGGGGTCTGGAGGAAATGGGGGGGGGGGGGCTGGCTCAGAGACGGGCGGAGTCCCCAGAGAGCGGATAGGTGAGCAGATAGACGGGAATCCTAAAGAGATGAGGTGGGTTGGCAGGACGTGGACCCGTGGAAACTGGGGCAGGTCAGTTTGGGCTACGTCTGCTGAGGCCAGCACACCTGCTGTCCCGGAATGCCACCTGGACCATTTCGAGGAAGGTATCGTTCAATGGCGGCAGCGTCTGAGGGTGCCACAGAGATCGTGTTATTGCTGCCACGACGGGGCCCACAGGGGCCAGCGTGAATCATACGGGAGGGGGAGGGGGTCAGGAGCTGGTATGGCAACCCCAGCAGGGTCAGTTTAGATGGTGTGAATGGGGGTGGGGGGGGGTATAGACAACGTTGGGTTGGTTGCTACAAACCCACAGTAGTCGATGCACACGGTAAAGCAAATATCAACCGGGGCCCCCTCGGGAGCCACAAAAGATATCGTAGGGGGGCCGGTGGGGGTTGGTAAACCGGCTTTTTGAAAAGGGGGATGGATGGGCGCCTGGGTGGCTCAGTCGGTTAAGCGTCCGCCTTCGGCTCGGGTCACGATCTCACGGTCCGTGAGTTCGAGCCCCGCGTCGGGCTCTGGGCTGACGGCTCAGAGCCTGGAGCCTGCTTCCGATTCTGTGTCTCCCTCTCTCTCTGGCCCTCCCCCGTTCGTGCTCTGTCTCTCTCTGTCTCAAAAATAAATAAACGTTAAAAAAAAAAAAAAGAAAAAAAAAAAAAGAACAGGCCTGATTTGCAGTGTTTGCCGATTTCCTTGGTGTGAATAGCCCTCAGCGATCAACATCAAGCTATCAGTGTGACCTCGCTGGATGTGGGACTGGGAAGAAATGTATACAACCGGCCCCTGCAAACCTTGCTTTACCACCGATGGGGGCGGCAAGGAGAGAGCCTAGAGAAGGCAGTAGAGACAACGAGGACCCAGGGTGTAGGCGTTGCCCACGAGAGCCAGTATAGACAACCGGCAGGAAGGCAGGGCAGAATCTGGCCCGGGGTGGGCTAATGCAGCCAGCACTCGGCGGTAGTGTAGACAGTGCCCTAGAGAAGCCAGCGTAGACCACACGGGGAACGCGGTCACATCCTGAAACACTCACAGCGCACGGAGAGGGTAACAGGCAGCAAGATGGGCTCCTCAAAGCTCTCGTGCTCCACTTTGCAGGTGACCTTGACACCATCCACTCGACTCAGGGGCACCAAGGTGAAGCGGCTGGTGACGGTGACTGTGCCGGGCACAGGTCCGGACACCTGGCTCTCTCTGGCCTCCCCGTCCAGGGGCGAGAACCAGGAGATTCGGGCGGGTGGCCGGCCCCCCTCGGAGACACAGCGGGCCACGGGCACAGGTTCCAGGCTCAGGGTGACCTCCTGTGTTTCAGCGTGGTTCTGGGGCTGTGCTGGGGAGAGCAACAGAGGGGTGACGTCACTCCTCACCCGCAGTCACTCAACAAAACACCTCAGCCTAAGTTAAGCCCCAACTGCCTGGGCTTATCCAATCCCAGTTCTGTTCAGCAGCTGCACGGCTTTCGGCCAGTCATTTCCCAGCTCTGGATCTCAGTTTCCTCTTCTGTAAAGTCGGGATAATAAACATTCCCACCCCAGGGGGCCTGGGTGGCTCAGTTGGTTGACTGTCCAATTCTGGACTTTGGTTCAGATCATGATCTCACAGTTTGTGGGATCGAGCCCCACACTGGGCTCTGGGCTGACAGTGCAGAGCCTGCTTGGGATTCTCTCTCTCTCTCTCTCTCTCTCTCTCTCTCTCTCTCTCTCTCCCCACCCCCCCACCCCTCTCCCGCTCTCTCTTTCTCTCAAAAATAAATAAATAAACTTAAATGCCCAGGGCGCCTGGGTGGCTCGGTCAGTTAAGCGTCCAACTCTGGATTTCAGCTCAGGTCACGATCTCACGGTTCGTGAGTTCGAGCCCCACATCAGTCTCCATGCTGTCAGCACAGAGCCTGCTTGGGACTCTCTCCCTCTCACTCTGCCCCTCCCCTGTTCACTCTCTCTCCCAAAATAAATAAACTTGGGGGTGCCTGGGTGGCTCAGTTGGTTAAGTGTCCGACTTCGGCTCAGGTCACGATCTCGTGGTTTGTGAGTTCGAGCCCCACGTTGGACTCTGTGCTGACAGCTCGGAGCCTGGAGCCTGCTTCGGATTCTGTGTCTCCCTCTCTCTGCCCCTCCTCTGCTCGTTCTCTCTCTCTCTCTCAAAGAATAAACATTAAAAACAACAACAAAGGGGCGCCTGGGTGGCTTGGTCGGTTAAGCGTCTGACTTCAGCTCAGGTCATGATCTCACGGTCCGTGAGTTTGAGCCCTGCGTCGGGCTCTGTGCTGACAGCTCAGAGCCTGCAGCCTGTTTCAGATTCTGTGTCTCCCTCTCTCTCTGCCCCTCCCCTGTTCATGCTCTGTCTCTCTCTGTCTCAAAAATAAATAAACGTTAAAAAAAATTAAAAAAAAAAATAAATACAAACAACAAAAACAACAAAATAAACTTCAAACAAAAATTAATTAAAAAAATGCCCACCCCGTAGGATTGTTGTGCAGATTAAATAAATTTCTGTGTATAGCACTCGCTGCACCGTGTGCCATGATAGAATTCTGTCTGGAAGAGGCTAAGTGTTTTGTTTTGTTTTGTTTTTTTTAAGCCAAAGCAGAATAATGTAGTTCAAAGGTCCAGCTCAAAAGGCCTTCTACTTCTTTCCTGAAATCACCAGCAAATTGAGGGGCCAGAAGTGGGATAAAGGTTACGGAGATTCCCAAAGCTGGAATTTTTTTGCCCTTTTCACCTACCTTCCTGGAAAACATGGAAAGATATGGGGAGGGAAAACAATAAAACCGCCATGAGGAATAAGCAACCCGCGGCTATCACCAGACTGTCCCGGGGGGTGCCTCAGCTCTCCAGCTGGCTTGTGGAAATCTCTATCTGGGATTCCCCTGAGCTCATCCATGCGGTAGGGCTCTCCTCTCCTTTCCCCGGACTGCCAAAGCCTCCGAGGGGCCTCCTCACATCCTCCCCGGTCACCCTGCTATCTCTGTCCTCTGACCGTCCTGGGCACCTGCCCCACGCCGCCCTCAGACCCTGCTCCCACCCGCTGCGGGGTCTTCTCCTGCAGATCCCAGCCTCACTTCCTCACGGGAACTTCCCTGACATCTGACTCTCCTTTGGGGGGGGACTCACGGCACCTGCTCGTCCACGAAAAGCAGAGGTCTGGCTGGTCTGTTCTGTGCACCTGCCGCAGGAGGCACCTGGGGTGAGACAGGTGCTCTCCGCGTATATTTCTCAAACAGAACAAGTGATGGGAAGAGACCTTTGCCAGGGGTGGTGTGGTGAAAGTCTTGTGTTTTGAATTCTGCAAAACAACCGGGGTTTCGGGCGCCTCTGAAAGGAAAGCCTTTGCCCAGGGACGGTACAGGGTGGACTTCTCAAACCCTCTGGGGCTGAGAGAGCGAAAATGAGAGTCCCGAGCGAGGTGGCTTGTGGGACATTGCCGGGGGAAGGTGGGATCCCAGGCGGGTGCCCAAGATGGAACAAGAAAGAGCATCCTTCGGGGCGCCTGGGTGGCTCAGTTGGTTAAGTGGCCGACTTCGGCTCAGGTCATGATCTCACGGTCTGTGAGTTCGAGCCCCGCGTCGGGCTCTGTGCTGACAGCTCAGAGCCTGGAGCCTGTTTCAGATTCTGCGTCTCCCTCTCTCTGACCCTCCCCTGTTCATGCTCTGTCTCTCCCTGTCTCAAAAATAAATAAAACATTAAAAAAAAAAAAATTAAAAAAAAAAAAAAAGAAAGAGCATCCTTCAAAAAAAAAAAAAGCCCTTCTCAAAGTCTCCCCCATTTTCTTAAGTGGCTGTGCTGGTCACCCCCCGTCCCCTGCCCCCTCCCCGGCTGGAGCTGGAGGCTTTATCCCACCCACTCCTCCCCTCCCCCGCTGCATCTGCCCCCATGGAATCCTTCGCCCAGGAGGCCCATGCGATCTGGCTCTGCTGGTTTTCCTGCTTCGGTGAGGGGTCACGCGAGCCCTGGCCACCAGCCTCCTTTCTGTTCCTGGTACATGCCAAGTGCACTCCTGCGTCCCAGCTTTTTGGTACGGGCTTCCCTCTTACGGGTGCATCTATTCCCCTGCCCGAGGGCACACGTCCCCGCGTGACTCCTTACGCATCAGGACCTGACTAAGAGGCTTTCTTTCCCTGCCCATTCCGTCTAAAAGGGACCACCGGGGTCGCTTACTCGGAGTGAGTATCACATCATCCTGGTGTGTCCCCTTTGTTTGTTGGCTAATTGGATCATTCCCCGGCACTACCTGTTTCCCGAATCTGATCTCTTCTTGCTGCCCCAACTGCTTCCGCCTTGCTGCCATTACCTCCTGCCGGGACTCGCGCGCTCCCCTGCTCCCCTGCGGCCCCTGAGCTGCCACCCTTGCCCCCCCCCCGACCTGCAGCTAGAGGAGCCTGTGAAAACTGAAGCCAGATCACACCTATCCCCTGCTCAGAACCTCCCACAGTTCTGGTTCTCTCAGGGCAAAATTCAAAGTCCTCATGTGGCTCATGGGGCTGTCTGTGATCCCGTGGCTCCCACTATCTTCTTGACCTTGTCCCCTCCTCCTTTCCCTTTAGTCGCAAGCCTCCGGTTACACTCACTTCCCTGCTCTACGGCAAATGTTCCAGGTGGGCCCTGCCTCAGGGCCTTTGCACCTGCCATTCTCTCTGTCTGAAATGCTGTTCCCTTAGAGAACCTACGGGGCTCCCTTGCCTCCTTCGAGTTTTTCTTCAGATTTCACCCGGACCCTACAGCCAAAATTATAATCTGCCCCCCACCAGCTTCCATGGCACCTAGAGCCACCCGACTCACTCCTGTTTTTCTTACTAACGTTAGTTACTGTCTGACCTTCCCTTATTGAACTAGAAGCCCCAGGAGGGCAGGGAGCTGTCTTACTGCTTTGTTGCTAGAGCCCCAAACAGGGCCCAGCACATAATAGGTGCTCAGTACGTCTTTGGCGAATGCCTTGTGCCTGCTGTAACCTCAACCCGCAGAACAGAGTCTGGCAACGGCAGGCGCTTAATGGATATTTGCCAACTGACCGAAGACCACGGAGAAAGCCGATATCACCGCTGGAGCAGAGGGAGAGACAGATCTGCGAGAGGGCTCTCCCGCCCGACCCTGCTCACCTATGGCCCGGAGCCAGGTCGTCCCCCGGCTGGTGCCACTGGGGAACGTGGCAAATTCGCAGGTATAGTTGCCCTCATCCTCCACCGTCAGTCCCCGGAGGGCCAGCGTGGCATCCCGCAGCTCCGTCTCCGTGCCCTGCCTGGTCCCACCGCTCTGCCCGGCGGTGACGAAGGACAGCCGCTCTTCGCCGGGCTTTGGGCTGCGGAAGCTGGGCCCGTACGAAGGGTGGAAGGCGGCCACGCTCCTGCTGGTGCCGGTTGCGTCCACGTGCAGCCACGTCACCTGCGAGACTCTGACGTCCGGTCCCGACGGCAGCAGGTGACACGGTAGCTGCACGGTGCCCCCCAGGTTGCCCCGCACCTCGGGCGGCACTCGAACTTGCACATCCTGGGCTCCTGGAGAGAAAAGAGAGAGAGAGAGGTGGGTGGGGGAAGGAGCCAGACACCTCCAGGCCAGGCAGGGCCATCGCTGAGGGGCCCCACTGGGAAATGCAAGCCCCAGATGCGACGCAGGAGCCTTTGTGAGGTCCCGATTCCCGATTCTTCCAGAGAGCACGTTTCACAGAAACACTGGGGACGTAGGAATCTCGACTAGATTACGTGCTGGTGTGGAATTACTGTTAATATCCTTTTAAAAGCCGTTTGTTTATTTTAATATTTATTTATTCTTGAGACAGGGAGAGACAGCATGAATGAGGGAGGGTCAGAGAGAGAGGGAGACACAGACTCTGAAACAGGCTCCAGGCTCTGAGCTGTCAACACAGAGCCCGACGCGGGGCTCGAACTCACGGACCGCGAGATCGTGACCTGAGCCGTAGTCGGATGCTTAACCCACTGAGCCACCCAGGTGCCCCAACCGTTTGTTTGTTTTGAGAGAGAGAGAGAAAGCACAAGTGGGGGAGGGGCAGAGAGAGAGGAGAGATCCAGAATCCCAACCAGGCTCTGCATGGGCAGCACGGAGCCCAACGCGGGGCGGGGGGGGGGGCCTCCAACCCATGAACCTGAGCCAAAGTCGGACGCCCAACCGACTGAAACACGTAGGTGCCCCACTTTTTTTTTTCTTTTGAAACAACTTTATTGAGATATAATTCCCACCCACTGAAAGCAGGTGAGTATATATTGTATATTCATTCACAAGACTTGTTACATATGGTGTCTGTCACTGCAGTCAATTTTAGGGAATTTTTATAATTCCCCAAAGAAACTCGGTACCCACTGGCAGTCGCTCCCCGTGCCCCCAGCCCCTGGAAACCCCTCACTCACTTCCTTGGCCTCCACACATCTGCCGCTTTGAGACATTTCATATAAATGGAATCATACACTAGGTGGCGCTGTGACTGGCTTCCTTCACCCGGCATCCTGTTTTCAAGTTTCGGCGCTTGGTTCCTTTTCGCGGCTGAATAATCTGCCACTGTGTGGGTGCGTTCTGTGTCATTTATCGGCTCATCAGTTGATCGACACTCGGGTCGTCTCCACTTTGTGTTGATTGTGAACAGGACGGAATATGAGCAAACGGGTTTTTGCGTGAACGTCTCTTTTCCCTTCTCTTTTGTTTTCTCGCGTTTATTAAAAACACGGAATAAGGAAGGATGTTGCTCTGTGGTGCGAGGCAATACAGCACGGCGACCGCGGGCCCAGGCTGCCTGGGTTCGCATCCTGGTGCTGCCACGTGCTGGCCGTGTGACTTTGGGCAAGTCGTTGAACTTCTCTGGGCCTTGGTTTCCTCCGGTTGTAAAATGAGGGTAATCAGAGGGCTCCGCCCCCTATAGGGGCTGTTATAAAGATTAAAGAATATTTGTGGAGCACTCAGCACAGGGCCACAGGAAACAGGAGATCAGTGCTTGTTAAATAAACACAGCCAGGTAAGTATAATTACGAGTGGCCCTTGATACTCAGCCTTGAGGCAAGGCCGAGGGCACATGCCCTTGCTCAAGGGGCAAAGGCTGCCCAGCTGTCTTTGACCGAGATGGGGGTGGGGAGCACTGGCCTCATACAGAAACCCAGGGCACATTAATAGGAGACCCTAATGAGAGGGTCCCCGCAGAAGGCAGTTGCATCAGCGGGGCCGGTCCCAGAAACTTTTGGAAAGAAGCCCCCAGCCAAGACCACCGTGTAACAGATCTGTCGCCTCGGGGCACCTGAGTGGCACCATTGGTTAAGTGTCCGACTTTGGCTCAGGTCATGATCTCACGGTTTGTGAGTTCGAGCCCCACAAGACTCTCTCTGTGCCCTTCCCCCACTTGCTCGCGTGCACGCGTGCTCTCTCTCTCTCTCTCTCAGAATAAATAAATAAACTTAAAAAGATACGTAAGGGGCACTTGAGTGGCTCAGCTGGTTAAGTGTCCAACTTCGGCTCAGGTCATGATCTCACGTTCGTGGGTTTGAGCCCCGCATTGGGCTCTGTGCTGACAGCTCAGAGTCTGGAGCCTGCTTCGGAGTCTTGTGTCTCCCTCTCTCTCTGCCCCTCCCCCGTCCACACTCTCTCTTTCTCTCAAAAAGAAATAAACATGAAAAAAAAAAAAGTTTTTGAAAAATACTTTCAAAAAAAAAAAGATCTGTTATCTCATGAAATCCCCACGCATGTCCCCAAAATAACCCAAGAGTGACATGTTGGGAAGGGGGCCTCCTCCCCTTCAGACAGGCCACACTATAGAATGTCAAGAGTGTGGGACCCCTGAGCAGGGTGCCATGGGTGGTGTCCTGCTGGCTCAGTCCCTTTCCGGGGTGGGGAGGGGGGTGGTGACCTTATTTCTGAGCCTAAATCCCTCCATCTGTAAAATGGGGATGTTCAAGCAGGATCCCTCGTGACGATTCCATGAGACGACTTCCTGCCACGAGGCCTTTGAGGGGCCCCGCACGGGTGAGTCAAACAGAGGCCAGAGGCCGTTAGCTGCCAGCCCGCCGCAGGCCAAATCCGGCTTCGCGTGTATTCACTCTTGGCCCACACAGCATTGTTTCCAACACGAACCAGCACTCACCCATCTACTGACTCACAGAAGGGTCTGGAGATTAAAGCTCAAAATCCAGACCAAAATCAGGATATGGGGTTCCTGGGGGTCACCAACTGGGTGGAGCTGAGGAAAGGCTGTCCCTTCCCTCCGGTGCCAGGATCCTTCACCCACTCGGCCTCCAAAGGCGCGGAATGTGGGACAAGGGTCCCCCAACGGCCTGCCTCTTTCCAGCTGGGTGGGGAGGGACGGGCCCTCTGTCAGGAAAAATCACCCGGCCCTTGTGGGCTCTGGAGAGAGCAAAGTAGGGTCGGGCCAGGAACGGAGGTTTTCCCCTTTGAGGCAAGTGGGAGCTACGG
Source organism: Panthera leo (assembly GCF_018350215.1). Lineage (NCBI taxonomy): Eukaryota > Metazoa > Chordata > Mammalia > Carnivora > Felidae > Panthera > Panthera leo. The sequence continues at coordinate 11,749,773 of NC_056693.1, forward strand.
AGGGTCCCGCAGCTGGAGAATGACTAGGCTTGAACCCAGGGAACCCGAGGGGCAGGTGGAGCCGGGCAGAAATGCCTCACCAGACAGCAAGAAGTCCTGCAGAGGGGTCACTGGAAGACCCAGAGGTTACGATGGAGACTGGGTGCAGGGCTGGAGGCTGGCTCCTGGAGGGGGACTTAGAACTTAAAGGGATTGCGTGGTGGGGGAAGGAGGGATTGGAATCTGCTCCCATCCCAGGCAAGTTCGTGGGACGGTGACTCAGCAAACAGGTCCTGGGTGCTAGAGGGTTGGCCCCTGGGGATGGAATGTCTGTCTCTCGTTCCCTGCTGTATCCCCGGAGGCGATACCAAGGCATGGCATGCAGTAAGCGCTCAATAAATACAACCAAATGAGTATCTGGCTCTGTGTGGGGTGCAGGTGCCTCAGAAGAGACAGGGACACGTGTATCAGGTGAGGGTAGACAATGGGGCGGGGAGACCCACGTTGCCCCAAGAGTCATTGTCAAGGTGGCCTGGAAGACTGAAGGGGGTGAGGTGTGCACGTAAGAACCCACAGCCAGAGGCCTGACCCGCCTGAGGGAGGCCCGGAGGGCTTCCTGAAGGAGAAGGCATTCCTTTTCAAGGGAAGCAGAGCTCAGGCTCGCGGAGCCCCACCCCTACCTCTGGGTCCCTGGGACCCTTCGCTGAGCCAGATTTCACATGCTGGGGAGGTCCTTGTGGCCACGTGACAACTGGATCTTCTGAGGGAGGGCTGCCCTCCTGTATCTAGGGGGGGTGTCTCAGCATTGTCCGCTTCAGAGGTTTAAAAAAGACCCCACTCTTGGCTTCTTGTGGGGCAGGCTCCCCAGGCAGGGTTTTCATCCCCAACACTCTGCCCCAGAGGGCCATACGCGCCTCCCCCTGCCCCCCCAGTTCCTCTGCAGAGCACTGCTCCCCCTCTTCCAGCCTGGACTTTCGTGACTTCTTTGCCCAGTTAGGCCCACAAGCTATGCCCTCAGTATCTGCGACAGCAATCGGCTCCTGGTGGACACTCAATATTCTCCGAATGAATGAGGTTCTAAAATCCCATGGCCTGAAGTTCCCCATTCTGTTTTTTTTTTTTTTAATGTTTATTTATTTTGAGAGACAGAGAGAGAGAGGGAGACGGAGAATCCCAAGCAGGCTCCACACTGTCAGCCCAGAGCCCGGCGCGGGGCTCGAACTCACGAACCTCGAGATCACGGCCTGAGCCGAGACCAACAGTCGGACGTTTAACCGACGGAGCCACCCAGGGGCCTCTGGAAGTTCCCCCAATCTGTTTCTAATTCTGAATGAACAGGATGGTTCAGCCCCTGTGGGGTTAGGGGTGTTTCCACCTAAACGTCGCCCCTCGTCCTCTACCCCCACACGCGGTCCATCAGGAAACCCTGTCGGCTCCATCTACAAAATATACCCACCAACAGACCACGTCTGAGCTCCTAATTCACTGGTATCTGCCCGCACGGAGGACTGCAGTTGCCCTCACGGTCTGTTCCCAAACACAGCCAATAGGTCCCTCCTCCCGGCTCAGAGCCCGCCCTCCGGCGGCCCTCCTCACTCAGAAAAGAAACTCTCAAGGCCCCGCACGATCTGCACCCACCTTCTTTCTAGCCTCATCCCCCACCCTCTCCCCTTGGCTCACCCTGCTCTGACCACACTGGCTTCCCCACTGTTCCCCAGACGACCTCAGGGCCTTTGCACTGGTTCCGGCATCCTGAAATGCTTCTTCCCCACATGTCCCCATGGCTCCCTCCCTCGTTTCGTTCAGGTCTTTGCTCAGCTAGGCAAAGACCCCCTGAGCACCGTAATGGTAATAAAAACTGCCTCGACCCCGCTTCATTTCCCTCAAAGCACCTGATGTATCTTCCCCACTAGAACATCAGTGCCCAGGGGGAGGGGTCTTTGCTGACTAATGTGTCGCCAGAGCCTACAATGGTGCCTGGCACACTGTAGGAGCTCCAGAAACATGATGGATGAACGAATGAGGTGAAGCCGGGGAATCAGCTGTGCACTAGATCCACGGGCAGAGGCTCCATTAAGAGTTTGCGCTTTGGGAGCCCCTGGGTGGCTCGGTCGGCTAAATATCTGACTCTCGGTTTCCGTTCCGGTCATAATCCCACGGTTTGTGGGTTCGAGCCCCGCATCGGGCTCCACACAGAGCCTGCTTGGGATTCTCTGTCTCTGTCTCTGTCCCTTCCCTGCTTGTTCTCTCTCTCTCTCTCTCAAAAATAAATAAACATTAAAAAAGATGTTTGGTGGGAATGCAAACTGGTGCAGCCACTCTGGAAAGCAGTATGGAGGTTCCTCAAAAAATTAAAAATAGAACTACCCTAGGACCCAGCAATTGCACGACTAGGCATTTATCCGCGGGATACAGGGATGCCGTTTTGAAGGGACACACGCACCCCCATGTTTATAGCAGCACTATCGACAATAGCCAAAGTATGGAAAGAGCCCAAATGCCCATCGATGGATGAACGGATAAAGAAGATGTGGTCTATATATATACAAGGGAGTATTACTCGGCAATCAAAAAGAACAAAATCTTGCCATTTGCAACTACGTGGATGGAACTGGAGGGTATTATGCTAAGTGAAATTAGTCAGAGAAAGACACAAATCATATGACGTCACTCCTATGAGGACTTGAAGAGACAAAACAGATGAACATAAGGGAAGGGAAACAAAAATAATATAAAAACAGGGAGGGGACAAAACATACGAGACTTAAATATGGAGAACAAACTGAGGGTTACTGGAGGGGTTGTGGGCTAAATGGGGAAGGGGCATTAAGGAATCTACTCCTGAAATCATTGTCGCACTCTATGCTAATGAACCTGGATGTAAATTTAAAAAAAATTAATTAAATTTAAAAATAAAAGAAAAAAAAAGTTTGGGCTTTTGCCTGAGGGTGCTGGGAAGCCATGGAGAGTTGTTCCCAGGGGGAGGAACAGGGTTAGGTTTGTGCCTTCTGGAAGAACCCTCGGAATGGGATGGGGCAGGGATGCGGGGGCTGGGCTGTGAGGAAGAAGGATCAACCAGACGTGGCGGCAAGTTCAGCAGGGAATGGCTGGGACGTGAGGCCCACAGGCTCTGAGAGTCAGGGGCACAGGGGTGGGCTGGTGCCCAGACATTCTGCGTCTTAGATGGAGGCTGGGGAACCGAAGCCAGGAGGACGGCTGGCTTGAAATTAGGACCCTGGTGTCCAGCGTGCTATTGGGAGTGTGCCTGTGCCCTGACCTTGGCTGGGACGTGGCTGGCACCACGGTGGGGGAGAGTCTGGCCATGGGAACACGGGCCTCCCTCAGCTTCCCTCAGCAAGGCAGACTGATGACAGCTTCATGAGGCATCAGCTGGGTCCCCAGACACGCTTCCTGTCCCTATGGCCTGGGCCTGCAGGCTTTCTGGTGGCGGAGTGGGGGCTGCCCGGGGCATCACATGAGCCCGGGAGAAAACTTAGAGAGACAGAGACACACAGCCTGAGACCCTGAGATCCGGGGTTGGAAGATCGAGGCAGAGAGGAGGGTGCCATGGTGACTTCGAGTAGGGGGCTGGGGGCCCTGACTCCCGGGCTCCTGCCTGGCTGGCTCCTGAGACCCATAAACACCGTGACCTGCCCTGTCGGGTGCGGCAGGACTTGAGCAGGCCCTTGAAGGCCCGCGTGCTATGAGCGCTGGCCTCGGCTGCTGCCTCAGCCACCTTGCTAATTAATTAATTGCATTAATCACAGTGCCCACCCCCGCAGCGGACATCCGGGAGCCGGTCTGGGGTGGGGAGAGGCGAGCCACAGCAGTGGTGGCCTGGAGATGGGGCTCTCTGTGCCTGGCTTTCTGCACCTGCCTCCCTGTCTTCCCCAACCATCTCTCAGAGGGTGGTTATCACTCCCTCCCCAGGCTGAGACCTCCCTGCCTTTCTGCAGCGGCCACCCCCACCCCCACCCCAGAAGGACCCAGGACCCCCGCTGTGGGGTCTAATGTTTCTGGTGCTGGATCTCTAGGACTGCCCTCCCTGGCCGAGCCCCTCAGACAGAAGCTCTCACCGCTCTGCCCAGTCCACATTTACCCCAAAATGTTTCCATCCCCGAGACTCTGCCCGCCCACACCCCCCCCCCGACCCCCGCAGGCCTTGATCTCTCTCTGCATCTGGTTCCTGGGCCCTGAGTCTGTCCCTACATGTCTTCAACTCCCCAGCTCTCTGGTTTCTGCCTTTGTCTCTCTCAGACTTTCTGCTTTCTGCGTCCGTCATTTCTCTCTCTAACAGCCTTATTTTTTTTTTTAAGTTGATTTATTTATTTTGAAAGAGAGAGAGAGAGAGAGAGTGAGCGAGAGCGCTTGCACGAGCAGGGGAGGGGCAGAGAGAGAGAGAGAGAGACAGAGAGAGAGAGAGAGAATCCCAAGCAGGCTCCTTACTGTCAGCACAAAGCCTAATGCGGGGATTGATCCCACGAACTGTGAGATCACGACCTGAGCTGAAATCAAGAGTTGGATGCGTAACCGACTGAGCCACCCAGGTGCCCCTCTAACGGCTTTATTGAGATATAATTCCCATAGCATCCAATCTGCCCACTCAAAGCGCACAATTCAGTGGCGTTAGTATATTCCCAGACCTGTGCCTCCCTCATGGCAGTCCATCCCGGAACATTTTCACTGGCCCAAGAAGACAGGCCACATCCTTAGCTGTTCTCATATTCTCTTTCCTCTATGTCTGACACCTGAGAGGCCCGTCTTTCTGGGTGTGGGTCTCCTAGTCTCTGGAATTCGGCTCCCTGCTTTGTCTCCTGGGGTCTCTAAACTCTCGGGGTTTCTGGTGTCTGTCTCTCACGGTCTATGTCTCTGGTGTCTATCTCTCACGGGCTGTATGTCTCTGACCCTGGGACCTCCCTGCCTCCTGGGTCTCCCCATCTCTGCCTGCCTCTCCGCATCTCTGATACCCTTTGTCTATGCCTGGGCCATCTCCCTGGGTCTCTCTTCTCCTCCCCCTCCTCCTCCATTTCTCAGCATGGTTGGGACATTAAAAATGTAACAGTGTCCCTGGCGGGGCGGGGGAGCTGGCCGGTGTGCCTTAACTCCCTGTCCTTTCTGTGTCCACCACTCCCTGCGCCCCCCACATACTGCTGGCCTTGAGACTGGCCTGTGCCCTGACCTCCCTGGGTCCTGGCATCTCGTCACTGATGGCTGGGGGCTTCTGGGCTCTCAGTCCGTCACCAAGGCTCTAAATCTCTCTCCTTAGGCTGTTCCTGCCTTTATCCTGGTGCGTCTGTCCAGCTCCCTCCCCCTCCTCCACCTTTCTGGCCCCATCTCAGCATCTTTCTGTCCCACCCTTGTGGGCCACATCTCATCCTCCCCCCGCCCCCTGCCATCTCTCTCGGTTCCAGTCTAGGGTTTGTCCCTGACCCCATCCCTAAATTTGTTTCTGACGCATTCTCCGTCGCCTTCCGCCTTCCGTCCCCAGCCCTGTATCTCCCTCCCTGTCTGTGAATCCCTTCCCTGCTCCCCTCCCCACCTCGCTGCCCAGTCCCCCTTCCCTAATGAGAAGAGACAGCAGGCCCTCTCCTCCCATCCCCCTCCACTACGGGCTGACTGACAGGGAAGAGCCAAGAAAGCTAGGGAGGACTGGAGAGGAGGCGACCCAGCAGGGGGCCCAGGTGGAGAGGCCTCGGTCCCCCAGGGGCCGAGGAGGGGGGAGACAGAGGAGCCAGAGACAGGTAAAGAGAGAGATGGATGGCAAGGAAAGACAGAAAGAAGGAGCTCTGTGAGAGGAGAGAGCCAGAGAAGCAGAGAGAGGCGAGAAATGAAGAGGGGAGGAGGTGGAGAGAAAGTGAGGGAAGGAGGGAGAGACAGAGGGAGAGAGAAAAGGGGGGAGGGAGAAAAGGTGGGAAGCAAAGGCACAAAGATGAGGGGTCAGGAGGGCGGAAGGCCCCCTCCCCAGGTGCTAAGAGCTTTCACACGGGCTCAGTGAGGCCTCTGAACCCTCCCACTGGCCCTAGAGGGAAAGGGTTACTGTCTCTGTTTTACAAAGGAGGAAATGGAGCCTCAGGGGCACCTGATGGAGCGGGGCCCAAGAAGGCTCTGAAGTCTGACACCTGGCTTCCTGGGGACTGGCTGTGGACCCCGGGAATGTGGCTTGCCCTTTTGAAGCCTCCGTGTCCCCATCTGCAAAATGGAAATAGGAACAGAGGACCTGTCTCCTAGGGCGATCTAGAATTCTCCATGAGATCACGAGTCAAGTCAAAGCCTGGCTCAAGGTCAGGTGGGTTCTGAGCGTTTCTCCCAAGCGGCAGGTCCTGACCTCATCTCCCTATCTCTGACACCAAGGGAGAGCCAGTATCCAACTCGGAGTCAAGGCTTGGGATACAAGTCAGCGACAAGCTGGGGCAAATGAGGTCAGAGGGATAGCCAGGGTTCAGGGTTCTCCCAAGACACCCCCCCACACACCCCCACCCCCCGCTGCCGCCTACACTTCCTGGGCAAACCCTTGGGAAACTCCAGTGTCCAGAGTTTCTAGCTGGGAATAAAGAGCCCAGTCACCTGCAAGGGGGCGGGGCCAGAACCTTCTTCACCTGTTCGTCCCAGCCTCTCCCTCCTCTGAGAGCTGCGCCCTCCCTCAGAGGGGTTGAGGGGACTGGGAGGGAGTCGGTGGGCAGAGCAGAGGGAGGGGCGGGGGATTAGGGCGGCGGCTCCTCGCGTCCCCCCCCCCCCCCCCGCGGCGGCTCCAAGGGCGCGACCGGAGGAAAGATAAGGTCCCGAAACCTGGGAGTCCGGAACCGGGAGCCGGGGAGAGCTCCTGCCCCTCCCTGCCGGGGTTCAGCTAAAGTGAAACCGGTAAAACTTCCCCAGGGACGTCCCAGCCGACGGCTCACAAGGAAAGGGAAGCGTCTTCTTTCTTCAGGGGACACAGCCGACCGAGCGCCAGCTTCTAGAGAGAGCCTCCTGCCCTTGATTACATCTAGAAGCCAAGAACCGGGTGCCCCGCCCGCATTTACATCTGGATCTCAGGAGACATTCCAATGCCTACAATTAAATCTGAAACCCAGGAGATAGGGCCTCTTCCGCCTCCCCCCTCACCCCCTGTTTTACCTGGGACCCAGGAGCCACAGCCCCCTGCTCACAATCTGGAACCCAGGTTTGAGCCCTTCCTGCCCCCAATTCGACCAGGACCCCAGGACACATAGCCCCTAGCCTTCATTCCACTTGGGACTCAGACCCCGAGCCCCTAATTTGTCTGGGTCCCAGGAGCCAGGCCCCAGCCCCTTGTTTTCTGGGTCCCAAGAACCGACAGCTCCCGGAGGCCCCAGGTTGGAGTCCTCAGGCCCTTCCCCAGGTCGCCAGAACTCTCATCCTTGGCCCTCCAAGGAACACGAAGTTCCAGCCCTCCAGCCCCTCTGGAGAACCTGGACATCTGGCCCCCTGCCCTCAGTTCTCCCAAGGCCTCAAACGCCCAACCCTGGGAGAAGGAAAATGGGGGATGGTCTTGTCTCCTCGTCGCGACCCTCCTGCTGGGGAGCGGGGGGAGAAATTCCCCACATGCCTGAGCGGGGAAGCGGAGATGGAACCTCAGATCCGGGTTGACAGCTCAGTGCGGGGTGGGGCGGGGGGCGCGAAGGCTCAGATTTAACCCTTTTGGTGTTAGAGTCTGAGGAAGGGGGAGGGGATAACCGAGAAGTCCGGTGTAGGATGGATGGAGAGTTGGGATTAAGAAGGGTGGTGGTGGGCGGGGGGAGAGGGCTGCAGAGAGATAAGGGTAGCAGTCGGTGCGGCCGGCCGGGAAGGGGGCTCGAGGGAGGGGGATCGGTGAACTGGGGGCAGAGCGGGGAGGGTGCTCGGTCTTTCCCCACTCGGAAGGTGGGGAAGGGGTTGGGTCCACGCGGGGGGTGGGCGTCTGCGGTTTCTCACCGGTTTCCCGGAGCAGCAGCAGCAGCAGCAGCAGCGGCAGGAGTGGCAGCGTCGGCGACGATCTCGACGGCGAGAGGGCTGCGGCCCGGGCCATGGGGGGGCCCGGGGTGGGACTGGGCCCGGGCGGGGGCCTGCGGGCCACTCCGTGAGCGCCGATCGGCTGGGCGGTCGAGCAGGTGCCTGAGGGGCTCCGGCTCCCGGCCGGTTGCCGCCCGCTCTGCTCCCGCGGCTCTGCTCTCGGGGCCGGGCTCTCCCCGCTCGGCGCCCCCGGCCCCAGGCTTCTCTCTGGCAGCTCGGACTCGCTGACGTCACAGGACCCACCCCTTCCCTCCCCCCCCGCGGAGCCGACCTTGGGCTCTGGCCGCACTCGCTCACGCTGTCCCGCCCTCTCTGAGATTCCACGCCGGTCCTCCCCGGGATTTTATTCCCGCCCCGCCCAGCATTCTGCGCCCGCCCCCTCCCAGGGTTTTACACCTGCCTCTCCCCAGAATTCGATGTTGCCCCTCCCCCAGAATTCAATCTCCGCCTCCCCCGGAGCTCAAACCCCACCCCTTTTGCCCTCCAGGAGACCGCTCGCGCCCCGCCCCCGTCTCCGGGCGGCTGGTTGAGATTCTGTCACGCCCTCTCGGGAGTTTACAGCGGTCTCCGCCCCCCTGAAGCCACGCCTCCGCGACGGCCCCGCCCACCCGCTCTACTGGCAGTGGGTCCAGCCTCTTCCCGGGAACTCGGTCCCGCCTAGTTTCAGCCCCGCGCGAAGTTCTGTCCCCGCCTCTTCAGCTGTAGCTGAAGCGTCGTCACACCTGCGTGAGGCACGTGGGTTCTCATAGGCCCGCCCCCTCCTGGAGCCCCGCCCCCAAGCTGAAACCACCCCACCCACCCACCCACCATGCCCGCCAGGAGACTTTCCTAGTTCTTGCCCCTCGCCCAGTGCCTGTCTCGCTACTGGGGGCGTCTCGGTTTATCCTGTGTCTTTCTAAGCTCTGCCCCGGACTCTGGGCGTCGCTGCGCCATTCCTTTCCAGATTTCTCTTTGCCTCTCTGTGCCTCTGGCTTTATGTCTCTCACAATCTTTGGATCGCCTTCGTCCCTTTATTTCTCTGCCTCTGGAGTCCGCACGTGTCGGAGTCGCTTTGTGTTTCTGGTGTTTCTGCTCTTTGTCTTTCTAACACCGTTCCTGTGTCACTTGGTCCCCGCGTCTCTTTCCATCCCTTTGACTCTGTCCCTGTGTCTCGATGTGCCTTCTTGTTTCTGTCTCTCTCGACGTCTCTGTTCCTGCCTCTGTTCTCTGTGGCTCTCGCTCCCCGCCAACCCCCTGTCCTCTCCTGTCTTCGGTCCCTACCTCCCCGTGACGGCGGCCTCCCGCCAGGGGGCAGCACAGACCGGCCCCCCGCGCTCTGCTAGCCCTGCGGGGCTGGGCTAGGGTCGGGCCTCCAGATTCCGCCAGTCCCTCCCCTTGTCCTTGTCCCACTTCTATCTTCCCAGCCTCCTCGCGTCTTTGTGTCTCTCGCTCTGACTCGGCCCCTTTGTCTCTCCCCGGCGGCTCCCGCTCCTCCCCACCCCCACCTACCTCTTCACATTCCTAGGGCTGACCGGGGGAGCTGGTGAGGCCACCCAGTGTGGCAGGGTGAGGGCGGGAAGCGGGAGGCTGAGGGAGGGGATGCCACTGAGCCCCTGAAATCCCTCCTTTCCATTTCCTCTAGGGTGAGGGTGTCGCCGATCAGCTGGGCGCAGATGCTTGAGACCTTCTTGTCCCCACCAAGAGGAGCCCCTAGACTTGCCCTCCTGCCCCACAGCACACGCCCCAGCTTTCCTCCCCAAAGGGCGAGGTCTCGAGTAGGGGAGACTCTTACTGACCTGCCTTCTCTTGGTAATGATACTATTAATAACCGTATTTAGCACTTACTGTGTGCCATGTACACATTTAAGTGCAGTATATTATCTCAAATAACCCACACCTGACCCTATGTGATAAGGAAACTGAGGCACAGAGAGATGAAAGTGACATGGCCCAACAAAGTTACAAAATGGCAAATCCAGGGGCGCCTGGGTGGCTCAGTCCTTAAGCGACTTCCGCTCAGGTCGTGATCATGCGGTTCCCGGGCTGGAGCCCCATGTTGTGCTCTGTGCTGACAGCTCAGAGCCGGGAGCCTGCTTCAGATTCTGTCTCCCTCTCTCTGCCCCTCCCCTGCTTTCACTCTGTCTCTCTCTCTCTCTAAATTAAATATATATTTTTTAATGGCAAATCCAGATCTGACATATCTTAGTTAATTCCTCGCAAGAATCCCACGGAGGAGACACTGTCGTGATCCCCATCCGACTGAAAAGTGCACGGAGCACAGGGTGGCCATTGGCCCCAAGCCACCCAGCAAGGAAGTAGCAAGCAGGGGTTTGAACCCAGGCAGTCCGTGCTCTTATCCTCTCTACCCTACATGTCTTTCAGATAGCATGTATCTCAGGCTTGGCACAAGCCTGGTATTGGCCCAGCTGGACAAATGTGGGTAGTAAATGTGATCTCTCTGGCCTCTCCCCACTCTGGAGCCAGCCTAGAGGGTCAGGATCTCTGGCTTTTAGTGAGGGCTTTGCCACTAATTTGCTCTGTAACATCCTTGCCTCTGTCCCCACTCCCCTCTCTCCCTTCAACGAAATACCCAGTCCCCAGGGAGATTTCTTCCAGGAAGGGCCCGCAGCACCTGCTCTTTTCTGGCCCTGTCAGTGAGTGAGCTCAGCTTTTCTTTCTGGCTGTTCTTTGTTGGGTATGTTTGAGCCCAGGAGGGAAGCCCCAGGAAGGTAAGCTGGACTTGAACGCCCCTTCACAGGCGGAAGGGGACATACATGAGGCTGCACACTGCCATGTTTATTGACAAATGCCTGGGTGGGTCTCATGCCTGAGGAGTCAACTTTCAGTGTCGAGAAGTCCCATGGCACTTCGCTGAAGAGCCATAGCCTCCGGGAGGTATAGGCACAAGGCCAACGTCTTTCTGATAGAGCTTTGAAGTTGGTGCCGAGTATTTACCTGCCTGGCAACCTGTAACCTCTTTTTCTTCTTCCAACAGTCTACTACCCTACTACCAAGTTTTCCTATAGGGCATCCCCTACACTCAGTCCTTTTGGTTCAGAGGGAGTCTGATCCTGTCCTGGCCAATCAGTGCATTTGATCCCTTGGCCACTAGGATTGGTTCAAAGGTGGGGGTGGGGCCCATTCCTGTCCAATGGGAATTAGCCCTGAGACTTCCTCTTGAATTAATAGTAAAGGAACACAATTTTTTTGATAAGACTTTTATTTTATTTTGTTATATTTTATTTTGTTATATTTTATTTTGTTTTATTTTATTTTATTTTATTTTATTTTATTTTATTTTATTTTATTTTATTTTATTTATTTTTTTTAAAGTAGGCTTCACACCCCGACATAGGGCTTGAGTTCAGGGCCCCGATGACAAGAGGACTTGAGCTGAGATCAAGAGTCAGGTGCTTGGAGTACTTGGGTGGCTTGGTCAGTTAAGTGACTGACTCTTGACTTCAGTTCCAGTCATGATCTCATGGTTCAGTTCATGAGACGGAGCCCCACATTGGGTTCCTTGCTGAGAGTGAGAGCTCAGAACCAGTTTGGGATTCTCTCTCTGCCCCTCCCACTCTCTCTCTCTCTTTCAAAATAAATAAATAAACTGGGGGAAAAAAAGAAAAAAAGTCAGATGCTTAACTGACTGAGCCACCCAAGCACCCCAGGACAGCTTTCTGATGAGACTATTTGAGCCCCTGGATCCAGCTATGCCTGAAGATAGTCAGCCTGGTTATACAAGTGAATAATTTCCCTTTTCATTTACACGAATTTTTTACTTCCATTTTTTTTTTTTTTTTTTTTTGGTCGTTTGCAGCCAAACATATCCTTACTAATAAAAGCTATGGGAGCCCAAAAAAGGCACAGATTCCTGTAAAGTTGCCAGGGCAGGAAAAGGGGAGTGAAAACTTTTCAGAATCCTTCCAGATGCCCAGGCTTTGAAGGACAGGCAAGCTTTATGACAATGGGGGAAACCGGGAAGGGCATTCCAGGAATAGTAAAGTCATGAAGAGACAAGGCAGGGGCATGTGTGAGAGAGGGAGGGGTGGGCTGTGTGTGAGGGGCAACATCTTAGGTCCTAAATGCCAGGTGAAGGGCGGTTCATGCACTTGAGAGCAATAGGGAGCCACAGAAGGTTGTAAACAAGGGTAGTTTACTGCAAACTTGCTTTTACTTCCCGGAGCCCCAGATCCTGCAGGAGATCCCTCTTGCCCCTTCCCCCAGACCCTTGTCCAAGGTGGGAGGGGTCAGGCTGAGGGCACAGGCTGCCATCTGTATGCAAATTGCCTGGGATGCCAGACAGATGAGGGACCTTATGCAAATGTATATCTTCCAGGGAGGAGGGCTGGGACCCTCCTCTCATTAACTCAAGGACCAGGTGCTGAGCACCCCCTTCCTCCCTGGGGTCCCCTCTCTTCCCTCCCCCTAGCCATCTGCTCACCCCCTCTCCAGCTCCCCAGATCCCTCCTGACCAATGTCTGTTCTTACAGTGGTCTCTCTCTCTCCACCTGGTCTCTTCCCTGGACCAAAGGACCCTATTTTGCTTTTCTCTCTTTCCCTCCATTTTCCTCGGATGATGATACTAATAATAAACACATACCGAAAACACACTCTGTGACAGGCTTTGTAGAAACACTTTGCATGGTTATCAAATTCTCTCAACTAGTCTATGACCCTCTATATGTTTCTGCTGTATTTTTTTTTTTTAAACATTCACTTCTGCCATATAGAAAACAAGAAAACCGCACAAATAAGGAGACAGATAGGTGATGAATCAAAGGATGGAACTGAAGAAGCGACTCACAGGGGCGCCAGGGGGGATGGCTCAGTCAGTTGAGCGTCCACTCTTGATTTCGGCTCAAGTCCTAATCTCACGGTTGGTGAGTTCCAGCCCTGTTATCAAGCTCTGCAGTGACAGTGTGGATTGAACATAGGGGCGTCTGGCTGGCTCAGTTGGTAGAACTCGCAACTCTTGGTCTCAGGGTGGTGAGTTCAAGCCCCACCGTGGGCGTGGGAGCCTACTTAAAGAAAAAAGAAACCTGCACAAAAATGATTTCCATATAGATGGGAAGGATGGACGGGTCGAGGCAGCCCCAAGTGTCTGTGTGTCCATAGGCGTTTCTTGTTGGTGACCCCCAGCTTTGTTCCCTGACGCCTGTGCCCAAGCCATGGAGGTAAAAGCCATGGGTGGCAAGCAGGTTTTCAAACAGCTACAGTCGTGGCTGGGGGCGTTTGCCCCCAGGTGGCCCTGACACCCTTTTGGGTGCAGAACCCCCTGGTTCACCCTCCACCGTGAGCATCAGAGCCATGCCGTGAGACACGATTTTAGAGCTGTGTGTGTCCCAGAACTCAGGTGGTGGGGACCTTTGATCACTCGTGCCCTGATCTAAGCGGGTTAACCCACCTCTTCTCTCCAGCTTCTCTCATTTGTTTTAAGCTGATTCAATAAACAGTGGGATCTGAGCATCTTAATCAGGCCGGTGAGCTCTTCTGTACCGGGGGACCCCGGCGTGCTGCTCGGTCGCCTACCAGGAGACTCCCATAGCAGCTCGCCAGTTTCCCAGGGCGATGGACCCCACTTTGTCCATTTTGTGGATGAGCAAACTGAGGACAGAGAAGCAGAACCACTTGCCTGAGACTGGAGGCCAGAGGGCAGAGACCTCCCGGCATGCGCATGCCTTATGGTGGCCCTCCACTGGCCAGATGTGACTGATCTCCATTTGATGGGCTCCGGGAGGTGGCCCCTCGGCCAAGGTCACACATGCCCATCTCCCACCCCCCTCCCGCTGCTTCTCAGCTGCTCCTTTCGGCCTTATTTTCTTTCCCTTTCTGACGGTACTTGTCTTTGAGTTCCAGTTGTCTGGCTCTCCTTGTCCCTGTTTGTCCGTCTCTGCCTCTCTCTCCCCAGATCTCTGTCTCGCTCTTATCTCCTCTGAGCTTCTGCGGTCCACCCCCTTCCCCACCTCCCCTTCTTTCCATCTCTCTCTCAAATCGCTCTTCCTTAGCCTCAGGGAGTCTAACTGGCCTCACTGTTTTTGCTATCTCTCTTCTCTGCCCCGGAAACCCTTCTGTGGGTTCCTCTAAGCCACCCCTCCTTCCCTAGGGAACCCTCCGTTGCAAACACCATGCCTCCCCCGGAGGGCGCGGCTCCACCCTAATTCCATCCCCTCCACAGCTCCGAGAGAGAGAGAAAGCTTCCCCCCATCCTGCAGCTTCAATTCCCTTGGGCTCTGCAAGACAGATTTGAGAATTTTCCTTATGGGAAGAGCACCCCATCCTCCAAGAGGGTGCCGGTTCTCAGCACCCTCTGGACCCTTGGCGCCTCACTCTTCCACCCTCTTTCTTATTCTTTCTCCGTGACATCAGACTTCTCCCAGGTCTTGCAAGGAGGGTGGGGGCAGGGAGTGTCACCTGCGCCCCCTTCCCGTCTCGTCCCCCACAGGAGGCTCTGCCCACAGCCTGGCGTGATGTGACAGACAGCATTTATTCCGGACTCCAGTGTCCACAGATGATGGGAGCTGGGGTGGGGGCAGGGGCCCGGATCCAGTGTCGGACTATGCAGTAGGACGTCAGGTGGGGTGGGGGACCAGTAACGGGGGCGGGAGGTAAAAGTCGCCCGCGCCGGCCGACCCTCAGAGCCTTGGAGCCTCGGAGCCTCGTCCTGTCCCGGGCCAGGTCCCGGGCTTGGGTCCAGGAGCTATTCTGGGGCCTGAGAGTCACATTCCCTGGAGGAAGGTCCCCTCCTCCCCACCGCCCCTCCCTCCCTCCCCGCAGCAGTGGCTGCTGTAGGTCCCTGCCCAGCCTGCAGAGGAAGGAAGGGAAGGGAGGGCCGGGGAGAAGTGGGAAGGTGGGGGCGGGCGGAGGCGTGAGCAGGCCTGGTTCTCTGACGCTGATTCTCTGATGTCTGGTCTAGTGCAGCCTCCCGGAGGCCCTTGGGCTCAGCACTGGGGACGAGGTAGAGAGGTCAGCCTGCGCTTGTGCTCACGAGGGCCCTTCCACCCCTCCCCGCCTCCCCGCAGCTCCCCCCCCCCCACCATCAGGGTGCCCAGGCCCTCACCCACCTCATCTCCGAAGCCCCCGCTGCCATGCCTGGCTCCTCCAGAGGCGCCCCCTGTGAGAAGACCTGTCTGCTCAGGCCGCTCGGACCCTGAGTGGCTCAGCTCTGGCTCCCCAGGTGGCCTGGGAGAGGAGAGGGCACGTTGGAGGCGGTCATGCCTGGGGGAAGGACTGAGGATGGGGCTCTTCCGGTTGGGATGGCCTTGGGGGATGGGGTGGGGGGGTGGTAAAGGCTTTGGGGTTAGGGATGGGTGGGCAGGACCATGTAGGAGTTGGAGATGGGTCTGGAGGTGGCTACGGATTGGAGCATTGGAGCGGAGGGTGGCCGTGAGCTCGGAGGGTTGGAGAGGTTGAGGTTGGCTACAAACCGGGTTTGGGGCTGGGGCTGTCTGGGCATGTGTTCGGGGTCTGGGGTTGAATATAAGATGCGGGTCGGGGTTGGGGTCAGGGCCGGGGATGTGTTTGGGTCTGGGGTTGAGGACGGGAGGGAGCTGAGGTTGGCCACGTGGGCTGGGTTCGGGGTTCAGGTTGGAGGCGAAGTCAGAGTCGGGTGCAGGGGTGAGGTCGGGTCACAGAAGTCAATTCCAGGGTTGCAGGCCACTCACGGAGCCCCCTTTTCCCCCTGCCGGCAGCAGCCGGGGCGACCCTTGCGTCTCATGCAATAGAAGGCAGCAACGACGAGGAGCAGGAGGCCCACGCTGACGGCCACGGCCATGACAGCCACTCCGGCCTGGGAAGTCTGGGGCGCCACTGCAGGGACAGGACGGAGGAGGAGGGGGTCAGCCAGCGGTGCTCTGTGTGTCCCCCCGCCAGGGTCCTGTGCACAACCGCCCCCCCCCCCCCCACCACCAAGTTCCTCACCAGAGCCGAAGTGAAACACGTGCAGGACGTTCCCGTGGGGGTTGGAGGCCTCACAGGAGACCCCGTCTCTGCTCAAGGCACTGGTCACCTTCAGGGTCAGGGAGCTGCTCACCCAGCCCTGCCCTCTGGGGGCCGGCTCTGCTGGCTGTGGAGGCTTGGGTCAGCCCCGGCCCGTGGGCTCAAGGGCTCGGGTGAGGGCAGAGGTGAAGACGGCCAGTCCCCCGGGGAGTGGCTGGCCACGATCGGGGAGAGGGCAGGATTCCCCAAGGGGCTTGGGGGAGGGCGCCTGGGTCCCGCAGGGCTCGGGATGGGGGGGAAGGTCCCTTACACTGCCCCCCAGTTGGCTCCAGCTGAGTTTGGGCTCCGGGTAGCCACGGGCAGAGCAGACCAGCCTGACTTCATCTCCTTCCCTCCAGCTGCCCTCACTCCTGGGCTGGGTCTCTTCTGCCCTTAATTCTGGTGGCCCTGTGGGTGGTGGTGGGGGGAGAGTGGGAAGCCCATCGGAGAAGGGGAAGGAGGAGGAGAGAAAGAGAAGGACAGAGGGGACAGGAACCGAAGACAGAGGCACCAGCCGTGGACCCGTCTCATTTGTCCTGCTCCCCCACCCCCACAGCCGCCCGCCCGCTGTCCCCAACCAAACCTGCCCCATCCCGAACCTTGGACCAGCAGCTTGAAGCTCTGGGAGCGGCTGAGGAGGGGGACGGTGGGCATGGAGGCCTCACAGATGTAGGTGCCCGCAGAATCGAAGGTAATGGAGCTCAGAGAGAGCGTGGGGCCGTTCCCCAGGGGGATTGAGTCCTGGCAGGGAGAGGAGGAGGCGGCCAGGCGGGTGTGAGGGAGGGGGTCGAGAGACGGGAGAGGGTGCAGGCTGAGGGTCCCCAGGCTGCGGGGCTCCTTTCTCTCTCACCTTGGTCCAGCGCAGGGCAGGCGTGGGCAGACCTTGCACGGAGCAGTTCACGGCTGTGCTGTTGCCCAAGGGTAAGGAAAGTTCCTCCCTGGTGCTGAGCTCAAGGGGGTCCAGGTCTGGAGGGGGGGACAGACTGTCACCTTCCCCAGACCCTCACCCACTCGGCTTAGGGGCTCTCTAGGGCGACTGGGTGGGGGTGGGGGGCGCAGATGTGAGTGCACAACCAGAAGAAGAGCTTGTCAGGTGTTTCTCCTTGTTTTCTCTCTCTCTCTCCACGGACTTTCCACGCTCCCATCCAGGCCAAGCCTTGAGCCCACATCTAACTCCAAAACACAGGCCCCATCTCAGCCACCTTCTTCCAGAGCCGATGACTGGGCCCACAGTTAATGCATGACCGGTGGGGGGGGGGGGCTGTGATGGTGGCAAGGTGTTCCTTCTCGGATTGACCACCCAAACCCCTCTACCCATCTTTTCATCGAGCCCCTGTCTGCCCCGCCTTCGAAATGGACCTTCCCACTTCTCTCCGTCTCTGACGTCCGGGTCCGACTGCCCGGACCACCTTGCAGCCACCTCCTCGCCGGTGTCCCCGCTGGCCAGGCTTCCTCCCCTGAGCTGCCAGACGGATCTTTTCGAACCACACACCCGTCAGCCCTGCCCTCCGTGTGAAACCTCGCAGTGGTTGCCCAGTATACAGAGGCCAAATTCTTTGATAAAGCCCCCAGGATCCTGCTTGGTCTGACCTCTACCTACCTCCTCAACCTCACTTCTCACCGCACGCCCCCACCCCCACCCCCACCCCCAACCTTTGTCCCAAACACCAGCTACCCTACTCTCTTGGTTTCTCTCCAGTACGCCATGTTGGGTCCTGCCTCGGGGCCTTCGCACCTGCTGTTCCCCCGGCCTGGGAGCTCCTCTTCCGGCTCTTCGCGTTTCTGATCCCATTCTTTGGTTTTCCCAAACGGCCCCTTCTCAGGGAGGCCTCTCTGTCCCCCCGTGGCGGACACTGAGATTTCCCCTCTAGCGCTGAAGGATTTGTTCTCCCCCAGCTGTTGAGAAGGATGTCAGCTGTCAGCCCTCAGCTGTCAGCCCTCTCTGGGAACTGCCTCAGCTGCGGAGAGCCCCTCGCTCAAGGTCATGCCCCCTTCCTCGGGCAGGCCACGTGCAATGCCCGGTTGGTGTGGGGTTATAAAGGCCCAGCTCCCTTACCCCCAAGTGGGGCCATCCCAGCTTCCCCAGCACCCTGCGGGGCCGACTGAGACCTTTAGACTACAACTGAGACCAATCTTCTGCCTCTGCCCGGTCCTGCTTCCGTGCCCTCCCCAGCCTCCACTCCAGCCTCCATCAGTGGGGATCCCAAGGCGCTTCCCATAAACCTCCTGCCTGGCAGCTCTCTGAATCCGAATCTGCTTCCTGGGGACGGAGACAGACGGAGCCTGCACCACCCTCCATCTAGAACAGTCCCCGCTCGCCTGGCCAGTCCCTCATCCCCTCACTCTGCGTCAGTCCCTATAGGGGCTCCATCGCTACTCAAAGCACCTTGTTCAGCATTCACCACCTGTCTCCCCTACTTGACCGAGATCTCTGTGAAGGGGGGGGGCTGGGCTGTCTCGTTCATAGATGTCTCCCCAGCCCTGGTCACGGGGTCTAGCCCCAGGGAAGGAAGCAGAAGGAGGGCCAAGGAGGAGCAGGGCCTTTGCACAGTGCTCAGGTGCAAGCAGACTCAGAAGGCTGGAAAGTGGATGGTGGAAAGCAGGGGTGTTAACCTGGAAACGGCGAGAGGCGCTCGGCTGGGATGAGGAGACTGCCTTGGTGGGGAGATGGGTCAGCCAAAGGCGCGGCCAGCCAGGTGGGCCTTGAAGGCCGGGGTGGATCGGGGCACTCGGGAGCCACGGCAGGTTCAGAGTGGGGGGATATCAGGTGTGTGCTTTGGAGGGAGCTCCCTGGCTGCTTCGTATGGGAGACTGGAGGGGGCTGGGGCAGGCACCCAGGGGGCAGAGGGGACCATCCAGGCCAGGACGAGGACCCCAGAAGTGGAAAGGGTTGCCGGCGGGGCTGTGTGGGGGTGAGGGCGAGGAGGCCGCTGGTGCCGGGGTCCCCCTGCCCATCCCCCCGGGACGCTCACAGGCCACGCGCAGCTCCAGGGTTTTGGAGAGCTCCGCGTCCTCAGCAGCGTCGTAGTCCTCCACCCTGCAGCCGTAGGTCCCGCTCTGGCCCCGCTGAACCCCCTCCAGGGTCAAGTTCCCCTCAAGATTTGTTTTCAGCACGTCCTCCTGCTTGTCCTGGGTGACCAGGGATGAGGAACCCGGCTCAGGAGCCGCCCTGGTCCGGGGGTGGGGGCGGGGGTCATGCTGGGTCGGGGTCAACCGGGTCAGAGTCAGGGGTCACCGGGTTAGCATCGTGCTAGATCAGAGCCCACTCAAGCAAGGGGGCAGAGGCCCTGCCAGGCCAGGGGCCACCCCGGCTGGGTATCGAGCTGAGTTCAGACTCTCTCAAGTCAGGGCTCAGAGGTCCTGTGAGCTCCTGGGTCAACAGGCAGGCGCCTCGCTGAGCCGGGGGCCACCCAGGTGAAAGGTCAGAAGGCGGCGGGGGCCAATATGTCACAGAGGTCAGGGGCCAGGACTTCCAAAGGAACGACGGGGTGAGTCACCTGAAGGCGGAAGAATGTGTATTCGGGGTTGGGGCTGCCGTCCCCCCGGCAAAACAGCTGGACGGAGTCCCCCTCGCGTACCCAGCCCTCGGTGGTGGAGGGGCTGTCCACCCAGAAATTCACGTGTTCCGTGGGATCTAAGAGAAAGGGCAAAGGGGAAGACGGGTCAGGGCAGACTCATGGTCAGGGTCGAGGGTAGGTCAGGTCAAGGGTAAAAGGCCAGGGCTGGCTCAGGGCAGAGAGGTCAGGCCCCAGCCAAGGGGAAGGCTGCGGTCGGTCAAAGGGTAGAGGTCACATCTGTCACAGCTCAGGTTCCCGCTCATTCTGAGATCAGCGACCAGAGAGGTCACAGGTGGAGCTGAGCTGAGAGTGCAGCTCAAGGGTCAGAGGTCGGCGTGGGCGACAGGTCCGCGAGGGACTCCGGGCCCCCGAGCTGGTGTGAGAGGACGGGGCGTGGTTCGGGTGCGAGGCTCTATGGGCCTCCGGGCGCTGGAGGCGGTCAGAGGTCAGGACGGGGGGGGGCCCCCCCGGAGGGCTTGCGGGGCCAGGCCTCAGGCAGGTGAGGGGGGCCGCGGCCGGGGAGGTGGGGACCAGCCTGGACTCACAGTGCAGGGTGAGGCGGAAGGCAGGGCTGTCCAGGCGGCCGTGCCGGCCCGCGGGCAGGTGGTAGCGCACGGAGCAAAGGAAGCTGGCGTCCCGGTCGGCCTTGTGGAGCCGCAGGTACAGGGTGCTGGTGAGAGACTGCAGGCCTGAGGCCTCCCGCACCGTGCGGCTGGTCATGTAGCCGTCTGGCAGAGAGGGAGGAGGCGGCGGGTCAGCCAGCCCCCCCCCCCCGCCACCACCCGGCGCCGTCCCGCGTCCAGCTGGGCTCCCGCGCCCGCTCACCTGAGTTCACCTCCATGGGCACCTCCAGCCGCTGCCCGTTCCGGTACCACGTGATCTGGGGGGCCGGGTTCCCGTTCCGGCTGTTGCAGGTGGCGATCTAAGGCAGACACAGGCGTGGCCCTGGGCCCTGAGGTCGGGGCGGGGGGGACCCGACTTCTCCTCGCTCCGGATACAGGAGTCTGGGTTCCCCAGCCCTCTCCTCCCCCAGGATGCAGGAGTGCAAACCTCCCCCCACCTCCCAGCCCCCCCGCCCCTGGAATCCAGGTCCAGCCCGAGGTACCTCCTGGGCAAAGTCATCCACCACAGACAGGATCCCTTTGTTGGGGGAGACCTCGGTGGCCTCTGGTTTTGCTGTGGGGGAGACGGTCGGGTCAGGAGCCCCTCTCCTGGGCTCTCGCCCAACCGCCTCTTCCGTGGGGGGGGGGGGGGGCCCGCAGACACTCACCGAACATGTGCAGCCGCGTGGTGGCCTCGGCGCTGCCCGCCGCGCCCGCCTTCACCACGCACACATAGTTCTGCTCGTCGCCCACCTGGGCCTCGGTCAGCACCAGGCGCCCCCGGGCGTCCAGCTGGTACGGGGGGCTGCGGCCCCGAGAGTCATGCACCGTGCCCTGCAGCTCGGAGCCCTGCAGCTCGGCCGAGGCCAGGCGGTGGCGGACCCCAGAGCGGTCTGCCTGTGGGGGGGTGGGGGGCGGGGGCGGGGCTCAGCTCCAGGCCGCCTGGCCTGCCTCCCCCAGTGTCTCTTTATCTCTCTCCGCGACCTTTTCCATCTGCTGCTCTCTGGGTCACCTGCCTCCTCTTGTCACCTCCCTCCGGTCCCCTGTTCCCTGGCCTGTGTGTCAGTTTCCTCTCCCCAGGTCCAGGTCCCTTGTTCTCCATCACACTCTGTTCTTATCTCTCTTCCTCTCTCTGTCTCCCTCTCCAGCCCTGTGTCTCTGCCTCTTATCTCCTCTTTTTTCCTCTCTCCTTCTAGTCCTGCACCCCTGGGGTCTCCCGCTATCTCCTTGTCTGTCTCTGAATGGTCTCTCTCTGGAGCCCGCGCTCTGAACGGGGCGTCTTCTTTCTAGTCTCAGCTGTGCCCAGACACCAGGGGACCTTGGAGTGTCCTTCCCCTGGCGGGGTCTCAATTTCCCCATCTGTAAAATGGAAAGGCAGCTGGATGGAGCCCTTAGGTCCTTTGGGCTCGGAGGAGGGAATGCACGTTCGCAGCCCTGTGGTGCCCTGACCCCCAGGCCCCTTGGCCACCCTCTGGCCCCCAGCCTGCAGCACTCACCAGGAACCATTCCAGCACAAAATGGTCGTGGGCCCCCAGGGGGGTGCAGTTCAGGGCGACGGGCTCCCCTTTCATCACCTCCACCAGGGAAGGCACGGATAAGTGGACCTCGGCCTGGGCACCTACAGGAGAGCCACTGAGCTCTTTCTGCCTCTGTTGGGGACAGCCCTCCAGACAGAGCCCCTCCTCCCCCAGGTCCCAGGAGTCCTGGCTCCCAGTGCCCTCCTCCCTCAGACCCAGGGTCCAGGACCCCAGCCCCTCCTCCCTCCCATCAGCATTTGTCTCCATCTCTCTCCACAGGACTACGGGCTCCTCCCCCGGGCCACATTGGGCCCTGGCTGCTTCTGTCCAATCCTCCTGGGGTAAGACCGCACCTGTCCTTGTGCTTTCCACTAGACCAGCCGCCCCCCAAGGGCAGGGCCAGCTCTGGCTCATCCCTTGGCCTCCAGCACCCTGCGCAGGGCCTGGCACGTCGCCAGGGATCTGTGTCTCTCACTCTGGGTCTCCATCTCTAGTCCCACAGTCCCTGCCTCTCTGTCAGCCTGACAGTCTGTCTCCGTCTCTCTCAGCCCCTGGGTCTCTGTCAGGAGTCGGGGGCTGGGGCTGCAGCTGAGGCAGAATGGGTGTGTGGGGGCGGTCAGGGGGGACAGGGCTGGGCAGGTTTCAGGAATGTGGGAGGGACAGGCTGGCCCAGACCTGCCCGGCCTGGCACCAGATCCCCCTACCCACCCCTTGGCCCCTCTGCCTCTTTGCCGAGCAGGGAAGGGGATAAGGTGTGTCCCCTCCGATTAGGCGAGCGGTGAGGCCCAGGATGGCGGGTCCTCAGGGAGAAGGGAGCGGGAGTGGGGGCGGCTGGACTCCTGTCCCAGGATCCTGGCAGACAGAGCTGTTCCCATTGGAGAAACCATGCTCTCTCACCCCCTGGGCTGGCATCCTGGCATCAGCTCTCACTTCTGAGAACCTCCCTTTCCTTCCCCGCCCAGCTTGACCCAGCCCTGCCCCTGGGGACCCACTATTTGCCATGCTTGTGCCGGGGGCCTGGATTCCCAGGCACCCACCTCTGGCCCAGGCCTGGCCCAGGGGAGGGCTGTGGGGCCAGGCTGGTGCCTGGGGCTAGTCTGAGCAACAGACAGGAGGAGGATGGAGAGATCTCTCTTCCCTAATCTCTCCCATCCCTCTGTCCCTGGCTGCCGGCCCCTCAAGGCCTCCTCCCCATCCCACCACCACGCAGGTGTGTGGATTTATCTGGGCCCCAGGAAGAGGGCACGGTCACTCGGAAACACTGTTCTGCCGTCACTGCCCAGGGCCAGCGCTCCAGCCCTTCCGCGAGGGAGGGGAGTTCTTTAGAGCCTGGCTCTGAGTCCAGATCGGGGGAAGCCTCAAACGCATGTGGTTCCCTGCGATCTAGCTGGAAGGTCCCCGACCCTCGCAAAACTTGAGAACCTTTCAGAGGGAAGCCCCGGGGTCTTGGTCTCCTGTGTCCTGGGGAAGCCACTCCGGCCACTGGAGGCCTGGACCTTTGGGTCTGAGGAAGCAGGAGTCCCGGGACTCCGATTCCAGGGGCTGAGGGCCCCTTCGCTCCTTGGTCCCGAGCGCGGAGGGGGCTGGCTTCTCAGGTGGTGACTAACCCGCTGCCTGCCGGCGTCTGCCCAGCCCCTCTGCCGGGCCGTCCCCAGCTCGCTCGTTGGGAAGGGTATCCCCCGTGCTCCCGTATCCCTCCTCCCCGGGGCTCCCACGTTTGGCTTCCTGGGGTCGAGGAGATCCCCTTCCCCCTTCCCTTTCCCGGGGTCCCCGGGGGCCGCCCCCAGCGGCTCCCTGCTCTCTGCCCCGGCCGTACCTGGGTGCGCCCCCAGCAGGAGCGCGAGCACCAGCAGCCTGGGGGCCCTGCGCGCCCCGGCCAGGGCGTCCGGGGGCTCCATGTTCGCGGCGGCGGCAGCGGGCGGCGATTGCCCGGGCTGCGGCTCCGGCGGCCGCGGGGCTGGGAGCGATCAGGCCCCGCCCCTGGCAGCCCCGCCCCGCCCCGCCCTCCCGAGCCCCCCCTTGGGTCTCCCCCCTCAAACCCGGGCGCCCCGCCAAGACCTCCCACTGCCCGGAGCGGACCTCCCAGCGCCCGGCCCGGGCCCGGAGCGGGGCTCCCTCTGCCCCCAAGCTCTGGGCTGCCTGGCTCGGGCTGACCGGTGCCCGCGGCGGTGGCCTGACCGACCAGTCTAACCAGTGTCCTGGGCTGTGACCTCACCACCCCGCTGCGGCCGCCATCCCCCCTAATTCGGACCAGGGGTCATCACGGCAGGTGACCGGGGCTTGCCCAGTTGATTTTACCCAGCCGACCCCGCACAACCAGTGAGTGGCCTGCGCTGGCCTCTCCCAGGGTAACCGGTGGTTCCCAGCATGACCGGGGGCTTGCACTCCCCTCTCCCAGTACAACCAGCGGTGCCCCGCCTGATCGGTGGCCTAGAGCAGCTTCCTCCAGGGTGCCTGGTGAGGCTCTTCCCTGGAGCCCGTGCTAGGGGCTGCTTTCCTGTGTGACCAGTGGCCTGGAACCCATCAGTTCAATCTCTTAAATTTCACGGCCTTCAAACCTCAGTTCAGCCCGGGTCTCTGTGATGATGGGGGGGAGGGGTGGGGAGAGCGAGTGCTGTGGGGTGCTCTTTCCTGGGCTCTCCTCCACTCCGTAGGGCCCTCCCTCTCTTCTCCCCATCCAGGGAATCCCAGGAATGCCACCCTCCTTCCTCCCTTCCTCTCCCCTTCACTCCCTCACAACCTTGGGGGGCAGGGCAGGAGAATTAGGCTGGAGGGAGCAGGTGAGAGGGGGAGGGGAGCAGGCTAGGGCGCCTGAGGGGAGGAGGGAAGAGCAGAGCTGTGGGTTGGAAGGGTCACAGGTCAGTTGGGGGGTCACAGATCAGACTGTCCGAAGCTTCTCACAAGCCAGGTCTGACTGGGACAAAATCCTCTGGGGGTGGGGGTTGGGGGGGGGGCGGGAGAAATGTCACTGGTTATATAGGGAGTAGCTAGCCCTGGACACTGGTCAGAATGGGGGGGGGGGTGGTCACTGGTAAGATGCCTTTGCCCATCAGACACGGAAGGAAGGCTTCAATTACAGGTCAGCTTGGGAGTTGTTGGTCAGACTGGTCAAGGCGCTACTTTATTCTTTGGTGATACAGGAGAGCAACCGTTACACCGGCAGAAGAGACCCTTTAGTATTAGTCACACCGTTGCCTCCTCCGGGATGCCCTCCCTGCTCCCTGGCTGGATCAAGGGCTCCCCCAACCCCCTGGGCTCCCCCACCCCGGTCCTGCACACTCTGGGTCATCCTGGAGATGACCACCACTCTGGGGATTAAGCTGTCCCCTCACTGGACTGTAAATCCCTGAGGGCAGGGCCGGGGCGGTCTCTGTTGGTCACTGCTGTGTCCCCAGCATAAGGCCAGACACAGAGCAGGTGCTCAGGGAAGGTTTGCAGGGCTCAAAAGTCAGGAGCACACGGGCTCACTGGAGCACCGCAGGACACATGATACAAAGTCACTCATGGACATGGGGTGCCTGGGTGGCTCAGTCGGTTAAGCATCTGACTTTGGCTCAGGTCAAGATCTTGCGGTTTGTGGGTTCGAGCCCCGTGCTGAGCCCCGTGCCGAGCCCCGTGCCGAGCCCCGTGTTGAGCCCCGTGTTGAGCTCTGTGCTGACAGCCTGGAGCCTGCTTCAGGTTCTGTGTTTCCGTCTCTTCTCTGCTCTTCCCCTGTTCGTGCTCTGTCTCTCTCTTTCTCAAAAATAAATAAACATTAAAAAAATATTCACACTCACTCCTGGACAAATACACCTTCAAGGGCTCCCTGGGACCAGCTCACACACTGCGACCCCCGACACCCACTCCCCAGCTCTTCTGGCTCCCGCTCGTGCCCCTGTTGCTTGGGCTGGACCCTAGTAGGCACCCTCTCATCAGTCCATCTTCCTCAAGAATCCAACCGGCCAAGGGTCTAGGTGAAGAGAAGGACTGGTGTGGAATGTGAATGAGGGAGGGAAGGCATAAATACCAGCCACAGTCCCTCACAGACCTGCAGAAACGGGTACCCTAACGTCATCTGCCCTCATCCCCTACCATTTCTTCCCACAAAACAGCCGGAGGGATCCCGTTAAAATGGGAGTCAACCCACGTCACTCTTCTGCTCAGAATCATTCCAGGGTTCCTCCCAAAGTAAAAGCTAAAGTCTACTCCATGGCTCACCAGGTCCTCAGTCCTTGGTACCTCCCTGACCCCATCGTTCTTTCTCTTCCCCTTTGCTAGCTCTGCTCTTGCTGCGCTGGCCACTTTGCTTCCGTGCCATTCCTCCAATGCCAGCCGTGTGCTGGCCTCAGGACCTTTGCACTTGCTCCTCCCTCTGCCGGGACATTCTTGTCCACACAGCTCCCTCCTTTACTGGCTTCAGAGCTCTTCTCCAACATCACCCTCATCAGTTTCCCTTGACCATCTTATTTCAAATAGCAATTCCTGCTATCCCAGCCATTCCTTATTTCCCTTATCTTACTACATTTTCCCTCCATAGCACTGATGCAACATGCTTATGTTTTATTGTCTTGCGTAGAACATAAGCCCTAAGAGAACCGAAACTTTGTTTTGTTTACCACTGAATCTCCAGCGCCTAGAACAGTGCTTGGCAGGAGGAACAGAGTAAATACGAATGGAATAAACGAATTTCCCAGTCCCATCCTTCCTGTCTCATGTGTATATAGTACACATTTCATATTTATTTATTTTTTATAACTATTTTTTTCTATTTATTTGAAGCACAGTAAAAAAAAATTGGTACACTTTGGAAATTCAGTGGCATAGTTATTTAATTTTTTAAATGTTTATTTATTTTTGAGAGAAAGAGAGAGAGAGAGAGAGAGAGAGAGAGAGATCCCAAGCAGGCTCTGTGCTGTGAGTGCAGAGCCCGATGCCGGGCTCGAACTCACAAACTGTTGCGATCATGACCTGAGCCGAAATGGGAGAGTTGGCCACTTAACCGACTGAGCTACCCAGGCGCCCCCACATTTTATTCATTTCATTTTGTTTTAGGGAGAGAGCAGGAGCAGTGGGGGGAGGGCGGGGGGGGGGGCGGGGGCGGTGCAGAGGGAGCCTGACACGAGGGCTCCCTCCCGTGACCTTGGGTTCATGACCTGAGCCGAAATCGAGAAAGAGTCTGACAGTGCAATGGACTGAGCCTCCCAGGTGCCCCTGGTGTCACTACTTACACATTGTCATTAACAAGCCTCATTTTTCCTCTACAGCTCCTCCCCCCCTCCCCCATCCTCAGTTTCCCTTTCCAGGTTGCTTGCCCTCAACAGTGGCCCTGGAAGCAGATGATTCTCCTTTTGAAGTCCATTTAGGAAGGGCAGGTGTAGCCCAAGTTTATGTCCTCATGCTTAAGTCATTCCCCTCGCTTCAGCTTATTCCGCGGGCCTTTCATCGTCTCCCGTCATCAGAAGAAGGGCGAGTACAGTACAGAAGGCATTCCCAGGGAGAGACCACAGTCACGTAACTTTGATCACCGTAGATTGTTTGAACTGTTCTTTTTCGTCGTTAGGTGTTGCTTATATCTCAGTGTACCTAGCTTGTGAATTAAACTGTATCGTAGGTTTGTCCAGACATCCACGCACTAAGTCGCTAGTCGAAAACAAAGTATGGCTGGCGTTCGATACCCTCTGTGGTTTCAGGCATCCAGTAGGGGTCTTGGAACCGTCCCCCTCGTGGATAAGGGGGACGAGTGTGTCCATTATTTTACACACACTGTGTGATGGTCCACTTGAAACTAGTTCGCAGCTTGGGCAACACGGGATCAGGATACGTCTGGAGGGGAATGGTGATTCCCCCGTCATTCCAGATTTGCGTCTGGAAGATGGAACCATCGGGAGTCTGTGTTGTCTTGGAGGTCACTGTGTGTGCATTTTGGGTTGGACAACAAGAGTTAGCTGTGCAGGGAAAGTTTAGATAAGAACTTTAAAAAAAAAAAAAAAAACGTTTTCTATTTATTTATCTTCAAGTAATCTCTGCACCCAATGTGGAGGCTGAGCTCAGAGTCCTGAGGTCGAGAGTCACACGCTCTTCCGAAAAGTGTTCAACATGTATTCATCTTTGAGAGAAACGGAACGTGAGCGGGGGAGGGGCAGAGAGCGAGGGAGACGCAGAATCCGAAGCGGGCTCCCCGCTCTGAGCTGTCAGCACCGAGCCCGACGTGGGGCTCGAACTCGCGCACCGTGAGATCATGACCTGGGCTGAAAACAAGGGTGGGATGCTCAACTGACAGAGCCACCCAGCTGCCCCCGTCCTGCTATGCTTTGAATCAGGAACTAATAATGCCAAAAAGCGGGGACTGGTTTCTCTGGGACACCTTCTATCTTCCTAAGATGCCTGCGACGGTATCTCTCGTTCCATATGCTACAACCCCACCTTGACGCTCCACTGAGGTGGGGGGGGGGGTGTCTAGGTCCCTTCCTCTTACATCTGTGCCCTTTGGGGACTCACGTGTAAAGATGAGAACGGGGCAGGGGTGATGCTGCAGGACTCCCAAGATTAGGTAGCCTCTGCCTGGGTCACTAGAAACCTCTCCATCAAGCCTTCAGCCACCACGTAAGCAGCCAGACTGCCTCAGGGGACCACGCTGTGGGGCGGGGCGGCGCCTAAACTCGAAGCTTGGCCACCACCCGGAGAGGTGCGATTGCACCCTGCCCAGAACCACAGGGCCGAGCCCTTCCCCAAATCCTGGCCCATGAGAGATTCTGTTCCCTTTCACGGCTCCCTTTCCCATCCTGGTTCTCTAAAATCGTTCCCCTCTGCCCTGGGATACCTTCCCCACATCTTTTCAGTCCCAGCTCGGATGTCTCCTCCTGGAGGCCCTCCCTGACCTCCCAGGCCGGGTCAGCTGCCCGCTCTGGGCCCCTGTAGCGTCCCGGTTTCCCCCATCCCAGCCCTGCCCGCGCTGGGTCATCACTATCTGTCCTCCACTGGGCTGTGAGCCACCAGAGATGGGGGGGGGGCGGGTAGTGATTACTGCTCCGTGCCAGCCTCATCCAGCCTGGGCTGGGCACAGCGCAGGGCAGGGCTCACGGCTTAAACCGAAGTGGAGGGAGGCTTGAACCTCCGAGATGAGTGATGAGGTACCGAGACACTTCTTCAGTTTGATTTGGACTGGAAATCACTGTTACTCTGGGAGAAGATCCCAGGGAGGGATGGAAGAAAGAGAAGGTTAGGAACGCTGGGCAAGACCAGGTGTGTACCTCTTAAAGAAACGAGAGATCTGTTGGAGTAGGGGCTCGGGACTTGGATATCTGGGTCTGGGTTCAGGAATTAGTATTATTTTTTCATTAATGGGGTAAGGGGGTTGGTTGCCTGATTCTCTGAAAACTTGGGACTCCGGGCTCCTGGGTCTGAGGGAGGGGGCTGGCGGCCGGGACTGTTGGGTCTGAGGGAGGAGGCTGGAGGACTGGATTCCTGAATCCAGAAGAGCTGGGTTCCCCACCATTGCCCCTCCAGACCCCTGGATTCAGCAGGTGGCGATCAGGCCTCAAGGACCACCTGTTCCCAATGTCAAGCTGCCCCCTGGTGGCTGCTGTAGTTTTCTCCACACATCAGACGACAGACCAGGCTTGGCAGTTTATTATTCACAAACCCCTTGCAGCCCCTGGGGCTCCCTTTAGCAGCACGTGTGGTGCCCTGCAAGGCAGAAAGAGAGGTGGGTCAGATACTATCCCAGTCAGGTTGGGGGACAGGGCAGGGCCAGGCCGAGGGAACCTGGCCAGCGCTGGGGTGGGGTCGACTCACCGGCCCCCATGCCTGGGCAGCGATCACGGGCCCCACGGGGGCAGCCAGAGGGGTGACTTTTCCTTCAGGAGTTTCTGCAGTGGAGAGAGTTGGAAGAGGGGCTATTGATTTTCTGGAACCAGTGTTTTTCCCTTCTGCCCCCCATCCCATCTTCCTTCAGACCTGGGAGCCCTGGACCCCAGCCGCCTCTCCACTCACCCTGTGGCTCCCTCCCTGGCCTGAGGGTTGGAGGTGATTTCCCATGGGGCTAAGGCCACAGTCTTAATTCTTGGCAAGGATAGAGGGCCCTGAAGTCTGGGGAGGGCCAGAGGTACCTGGAGGGGAGGAGATTAAGAAGTGTCACAGCTGAGCTGCAGCGAACTGTCATTTCATAGGCCCAGATGGTGGTAACACATGGGTGGCTGGGGCCAGGAGGAGGGAGGGACAGCACAACAGTCTCGTCCTTGTCCATGCTGTTTTTTTCCCTAGCACCTCTGGCTCGAGTAGGAAGTTCTGTTTGGCCGTCTGTCCGTCCGTCCATTCATCCATCCATCCTTCCATCCATCCATCCTCCCTCCCTCCCTCCATCCTTTCCACTCACCCATCCATCCATTCATCCATCCATCCATCCATCCATCTCACAAGCATTCCCGGAGCGTCTACAGTGTGGGGCCAGGCACCTTCTAGGCTCTGAAGAGACAGCCATGAACCAGGCAGACAAAATCTCTGTCCTCATGCCGCTGATAAATTTACCGAGCAAAAGACTTACCATGAGTAATCAGTGCATGAACAAGGAACTATCCACAGAGTATTAAGTGACCTTCAGGGAACTGGAATAGGCCTGGGGAGAGTGGGGGGCGACTGGGGAAGACCTCTTAGAAGGGGGGCGATGGAACACAAGGCTGAGTGTGACAAAGATGTAAGCAGAGGTCCTGTGGTGCGTGGGGGGCTTATGGCCTGTTAGGACAGCAGTAGTCCCGTTGCTGAAAAGGAATTGGGGGGGATGGTAGGAGGTCAGAGAGGTGGAGACGGGTCAGGTCTCCGGGCCCTGTGAGCTGTGGAGGGTATGTTGGCTTTTTCTTGGAGCCCTGGGGGAATTAGTGGGGACTTCTGAGAGGTCAGGGAGGGGTATGATCCAGGTTACGTAACCCAGGCTTGCTGACTTCATCGGGACCTGTGGGGCCCACGCCGGGCTGATTGCCATTCTCCAGGTGGAGACAGCGAGGACGGGAGAGGTCCCCAGTGGCCAGCAAGGGGCCAGGGTCCCGCCCAATGACAATCTTGCTGCCTAGGGGTGGGTTTCTTAGATGGAGAACAGCACACGCAAACCGTACCCACATTGACACTGGCCTTTGCCATGATGCCCATTTCACAGACAAGGGAAGAGAGGCCCACAGGAGTGGAGGACGGAGTCTGGAGTCTCGAGCCGCGGGCCTGGGATCCATTCCTGACCCTGTCATTTTAAGCCGATGGCCTCCACATCTCCGAGGCTCGGTGTCCCGTGCTTTACGGCAGGGATCACAACAGTACCCACCTCACGGGGCTGTCATGACGGTCAAAATTAATACACGAAACACAGGGCCGGGTGCCCAGCAATTCAGACACACGTTAACACGTTAACTATGCTCATTACGGCCGTCACTTTGCTGGGAGGCAGGACCCCCCGGGGGCCATCCCTCTTACAGCATGTTTTGAAGAACCAAGGGGGTAGGAGTTGACTGGAATTTGAATCAGGCAGGGTTTGGGGAGAAGAGGAGAGGGCACGCCAGGCGGAGGGCACAGCCCGGGCCAAGGTGTGCCCACGTGGCCGGAGGCGCCCCCCCTCCCCCACCCCCCAGCCTGCCGTCCTGGCCGCGTCCCCCCTCATTGTCCTCTGGGAGCCAGCTGAGTGCCTCCTAATGTTTCCATTTGCCTTGGGCTGCAGGTCTGGATCTGTTTTTAGCTTCCCTGGCTGGTGTCACCGCCACCCCCCTTCCTGCTGGCTCACTTGTTTGCTGCGGTCGAAATAATGTTCCCGGACTTCCTGAGCTGTTTGTTTGAAGACGCCTCTGTATTGATTGAATCTTATGTGTACTCAGCCTAACACAGATGGGCCCCTCCCCAGCAGGCCAGGGTCTCGGAAAATCCTGGGGTAGGAAGTAGGGGGTGGGGAGGAGCAAGAAGGCTGGGGCTTGCTTCCAAGATCAGCAGATAATGGTAGGGTTTTCTAAGCACCACGCCCACCCCCCCATCCCCCCACCCCCCGCCCCCAACACCAGGTTCTCTTGTATCAGCCTGTGAAATTTTGACAGGTACAGTCACCTCTCTGAGCTTTTTCTCCTCTGGAAAATGAGGAGGGGAGCATTTCTTTCATTTTTTGTTTACTTCACAGGGCTGTTGGGAAGGCTCTGTTCCCTGGATTCCTTGAAAACCTATTTACTGAGCACCTACTATGTGCCAGGCACTGTTCTAGACTCTGGAGATCCAACGGAGAAGACGAAGTCCTAACCTTCGGGAGGGTGGCAACCGGCTGACGGTGACAGAAAATTATACGCTTCTGCCAGGTGGTGGAAAGAGCTATGAAAATCAGCAGGGGGTGGGGTGCTATTTTCAATAAAATGGGGGTGATCGGGGAAGGCCGCCCTGGGGAGGAGATGGGAGAGAGCAAGCCTGGGGGACAGGAGACCCGGGCAGAGGGGACAGCTGGTGCAAAGGCCCTGGGATGAGACATGCCTGGGATGCTGGAAGGAGAGCCAGAAAGCTGGCGAGGGGTGGCATAAGGAAGTGAACAAGAGGGCACAGAGGTGGTGGGTGCCAGATCGCCCAGCACCTGGTCAGTGGGTGCCGAGGGGGAGCGCAGGACCTGGTGCCCCTGAGGGACCCCGGAGCTGAACCAGACCAGCGTCTGACTCACCATTTTCAGCCGGCCTTTAGCTGGGGACACATTCAGCCGAGGGGGGGCTGAGGAAGCCACCTGGGAGTGATGGAGGGTGGGGAGGGGACTGTAAGTTGCCGTTTTCTTCCTACCTACGTGTCCTTCTGCTTAGAGTCCCAGCATTCGGGCACTCTTCCAGGCTTTGGAGATACAACAGAGAATAAGGCAAGGGCCTAACGCTCAGGGGAGTTTCATCTGGAGAAAGCCAGAGCCCCAGACCCTTGGGAAAGCAAAAGTCCAGGCCCCCAGGACCCGACTCCTGTCACTAGCCCCCTCCTCCCTCAGACCCAGGATCCAGGTTGCTGACCCTTCCTCCCTCAGACCCAGAGGGCCCTGCCTGGCCCTGCTTACCTGCCCCAGCTCCTCGTCCCCATCTTCCTGGTCACTGCTGGACCTCAGGTACTCGGCAGTGGCCGTGGCTTCCTCTGGCTTCCCTTGAAATTGATGGATACTCACGGCCTCTTGGCCCTTGATCTCACCGCGGCAGAAGGGGCACGTCTGGCTTTCAAAGTGCTGGGGGTGGGATGGGAAGGGATATAGGGTCAGGGTCTCCCTGTCCCTAGGGCCACAAGGGCCCTCTTGTGCCTTAGGACCACAAGGGCCTTCCTCCCCACCAGAGGGATGTGCTGAGGACAGATGGAGGGAAACAGAGGGAGAGGAGTCAGGCAGAGAGGGGCTGGGAAGTGCAGGACTGACGGGAAGGGGGGCGGGAGCCAAAGGGGGTCCGGAGGGGCACAGAAGCAGATAGCCCAGGGGAGCCGGGTGTTGTTGGGGTCTCAGCTGTCCACGGTGATGATGCTGTTGCCTAGGAATGCCTGAGCACTGGCCTGGGCCCATGTTAATCGTGGGGAGCCCCACAGACATCCGCCCCCCTACCACCGCTGGGGCCAGCCTTGTTGTGGTTCCACCGGCCCCTGTGGGTCTTAGGATCATAGGACCCACCTCATCAACAACCACCCGTGAGCTCTGAAGACCAAGATCGATTACCCATAGGTCCTGGGGAGTACGTGGCCTGCCTGGGGCCACACGGTGAGGTCCCAGGTAGAGACGGAGGGAAGACACACGCACCAGGGGGCTCTGCCTTTATTAGGGGCTGAGTGGGGGGGGGGGTGCCTTGGAATTCATGGGCTCATTCTCTATTGGTGAATTTAAGGCATTGGGGTGTGGGAAGGGAAAAGCGGGGTCACTTAAGGGGTCAGCTGGCTAGGTTTTCCCGGGTTGTCTTTCTTTCTTTCTTAAAAAAAAATTTTTTCCCCAATGTTTATTTATTTATTTTGAGAGAGAGACAGACACCCAGAGCATGAGCCGGGGAGGGGCAGAGGGAGCGGGAGACACAGAATCCGAAGCAGGCTCCAGGCTCTGAGCTGTCAGTACGGAGCCCGACGCGGGGCTCGAACTCACGAACCGCGAGATCGAGATCGTGACCTGAGCCGAAGTTGGAGGCTTAACCAACTGAGCTACCCAGGCGCCCTTTCCTCCCACCCACACTCCGGGTTTTCTTAAAGGGGAACTTCATGTGGGGTGGCCTGTTTCCTTATTCGGGTCATTTTGCTAGGACCTGCATCCTCCAGCCCTACAGTGGGGCAATGTGTATTCAAGAATGTCCTTGAGACGCATGCCTCAGCCATCACAAGCTTGCAAACACTTCCATTACAATCACAAAGCTTCCCGTCAGGCACCTACCATACACAGGGGCCACTGCCCTCTTTCCCCAAGGGCTTGGATCCTCACCATGGCTCTTGGGAGGTGACTACTATCAGCCCGGTTCTCCCGAGGAAGAGGCTGAGGCTCAGAGAGGTGAAGCCACTGGCCCCAGGTCACCCAGCCAGGGAACAAGGAGCCCTTTCCGCTAATAAGGAAGCCAGAGAACGAAAAGCGGAGGCGAGAGATGTAGGGTAAGACGGAGACAGAGACACAGAGGCGGACACGTGGGCTCCTGTTCACTGCTCCCAAGTGACCCTGAGCCAATCTCTGCCTCTCCCCGGGCCTCAGTTTCTCCATCTGATCCATGAGGCGTGATCCCTCATGCTAGGGACTTCTAGCATGAAGGTGGAAGCTGGGGGGGGGGGGGGGGGCGGTGGGTGGGGGGAGACTGGGCGGGAAGGCAGGGCGGTCGGACCCACCTGCCAGGTAGCCAGGCAGCTGCCACAGAGCAGGTGTCCACATGGCTTGATTTTCACGTCCTTGTCCCTCTCGGTACAGATCTTGCAGAGCTCAAACGTGGAGTCCATGGCCCAGTACAGCTTCAGCTGCTCCTAGGAGGCCGGAAGATGGGGAGGATGGAGAGGGGTGGTGTTAGCCATGGGGATCCAAGTCAGGCCACAGGACGAAAGTCCCGAACGTCCGTGCCAGCCCCGAACCCTCCTAAGTCCAAGGCCGTGTATCCGGCGGCCTCCTACCTGTACCTGCCTATGAGACTTGTTCCCTGGGGTGGTCTCTATGCAGGGTTGCCAGACTGAGCAGCTAAAAATACAGGATGTCCTGTTATGTTTGATTTTTAGGTAAACAATGAACCTATTTTGGGGTTTAAGTATATCCCAAGGGTTCTGTGGGATATACTTATACCAAAAGATTTCCTTTGTCGTTTCTCCCTCGCCCGTGGGGTGGCTGTGAAGACTACACTGATACAGGGTCAAGTGCATTAGCCATTCTGACAACCTCAGCAGTATCATTTCCTGGTTTAATCCCCACAAAACTCCCCGGGGAAGGGGCAGGACGAGCTGTCTTTTCCAGAGAAGGAACAGAGGCCCAGAGAGGTCAAGTGATTTACCCCCAGGTCATGTGGCCACCACACCAGCACGGAAACCCACAGCCTCTGGGATTCTAGGCCTGAGTCTCTAGGGAGAGAACTCCTGCGTTAAGGCCCTCGGGGGGCACAGTACACAGGGACAGGGACAGGACAGGCCTGGGCCTCACCTCCGACACATGGATGCGCTGATGGGGTTCCATCTGGCAGAGTTCAGTCAGGTCTGGGTTGTGGTTCTTCCCATCTGGGTAGAGGAAGCTGGGCGAAGGAAAGACGGGGGTACCGAGGGCCGTCTGATACTCCTCACCCCAGACATGGGCCCAGAGCCCCCCGGATGAGCATCGCTCCCAAACCCATCCTTGGCCTGGGGATCTTTTCCCTCCCCTCTCCTCAAATTGGGACTTTCCAGGGCAAGCTGTGACTCCTCAGGCCCCGGGGCAGGGCCGTGTCCCCTCAGATTCCCCAAAAAGGGCACACGAGACCTTGGTGGCTGAAGCTCTGAAAACACAAACTCAGATCAACAAGAACCAGGAAACTGATTACATCCTAGGCTTTGACCTCCCAGAGTACCCCCCCCTGTCCCTGTCCTCGAGTGTTCAGGCTCAAGCAGAAGACATCTTTGGGGCGCCTGGATGGCTCAGTTGGTTAAAACATCCGACTCTTGATTTCAGCTCAGGTCATGATCCCAGGGTCGTGGGTGCCTAAGTACAAGCCTGGGATGTGCTGTATAGAGAACATACGGGTGTCAGATGAGCCTCGTTGAGACGCAAGCTCACTGTGAAAGTATCAGCTATATATATATTAAAACATGGTTTTTTGTTTTTTTTTTTTTTTTTTAACGTTTATTCATTTTTTGAGACAGAGAGAGACAGAGCATGAACGGGGGAGGGTCAGAGAGAGGGAGACACAGAATCTGAAACAGGCTCCAGGCTCTGAGCTGTCAGCACGGAGCCCGACGCGGGGCTCGAACTCATGGACCGCGAGATCATGACCTGAGCCGAAGTCGGCCGCTTAACTGACTGAGCCACCCAGGTGCCCCTAAAACATGTTTTTAAATGTTCATTTATTTTTGAGAGAGAGAAAGGGGGGGGGGCGAGCAGGGGAGGGGGAGAGAGAGAAGGAGACACAGAATCCGAAGCAGGCTCGGGGCACGGAGCTGTGAGCACAGAGCCCGACACGGGGCTGAAACTCACGAACTGTGAGATCACGACCCGAGCCGAAGTCGGACGCTTAACCGACTGAGCCACCCAGGCGCCCCTCAACTGTATATTTAACAAGGTGTCTTCAGACAGAGACACACAAAAAGGTTACTATTGGTTACCAATCAGGTAGCAATTGGTTGACAAAAAAGTGACCAGATGGGGCGCCCTGCTGGCTCAGCAGGTACAGCATGTGAAGATCTCTGGGTCGTGAGTTCAAGCCCCACGTTGAGTGTGGAGCCTACTTAAAATTAAAAAAAAGAAATGTGACCAGAATCTTGCAGGAAACCGAGCCGGTATTTCCCCTACGAGCAACGGCTCAGTATTCAATAATCTAGTGTTTACAGCGACTTTATAGAACAGAACTACCATCAACAATGAGAACGGACTGCATATCTATCTCAGATCATATCATATCAACAGGACTAATAAGATAGCTCTGGCCAAAGGCTCAGGATGAGACTCGGGAACGTCACCTGCCTTTTTTCTCCTCCTCTCCTACCCAAGGCAGCTTCTGATTGAGGGGCTGTGGGGCAGCCAAGGTTACAGGTTGAAAACACCGGGTCTAGCTGCTTGCCCAGTGTTCTTTCTGTTAACCGTCTAGATTCTAGAATGGGATATGGATGTCTAGAAGCGAAAGCTGTTCAGCAAAATTCCAATAGGCCAGTGAAGCCAATTCCCCACACGCTTCTCAGAGCTGCCTGGAGCCCACGTAGCAGCTTTCTCTGAACTGGAAAAGGCGCCCCTTCCTCTGGACCCTCGTCTGCCACCTACCGGAACACCATGGTATTGCAAAGTTATAACGTGGGCCGTGTGAATTGCGCGCCCTCAGAGCGATCTGGGGCCGGGTGCAACGTGCACCGCCTTTCCAAGTGCATTCTGCCGACACCCTCCACCTGCCAGGACGGCGACTCACAAGCCTTCCTTTTGTCCGTCCAGGAGTGTCTGGAACAGGGGCTTGTTGAGAGAAATGGTCTGCAGGATGCTGCCGTCTGAGTTCACGAATCCAATGGCCCATTGTCCCAGGTGAGTGCAGCTGGGCCGGAAGATGTAGCTGGCGGGAGAGGTTGGTAAGGGGGGTGAGGGTGCGATCGCCGCTGCCCCATCTGGGAATTCCCATCCCCTCATTCCGCTGGGGATCCGGGTGTCTAAGTCCTTGTCCTTTATAACCTAGCTTCCTGGCCCTTTTACCTGCCTGGCTTGTCTCTGCAGGCCTGCAGACGCGCTTGAACCTCATCGTATGTGAGGAAGGCCACGTAGCCCGGGTGGTTGACCGCCAGGAGCTGCCAGTTCTTGAGGAGTGTCGGCCAAGGCTGGAGCGGGGCAGCGCTGGGGTCACGGAGGGGCCGAGCAAGGCACACCTAGTGCCTCCCGGGGTCTCGGAACCCAGCCACGTTGCTTACATCCGTCGTGGGCCTCGGGCATCTCGTACACAGAAGACCCCAGACGCTCCCTTCCCCGGGACCCCAGGAGTCTGAGATCCCGGCCCCCTCTTCCCTCAGACCCATGTTCCCAACCTCTCCTTCCCCCAGCCCTGGCCTTCCCTGACCTGGAAGAGCCTGGTAAAGATGTCAAACTCGAA
The DNA here is from genome assembly GCF_018350215.1 of Panthera leo. NCBI lineage: Eukaryota > Metazoa > Chordata > Mammalia > Carnivora > Felidae > Panthera > Panthera leo. Next base: position 11,787,581 of record NC_056693.1, read on the forward strand.
GATGGACACGTGGCCGCTGCAAGTGAGGTTGATGGTGGAGCGCAAGGCCAGGCCCGTGGAGCCTGATTCCACCGGGTGGCAGGTGCACAAGATGGTCTCAAACTCAGTCCAGGTCAGGACACAACTGGAAGGGGGGGCGGGGGGAGCACACAGCTGAGGCCTCCAGGAACCTAGCATGGGAGGGCCTCTAGGGAGGAGGGGCCGGGGGCAGGACATCTGGGTCTGAGGGAGGAGGGGCCGGGGGCAGGACATCTGGGTCTGAGGGAGGAGGGGCTGGGGGCAGGACTCCTGGGTCTGAGGGAGGAGGGGCCGCGGGCAGGACTCCTGGGTCTGAGGGAGGAGGGACGGGGGTGGGGGCACAGAGCAGGCAGGTGGACTCCTGGATGTGAGGGAGGAGGGGCTGGGGGGGCGGGGCTGCCTGGACTCCTGGGTCCCCGGGCAGGGACAGGATGAGGCTCCAGGAACTTCGGGGCCCTGGGGACAGGTGCTCACTCACCGGGCGCCGCAGTGCCCCCTCCAGAAGCTGTGGGCTGGGGCCTTGGCGAGCTGGTACGTGTGTCCACAGTACTTTCCGCCGGGGAAGAGCGCGCTCAGTTCTGCATGCATGTAGCGGAAGATGAGGGCCAGCTTGGCCAGCTGTCGCCTGCAAGGATGGGCTCTGAGGGCCTGGGCTGGACCTGGGGGCTCGCGCTGGCACCTGTGCCTGCTGTGGGGGACTCTACCCACAGGGACCAGGCCCCCCAGGCTCTGGCAGGGTGGAGTCCATCCCGAGACAGCCTATCACAGTCCTGACGCCTCCCCTCTGCGAGCCTCGGTTTCCTCCTCTGGGAAGGAAAGGGAGGCGCTGCCCACCAGCCCAGCCAGCCCCCAGCCTCCACCTGCAGCCCCACCGGGGCTGCAGGAGAAGCCCGGCCTCATCCGGCCTTGAACCAGCTCTGCGGGATTCCTGACATCTGTTGTAGCCCACCAGTGCTGAGGGCTTTGACCGTGGTCTTGGAGCAGGTTGTGCTTGGGGGCCTTCTTGTTTTTAGCAGCACAGAGCGGGGGGCCCCCCGTGTTTCCTTCTGCCAGCTGCCTCCTCGGGGTACTGGTCGGGACGTGGGGAGCAGCAAAGGGGAGCTCTGACACTCAGCTGTGTCATTTTGGGGAGGTTCCTTTTTTTCCCCCCTTAAGTCTCAGTTTCCTCAACTGTGAAATGGGCATGAGTGCGGGATAAGTACAGCCCCTGTCTTAAGAGGGAAGCTAAGAGGATTCTTCCATATCTCATGAGTCAATGCCCAGCGACACCTGGCATGCAGTTGGCACTCAGTACGTGTTAATTATTATTAGTTTGTATTATTTTATTTTATTTATTTTTTTAATATATGAAATTTATTGTCAAATTGGTTTCCATACAGAGTTTGTATTATTTTAAATGTATATTTAATTTTGAGAAAGGGAGAGCATGAGCAGTGCGGGGGGGGGGGGGGGGGAGCGGAGAGAGCGGGGGACAGAGGATCCCAAGCGGGCCTTGAACTCAAGAACCACGAAATCATGACCTGGGCTGAAGTTGGATGTTTAACCGACTGAGCCACCCAGGCGCCCCCAGGCGTGAATGTCTTAAGAGCCAATTCTGCATGCCAGAATAATTGTAACTGTGCCTTGGCATTTTCATTTGAAACACAGATAATGTTGTTATGAAGGGCATTATTTTGATCACTTCCTTATAACAGTTTGGGTATTATAGTGACCTTTAAAAAATGATGGGTAGGTAAGTAGTGTGGCCTACACATTTCATTTCAGGATGAATCTAAGGAGACATTACGAAGTTTTTACCGGACATGGTTGAGAGCTTCCTGGTCCACACCTTGTTTTGTTCTGGGCTCTAGACCCCAAGCCTCGGCTACTCCTGTCACTCAGGAGCCCCTTCCCCAGAGTTTAGAGGAGGAGGCTACAGACAAGCCCTAGGTCCTGAGCTAGCTATTCTCAGGAACCAAGACGGGGGTGGGGGGGGGGGGGGGCAGAAGGGCGCGGCTGTGTGTCCCCCTAGGCAAAGGAGGTGATGGGGATGTCAGTTCACCCCCTCCTCCTGCAAGAAGCTCCCTGGGGTCCCCGCATTCTCAGGATGTGCGTCTAGGCCTCTGGGAGAGTCGGGCAATTTGAAGAGGGCTGCTGGGTGGCCAGGAAAGAGGGGACATGGGGGGGTGGGGTTAAAGGCATAGGTGCCCAAAGAAAGAAAAACCTGGCTGGCTCAGTTTTCCAGGTTCCCCCAGGGAAGGGGGTTCTGACCTGGACTTCTGGGTCTGAGGGAGAAGGGACTGGGGGCTCTGGACCTCTGGGTCTGAGGGAGGAGGGGGCTGGGGGCTAGATTCCTGGGTCTGAGGGAGGAGGGGCTGGGGCAGGAATCCTGGGTCTAAGGAGGAGGAGCTGAGCGTCTGGACCCCTGGGTCTGAAGGAGGCCGGCGCTGGGGGCCCGGACTCGCGACCCCACCTTTTTCCTGGGGCAGGAGCCGCGGCTCACCTGAGTCCGGAGCCCTCCCGGAAGAGCTCGTCATTGGCACTCCTCCGACCCTGGGGTGCCAGCAGTGCCGCCACCTGCCTGCTCTTGGCCTCCAGGTTGTTAAGGTAGACGACGAGAAAGTCCCGCGCACCGCCGGGACCCTCGGGGCCGCCTCCGTCGGCCGCCCGCCGGGCGTGGGCCACCTCGCGCAGCAGCTGCGCGGTGCGGGGCAGCAGGTCCCGCATCGAGGGGGGACTGGAGGCAAGCCGGGGGTCCCTGAAGTGCTCTTCCAGGCGTTCCAGCAGCCTCACCGCCCGGCCGAGCGCGCGGGCCTCTTCCCGCTGCCGCCCCCAGGGGGCTGCCACCGCGGCCATGGGTCCCAGGGCGTCCTGGGAGGTAGGCGTGCGGCTAGGAGAGGTGCGGCCGGGCCCAGCCCAGGGTGGGGGCGGGGCCGGGCGCCAAAGGTGAGGGGGCGGGCCCAGCCCAGGGTGGGGGCGGGGCCGGGCGCCAAAGGTGAGGGGGCGGGCCCTGGAGAACCGGGGAGGGGACCGCAGGTACCGGTGTCTCCCAAGGGGGCGGAGCCTGGGGGATCTGGCCCCTGGGTTCCGAGAGATGGGGTTCCAAGTCTGCTCCCCCCGGGGCGCCTGGGTGGCTTGGTCGGTTGGGCCTCCGACTTCGGTTCGGGTCATGATCTCACAGCTCGTGGGTTCGAGCCCGGAGTCGGGCCCTGTGCGGACAGCTCGGAGCCTGGAGCCTGCTTCGGATTCTGTGTCTCCCTGTCTCTCTGCTCCTCCCCTGCTCTCTCTCTCTTTCTCTCACACACACAGACACACACTCTCTCTTTCAAAAATAGATAAACATTAGAAAAAAAAAAAAAAGAAAGTCTGCTCCCCTAAAGAGACCTGGATGGGGTGGCTTCGGGGGGGGCGGAGATGAGAAGACACTCTTCGATGGGCAGGAAGTGCAGGTACGATGCCTGGGCCCCTTCTGGGACCGGCTGGAGGCTGAAGTCTCCAGGTTGCATTGGAGGAAGGGTTCGGAGAGACCCGAGACTTTTGTGGGGGGTGGGGGTAGGGCTGGGGGCTTAGTTATCCAAACTCTGCAGGGAGGTGAGTCCGGGAGGGAGCCCTCCTGAGTCTCTTGGACCCAGGTTTGGATCTTTGGCTGTGGCATAGGATTAAGAGCACTGAACTTTCTGGGAGGAAAGGTCAGGGAGATAGTTCGATGCCTTTGTCCCCGACAGGGAAAGCGTACATTACCAGGTCCCTTGGTCCCCTGCGAGCAGGGGCTGGGTGCCTGAGGGAGCAGGAATTGGGCAACATCATTCCTGCGGCCCCACGTGAGGGGCCAGCGGGAAATCAGGCTAGAGTTGAGACACCCAGACTTGCAGAGGAGGTAGGCCGCTGGGTCCTCCAGGGGATCAGGTGGGAGGGTGGGGTTCAAGGGTGCGGGGATCCAGGTGCGTCTGGCAGGCTCGTGGCTGGAGGAGCGTGGTTTTGTCCCCAACCTGCAGCATATCAGCTCTCCTCTGACTGTGCGCCGGGACCGCCACCCGGGGGCGCCCAGGGCCGGGCCATCCCTGAGCCCCAGGCATCCCTTTGAGGTGGGGGAAGGGAAAGGGGGTTTAGGATGAGAACGGACCCTCTCCTTCCAACACCCTTTCCTACTCAGCCCGCATCCCCTCCTAGAACCCGAGAATGCTTCGCCTAACGGGATCCTCGATGGTGGTATCTCTCCGCCCTGGCAGAGACCGGGTCTTTGCAGCAAAGATGGTGGGGTCTGCCTTCCAGCTCCTTGCGTTTCTGCCCTCTGCGCCTGTTTCCTCTTCCAGCAATAGGATGAGAAGCCTCTGGCCTGGCAAGAATTCAGATTTTTGACGATGCTAAGTGTCGATGAGGAGCTGACGGAAGTGTAAGTGGACAAATTAGTTGCACTAATTAGTTGGAGGGAGCATTTGTGTAACACCCATCAGACCTTGGACAGGGCACGTCCATTGCCGTCTACACCTGCTAGGGCTGGGGCTCCTAAACACATTTGCTTATATCGGGACATTACATACACCTGCCAAAGGAAAAAAAACAACAACAAAACCCAGTTTCACACGGTAATCCTTACCCTGACTATGTGCATGCGTTACAATAGCTTCTGTTCTGTTTAATTCCATTTCATTAAGGGGAAAATTGTGTCTACAGCCCACTAAATTGGTTTTGCAACCCACTAATGGATCTTGTTGGGCAGTTTGAAAAATCCTGCCCTGAGAAACTCCAAGAGACGTGTTCAGGGATGTTAATTGCAGCCTTGCGGGAAATGGAGAAAACTGGAAACAAGGTAAGTCCATCACCAGGAGGGATGAATAAATTGTGATGTACTCTCACAAAGGCCTCCCACACAGAAGTTCAAATGAATGAACTGAATGCACATGTCAATAGTGTGAGTCATAAAAACAGACTGATGAGAGCACTGGGTTGAAGAATGCGCCCCACCCCCAAATTCAAGTCCCTTCGAACCTTATTTAGAAATGGAATGTGACCTTATTTAGAAATGGAGTGTTCGTGGATGTCATCAAGTTAAGATGAGGTCACACGATTAGGGTGGGCCGTAAATCCAACGTGATTGGAAATTTGGACACAGACACAGGTACCTACACGGAAGAAAACCGCATGATGTCAGAGGCAGAGATTGGAGCCAAGGAATGTGAGGAATTGTTGGCAAACACCTGAAGATAGGAAGAGGCAAGGAAAGATCTTCCTCTAGAGCCTTCAAAGAGAGTATAGCCCTGCCAACATCTTGGTTTGGAGTTTCTACTTTCCAGAATTGGGAGAAAATAAATTTCTGGGTTTTTTTTTTTTAATTTTACGTTTACTTATATTTGAGAGACAGAGCATGAGCAGGGGAGGGGCAGAGAGAGAGGGAGACACAGAATCCGAAGCAGGCTCCAGGTTCTGAGGTGTCAGCACAGAGCCCGACATGGGGCTCGAACCCACAAACCGTGAGATCCTACCCTGACGTTGGATGCTTAACAGACTGAGCCACCACCCAAGTGCCCTAAATTTCTGTTGCTTTAAGCCACTCCATTTGTGGTCCTTTGTTACAGCACCCCTAGGAAACTAATACAATGAGTAAAAACAAATCCCAGAAAAACAAGCAAGCAAACAAACAAATAAACAAACAAACGAGAAAACACAAGTACAGAAGGATTACAGCACAGTGTCATTTATACCAGGCTTGAAAACATGCAAAACCTGTGCTATATATTATTTGAGGATACATCTGTATGTGATAATAGTAGGAAAACATGAAATGCAGAGTGTGGCAAAGGGAAAGCGTGGGCTCTAAGAAGGACGTCATATCATTAACGCTTTAATTTGAAAAATCTGGATCTGCTACGGCAAAGTGGCTAAGAGTGCATCTAGCCACATAGTGGATACAAAAACAGTGAATGATAGGGAAAGATCCGCAAGGTCATTATCAGTCAGATGAAAATCAAAACTACAGTGAGATACCACTTCACACCTACTAGGCTGGCTGTCCTGGAAAAGACAGGCAGTAAGTGTTGGAAAAGCTGTAGAGGCATTGGAACCCTCATACACTGCTGGTGGGAATGTAAAAACGGGGCAGCTGCTTTGGAAAACAATTCGGCGTGTCCTCAAAATAGAGGACACAAAGAGAGTTTCTCGACGGCAACATAGAGTTACCGTATGACCCAGCAATCCCACTCCTATGCATATATATTCCAGAGAACTGAAAACATACATCCACGCAGATATTTGTGGAAACAACCTAAATGCCCATCAACTGGCAGGTGGGTCAATTAAAAGCAGGGTACCTGTGCAGTGGAAGATTGTTTGGCCATTAAAGGAACAAAGTACAGGGGCTCCTGGGTGGCTCAGTTGGTTGAGTGTCTGACTCTTGATTTCGGCTGAGGTCATGATCTCACGGTTCATCAGATGGAGCCACATGTCAGGCTGAGCGCTGACAGAGCAGAGCCTGCTTGGGATTCTCTCTGTCTGTCCCGCCCCCTCTCATGCTTGCTTTTGCGCTCTCTCTGTCTCTCAAAATAAATAAATAAACAACAACAACAAGGAATGAAATACTGATACATGCTACATTATGCCAAGTGAAAGAAGCCAGTCACAAAATGCCATATACTGAAGGATTAAATTTATATAAAATGTTCAGAAGAGGAAAACCTATAGAGACAGAAAGTATATTAGGGGTTGCCTAGGGCTGAAGGGGGTTGGGAAGAAATAGGGAGTGACTAGTAGTGGGTATGGGGTTTCTTTTGGGGGTGAAGACACGTGTTTTTTTTTAAATTTTTTTTAACGTTTATTTATTTTTTTTTTGAGACAGGGAGAGACAGCATGAACGGGGGAGGGTCAGAGAGAGAGGGAGACACAGAATCTGAAACAGGGTCCAGGCTCTGAGCTGTCAGCACAGAGCCTGACGCCAGGCTCGAACTCAGGGACCTGAGATCATGACCTGAGCCGAAGTCGGATGCTTAACCGACTGAGCCACCCAGGCGTCCCAAGACAGGTTTTTATATTGATTGTAATGATGATCGCACAGCTCTTTGAATTTACTAAAACCATTGAATTGTACCCTTTAAATAGCTGAGTTGCATGGTGTATACATTATATCTCAATAAAGCTGTTTAATTTAAAAAGTTTATTTTGTGAGAGAGAGAGAGAGGGAGGGAGAGTGAGCAGGAGAGGGGCAAGAGGAGAGGAGAGAGAGAGATCTCAAGCAGGCTCCATGCTGTCAGAGCAGAGCCCAGCTCAGGGTTCAGTCCCACCAACCGGGAGATCATGACCTGAGCCGAAATCCAGAGTCAGTAGCAGCTAAACCAACAGAGTCACCCAAGTGCCCCTCAATAAAGCTTTTTAAAAAGTGGAGGCCAGAGGCGCCTGGGTGGCTCACCAGTCTGTTAAGGCGTCTGACTCT